>NW_027271633.1:5000-480000 GCF_040938485.1 Diadema antillarum
GCTATGTCTGGCAAACACAAGAATCAGGTCTCCACATCTATACCTCAATGCCACAATGGCCACCAAATTCGATTTTAATTGCTTCACAATAATGTGGGTAGTTTACTCCACAAGATTTGCAAGAAAAGATATGCAGTTAACATGCCAACGCCTTGTCGGGTACAAGCACAAAGAGTGTCTTGCATAATTACGCCTTAGATAATAATGAGTTTATACCAAATTTGAAACAAAATTGATTAGATATTGTGGAAGTGGAAATGTGCAGTCACCAGGGGAACGCCTTGTCGGGTACAACACAATAGTGTCTTGCATAACTTCGCCTTTTGTATTATGATTGGATTGGATTTTCTTCTCCAAACATAATTTCATACATCATGCAAAGTTCTTTTCATTAATAAAACAGATTACAATGTACATGATTTGAAGAAAGAAAATACATGTAGATGCATTAATTGCATGGATAATATCTTTATCATATTACCAAATTAACGAATAAGTAAGAAATTAAGCAGAAGAGTTCAACTAAATAAAATGAAATGAAATGAAATGAAATGAATGAATTATCCGGTTGTCCCCAAGTGGCAGGATCAATATTCATGCATAATGTATGGGCCTAATGGAACCATAGGCATATCATATCAATTCACTGTGATAGTTATCTTTTAGTGGCATACCTGGAATTTTACACGTGTATTTCTTGAGCCCTTGTAGCATCGGATGATTTCTGAGGAGAGGAATATCATCACCCGCCATTTCTTTCATCACCATGTAAACCGTCTCACCATTCTCCATCCTGGCTGTACCGCAGCTGTCATCATCAAATTGTGGGCAGAATGCTCCCGCATTTCCAGCAGGACAATTTGAAAGGACATGGACGACTATAAAAAAAAAAAAAAATGATACGATACTCGTGAGCAAACTTTTCTGTACAGAATACCGTCGATGACTATTAAAACAACAACGACAACGACAATAACAACGAAAACTTCTTAAACCTGTTGAAAAAAAAAATTGAGATGATATTAGTATAACTGTTTACTGATTATATGGATATTATATTGAATTCTATATTTGTTGCGTGATTTTCTCATAAAAGAGACAAAATTATATGAAAACCTATTAGTATCCGAGTCTATGTGGGGGACAACGATTTCTAGAGGGTATCTGCAATAATCCCCCCCCCCCCCCCCTCCCCCATCACCCGCTACAATCGGCCAGGCTAGACATGTCTGTAAGCCCTGCCTCACTTTGCGGGATATGCCAACCGTACAAGAAACAAGCGATATTTTGTTCTTTAATTCGTTGTTCAAATCGTCAATTCGGTGGACAAAGTGTAGAGCTTTCGTTTTAGAAGAGCATACGGGCACGGTCTTGGGGCCGAACAACACGAACCAACAACGCACATGGGGCGATTGTGTACAAGACAGAGGAACGTACCCAAACGCATGAGAAACGAATATGAACCTCATGTCCACAGGGGGAAAAACACGAGGAACAAATGGGTGCCGTATGAGAACCGTGCGTATGCATTCGATGTGCTGTACAAGGTCGTTCCATCTCTGGCAGCAACGGACTCTATATACGAGAGGTCTATAGCGGATGGAAACGCGTGGAAAACGACAAAGTACAGTACATGCAGGTACAGGATAAAACGTACAACTATCGGACAAGAGTCAGATCGGTATCTGTGTTTTAGCGAGAGAGAGAGAGGGAGAGAGAGAGTGAGAGAGGGAGGGAGGGAGAGTGAGAAACTTTGTGCGTGCACAAAGTTTTCTGGCCCCTCTGACGGAAATCATCGAAAGATAAACGTCCATCCAAAGGATAAAAAGGACATGAAACGCATTTTAAAGGATATCCAAAGATGCCAAAAATCGGCATTCGTTTCTCATGCGTTTGCCTGCAAAGTGTGGCAGGAGCATAATTGTAGCGAACAGCTAGGGCCCATGGTACTTACACCGAGCAAGCCAACCGTTGTTGGTCGAAATACGCGATCTCTCTGAAGAGAATAAAATTTCCGGACTCTTTTACCACTCCTATTTTATTATCGGGATGTATGGTTTGTATAGCCTGCTAGGTTGCCGCTTAAATTTATAGTCCAATGATATTTGAGAAGTTGAGGGGACTATATTAAAGCCCCAGCTAGCCCTCGTGATCGATGTCCTATCGGTCACTAGTCAATTTTCGGTCAAATCCCGAGCAGTCACCGAGCAATGAGCGACCGGCAAATTGAAGACCTCCCACCCACCAAGATATTGCAAGGCGGGCGGCCGGTGATCGGTGGGACATTATGCCGGTGTCTCCCAGGAGTACAGGCGGCGAAACAAAACACTTGCGCTCTGCATCTGAGAGGGCAACGAGGTCTACAATTCCCCTAATTCTATCTCAACAAGTACGACATCGAGGTTCTTCACAGGCCCAGCACTTTTTGAAAACATGAATACATGAAAGTCTGTATGCGAAATTATATAGTTTCCATCTTCACTGTTCTCAAAAGACAGTTGAATTCGCCATGACAGATGGAATTCGAAGTTAAAGTTTTTTAAAGATTTATTTACGAACTATCAACCTCAGCTGTGAGTCAACCAAGTAAAAATCAAAATGAAAAATTTTGTAATCGTTCTTTGATTACAATATTCGAAATTATCTTTGCTTGATACTCTACTTATATTTTCGATATCCTATACTTGATCCTTTGATTATCCCATTTATTTCTCTTACTTTTTTGATAGGAACAGAAATCCAAAAATGTTACCAAAAGTGTGCACCAGAAAAAAAAATCGACAAATTTCCTATGAACATTTGACGTTTATGATTATGTTAGCACATGACTTTAGATGTCTGATCAGTTGTACGTATACGTTCACGCCAAACTTTCATTTGGGTTTTATAATTTGATATAGATTGCTTACTTGAAACATTTTGGGGTCAAAGTTATCTCTTATTAAAGTATTCTACAAGATTGTATTGTATTGGAGGATAATGCACATTGGAAAGAGAAAATAACTCAACATCCCTCAATTACGTACCCCTTTACCTTAGAAATGCCCAGAACTATTCTTCTTGTTGTCTAGTATAGGCCTACATACGGCTTTATAGATGAGTGCGAAATATGTAGGCTACAGACTGACACAGACAGTCACATTTCAAACGCGTAAGTTTAATCCCATGCTAACAACATCACTCTGTGTTCAGTTGTTATAATAATGTTCAGTTGTTATAATAATGATGATGTACAAATGATGCAGGTACTCTACACTTTGTAATATGTATCACAAATACTATCTTTTAATGTATGTATGGTTACATTTCGTACGGCAATTTTTTTTCTTCGTCGAAGGTTACTCATATAGCATTTCTCTATGTACTAAATTTGACTTTACGCCCTAAGGTTCAAGCTTAATCAAGACGACATTTTTTTAAAGAGGTATGCCTGCTTGTATTGTGCTTGTTTAAGATAACACAAAAATCAAATGTACAGGTGGTGGCAGTGTTAGTTCAGGCGCAACCTCCGGTTCACTCTGTAATGTCGTGGAATAGATTTTTTTTTTTTCCAATGTACAATGCATACATATGTATGCACTTACTGTTGTGTTTCGTAGCCGTTTTTGAAACGATGTTCAAGTTCACATTCCTATCAATGCTTCAGTTCCTGTCAAAACATGTCCGTGAATTCAGCTATGTCATTAACCCTTTTGACACAGTTTGCAATGCATATAGTGCTATGCATATACAAGGTCAATCATCCCTAGTGGTATGCGTGAGTCACCCGAGCGAGTTATTCTATGTACGCCATTTGTTATGTAATTGCACACACACGTTTTTCTTTCATCTGGCGAGGTACTTTATTCAGCTCTGTTTCCCTGATTCACCTATCATGAATGTCTTTCAAATCCGAAGGTTTACTCCTCCATTATGGTAACTAATGGAGAGAGCAGTGACTTAATGACCAGTCGTATGGGCATGCATTATTATGGTGATGATAATGAGATCTCTGATTCCGATGTTATAAAAAGGTTAAACAAACAAACTCCAGAATTTGACTTGTCTTATGATGAAAATGATACATTACTGCGAGGTAGAGGTTCCGACTATATTTCCCCTCAGGACATATGTACACGTGATTTTTTCAAGATGGAGAACAACTTTTCTATTCTTCATTTCAATATACGAAGTTTGTATAAGAAACTTGATCAACTGAAGACATTTTTGAATTTACACAATGTGGATTTTTCTGTTATAGGTTTGTGCGAAACGTGGCTGTCTGACGTGTCATCTCCCCTAGTTCATTTGGATGGATATTCTCTTGTGTTTAATAATAGAGTAAATAAACATGGAGGGGGTGTCGCTCTTTATGTTCAGAAAGGATTCAATTTTGATTTGATTCAGAATTTATGTCATATGACCGAAGATTTTGAAAGCATATTCATTGAAATCGACGTACCAGCTGGAAAGAATATTTTGATTGGTGAGATTTATAGACCACCAAACTGTAACAATACTGCTTTTTTTGATGTACTGAATTCCGTATTGAATTCTGAGTCTTTGCATAATAAACATTGTTTTTTAATGGGGGATTTCAATCTTGATTTACTGCAGTATCACGAAAAGCCCTGTTGCCAGGATTTTGTGGACACTATGTTTTCATATGCTTTTACGCCGTGTATAACTAAACCTACCAGAATATTTGATTCAGCGTATACAATTATTGATAATATATTCACTAATATTCATTATCCAACTGATCAAGGTATAATAGTTTCGGATATGTCTGATCATTTCCCAGTGTTTGCTTCCAGTCCATTTATACTAAATCGCTTTAAGCCTGCAACTTGGGAAATGAATTCTACAGCTCGTGTTATGTCTGAACAAAATATTATAAGATTTAAGGAAAGCCTGTTAAATATTGATTGGTCAGTGGTTCTCAATGCGAATGAGCCTAATGATGCATATGATAAGTTTGTTGATCTGATCGCTCCTCTTTTCTCTTTTCATTTTCCGATAAGATCACAATTTAGATCAAATTATAAAAAGATACCACGATCCCCCTGGATATCGAAATCTTTGTTGAGGTCTATCAATAAGAAAAATAAGCTCTTTTATATATTCAAGTCTCAAAAAACTGATGCTGCAAAAAGCAAATATACTAGTTATCGTAATGTTCTTACTTCTGTGTTGCGTGAGGCAAAAAAGAAATATTTTTCTTCACTGTTTCTTCTCCATGAGAAGGACATTAAATCCACGTGGAAAGTTATTAATAATGTTCTTCAGAAGAAACGAAATAAATCGGATATCCATAAGATTTGTGTAAATGACATCGAGTTAAGAGATGATAATGAAATCTCTGAAGCGTTTAATTCATATTTTGTGAAGGTTGGATCTAATTTAGCTGATGTTATTCCGGAAACGGATATACCTTTTTCTACGTATTTAAGTCATCGCAATAATCAATCTTTGTTTTTTATGCCCGTATTAGAATCCGAAATTGTTGACATTGTAAATAATTTTAAAGCCAAAAAAAGTACTGGTTATGATGGAATTTCTAATTATCTTCTGAAATATGTTATACATGAGATTGTTGTACCTCTCGCCCATATATTTAATTTGTCATTGCTGAACGGTATAGTGCCTACTAGGATGAAAATTACTAAAGTTATCCCGATATATAAAAAGGGCCGAGAGGACGAACTGGGAAATTATCGACCAATATCGTTATTAACCTCTTTTTCTAAATTACTTGAAAAGATTGTGTACACACGTGTATTCCGATTCTTAAATGACTGTAATGTAATAGATGAAAATCAATTTGGATTTCGTAAAAAGCATTCCACAATTCATGCTATTTTACTCATGATAGAGAAAATTATCAAAGCGATCGATGCCAAGTGTCATACAGTAGGTATCTTTCTTGACTACTCCAAGGCCTTTGACACAATCAACCATGAAATATTATTATACAAATTACAACACTATGGGATTCGTGGGAGGGCCTTGGAGTGGTTTAGAAGTTACCTTACTGGAAGAACTCAATTTGTTAGTTTGAATGGCCATGTGTCCAGTTCACAGCCTATAACTTGTGGGGTACCGCAAGGATCCCTTTTAGGTCCTTTATTGTTTATTCTTTATATGAATGACTTTCGCAGTTCGTCCTCTCTGCTCTATTTTCTACTTTTTGCCGATGACACCAGTATTTTTTATTCAAATCGAAACCCTCAAGTTTTACGGAATACCGTAAATACTGAATTAAAATCAGTATCTAAGTGGATTCAGGCTAATAAATTGTCATTGAATTTGACCAAGACAAAATTTATGGTTTTTAGCAATATAATCAATATTTTACCGGGTAAGTTGGTTGTAAACGACGTAGAATTGAACCAGGTGGAATATATAAAATTCCTTGGTCTTTATATTGATTGTAAGTTGACATGGAAAGTTCATGTTGATTCTTTGCGTAAATTATTATCAAAAAATGTAGGTGTTATGTATAAGTTAAAACAGTTTTTTCCTAAACATGTTCTGCATTCATTGTATTCTACTCTATTTTTGCCTTATATAGGTTATGGAATCCTGGCATGGGGAAACTGCTGTACAACTAGACTTAATTCTTTATTATTGATACAGAAAAGAGCTATACGGATAATTAACTTCGCCACATTTTTCGAACACACTAATGTCTTATTCTTTTCCAGTAGAACACTTAAGATCCAGGATTTATATCATTTTAATATTGGGTCATTTATGTATCAATTAAACTCAGGTGGTCTCCCTGATGTGTTTTCTTCGATGTTTGTCAAAAATACTGAAGTTCATTCTTACCCTACTAGACAAAAAGATTCTTTTCATCTTTCTCCTGTACGAACCGTATCTGCTTTAAAAACAATAACCACTACAGGACCTAAATTTTGGAATGAGTTGGATAGAGAAATAATCCAATCTCAGTCTCTTTATTCATTTAAACATAAACTGAAACTAGTTTTTCTAAATTCATATCTATAGCTATTCTTCAATCCTCCTCGATATTCTCTGTTCATACTTCACATTACTGACATTATCGATTATGTAACATGTGCCTCGCTCGTGATTTCTGTATTATCTCCTGAACTTCCTTTGTACACATTTGGTATCTCTGCTATTGTACACTGCATCTGACTTGTACCTCGCTCGGGTGATCACGCAACACTCAAGAAGTCTGTGCCGCGGACATTGTTTTCATTGTTTTCTTTTCTCTTTTTCTTTTTACTTTTTGGCGTCTATATTTCTCCAATTCAGAAATTGTCATTCCTTTAATTACATACCCAAGTAAGAAATATTCTCACATCCGCATCTGGGAATCTACACCCTACAAGCAATGCTTCTATGTAGATTCCTCATATTTCACATGTTTTATTGTCTTACAAGCTGTACGTGACAATTCATCCAGGCTTTTGTATTGTGATGTTTATGTTTTATGTATTTGTTGAAATGTGGAATATGGAACAATAAAAAACAAACAAACAAACTCTGCTTCCGATGAACTGAAGAAATGAGAAAACTTACCGCTGACGGCAATACAAATTAGACGAAGATACATAACAAGAGTAGAAGCCATATCACGTTACGTGACGGAGAGTGTGTGAGACAAAGTTCTGACACTGTTTAACGCCTGACACTTCATAGCGTACAAGCGGAATACGCGCAGAACCACGTTCATCCCGTTATGGCATGGATCACTTTCATTGATATACCTATTATTCATTTTTTTTTCTCACGTGATCGCGGCATTCGAATTGCCCCCCCCCCCCCCGCAATCAGCATGAGTAGAATCCTCTTACCAGTAAATCAATTACTATGATAGATGAGGTGCCCTTCTCATCAACAGACGACTGCTTATTGTGTAATGTACAACAGGAGCTTCCTTTTCAATTAAAGGGTAAAGCAATGCCAAACTTATTCAGCATAAAACATTAATTCCAATCAGCTATATAGGCCCTTCGGTAATATCAAATTGGCTACAAATAGGCTATACGTACCTCTTCCGATGACATGGTAATCATGGAGACAGCATGATGTAATTGGAAAGATACGAAATAAAGAAACAGACGAGCGTGTTGTTTGTAGCACGTCAAAATGCAGTGAGACTCAAGAATGGGCCGAAATGGTAATGAAATAAACTCGAAAGTATTATCATGATAGAAATCATGCACAAATCCAACTATCAATTTGCATAATGGAACTGATTTAAAGGGATGGTATAGTATAGGTGGAGATGAGGACTGGGTGTTTAACTTTTTGCGAGATGCAAAGAAATCACTTATGAAATAGTACAGAGCATACCATTCTAAGATGAATTCAAAGTTTAATTGATGAAAATCAGTTTTAGAATGGCTGAAACATCCAAAAAACAAAGTAAAACAAAGTGATTGTAATAAAAGGTGGGTCCCACCTTTTATTGGATCACTCTCTTTTTGATATTTCCTTCATCTCAAGACCAATGTTAATCAAATAAACAATTAATCCTCTATATAGGAATTACATGCTCTTTCATATTTCACAAGAGGTTTCTCATTAGCTCATCCAAAAATGTCAAAAACCTGTAGTTACATCTTAACCAAAACTATACAATCCCTTTAACTTAAGAATTGCAAGTGGTATTTTCATGAAAATATAGCAGACCGATTAGCTTTCTGTACAGTGTATTAAAATAACAATATTACTGGTACCATGGCCATGGGGTTTTGAGGTACTTTTATATGATTGTACATAACATTGAGGGAACATAATAAACAGATTGTTTTGTGATTATAAAAGTTTCCTATTTTTGACCGTGCATCACAAAACCAACAATAAGTTGCACGCACTAATTTTGTGTTCGGACTGGAAGTAGCTCAAATGGGTCAACCCAGCCAATTTTGAGTTTTTTACATTTCCTTAAAGATCAAGTTTTCTTCCACATTATATAAAAGTTAGGGATCATAAAACGAACAGGAACTTGTGTTTTCAGGAGTTTTTTTTTTTGAACAATTTTTGGCGGATTAGTGTGATTAGGTGTTTCTTACAAAGTCCTCTTTTCATTTCTTAAAAACCCTGTCCATACTCTTCACTTTCAACTCCAATAACTTTGGAAAGAGTGAGCTTACCGATCTAAAATTTGGTATTAATCATCTACAGAATGTGTTAATACAGCAATTTCAATTTCAACTCAATTTGATAATCTCTTCATTGTTGTTGCTCTGGTGGTAAACATCCTGTTTTTCTTCCATTCATCGCACAGCTAACTCGGCTTCGTAAAGATTAAGCGCTTGAGGAGACCCAGAGTCTGTTTTCTCAGTTTTTTTTTTCAGAATGTGTGCTCTCTTTCCAATATTTAGATAGATTAGGAGAGTCCATTTGAATTGAGTTATACGTCTTAGAGCTTAAAGTCTGCTCTTTTAGAATCTGCTTTAAACTGAAAATCCATGTCTTGTGACTTTTTGTTGGTTTTGTGATGCAGGGTCACATTTGATGCATGTTTGGTGCGTCCGTTAGTAAATACACAAAGTTTTACAAAGCTTTTCAAAGTACTACATGCACTTGTACATCTCTCTCTCTCTCTCTTTCACACACACACACGCACACACACACACACTTTCTCTCTCTCTCTCTCTCTCCCTTTATACATATATATGTGTTTATATTTTTGTTACATATATATATATATATATATATTACATATACATATATATTTATAATAATTCATATCTCCACTGTACATATAAAAATCATCAAGAAATCAAATCAATGATAAGTGCATGTACAGTAGACCTTCATGACTTTATTCAAGCTGTCACAAATCTCACTATTACACTGCAAAGTTTGACAAAGTGTTGCAAGGAGCAAGATGTACTAGACATTCACAGCCAGAAAGCATTTTACTTCTTTTACCGTAACTTTTCTAAAACAAATTGTTTGCAGTTTAAGTACGCCTCAAGTACATATCGTCGGCTGAGAGCCAGAATGGCTTTATCACAATCATTCATGGTATTAAGTTGTTGATACAACGTATCACGTTATGGTGTCAATATTGAAATTATCACATTTAGTGAACTGTTATAATAAAAACCGTTAGGATGCTATTTCACCCGATATTTGGAACAATGCTTATGAATTTACCCACTTTTAATTAGATAAAGTTATCATTACATGAAGTAGATCGTTTCCTTTGTTATTTATGCTTAAAGAGATTGTTTAGTTTTGGTTGAGACCCAATTTCTCTTTTCCATCTATTTTATATTTTTTGTGAGATAATGGCAATAAATCATGAAAGAGGATATTGTACTTCTAAAAGGAATGTAACGTTTATTCGATGAAAATTTGTTTTGAAATAGCTGAGATATCTAAAATAGATCGATCTTAATGAGGGGTGGGACCCATATTACAATTCTTTTGTTTTACTATTTTCTTCTGAAGTCTCAGCCATTTCAAAACCGATTTTCGTCCAATTAACTTTATATTTCTCTTAGAACGGTACACACACTATGCTCTGTTCCATATCATGAGTGGTATCTTGGTATCTCGCAGAAAGTTAAAAGCCCAAATCCTCATATCCACCAATACTGCATCATCCCTTTAAATCTTAGAATGCGATAATGCCCTTCTGCTTTTCAGCTGACGATAATTGTAACTTTTTACTCGCAACTGACATTATCTATATCTAAACGCATGCAAAATTACACACTGTATGATTTTTTTTTTTAACACTAAATGATGTATATAATGAATAACGATCAAATTCTGGTCTATATAAAACAGTAAAGTCATGTGCACGTACATTCGGGGAGATGCAGGAGAGTTGAGCCAGCCCCTCAAACTTGGTTAAAGTTCACAGATGCAGCACTTGTGCCCTCTGTTTGTAGTGCTTTTAAACATCACTGTCATTTAAGCACACGCAAGTAGAGGTGGACACAGCACAACAAAGACACAGGTCACAAAAAAGAAATCAAAAGACAGCAGAAAAATGATTTGATGAGTTTCAGGTATTACATTTTCTGTTACTCACATAACAGCAATTGGTTAATCAGTGATTGTGTCTAATCTAGCTCCCATTGTAATATTTAACGCATTTGATGGATTTTATATTTGCTGATATTGATACGCGTCAGGAAAGTTAAAAACGGTCACGTTAAGGAGAATTTAGCAATGCAGTCTGGGGACAGTTGTGCCACAATTTTCTTCCACAAACACATGAGGGTTTGAGTTGCATGATCTAAACATTCTTCAATCACTATATCTTGTACTTCAAATTGGTAACAAACACTTGTTATAAGCCAGGATTGATATGGAAATAATTCAAAACAAGCAAAAGTGGCCCGTCTCTTGCATCTCCCCTACATGACTTTATTCAAACTGTCACAAATCACACTGGTACACTGTAAAGTGTTAGAAAGTGTTGCAGGAAGCAGGATGTACATGACATTCACAAGTAGAGAGCATTTACTCTTATTTATAACACTCTTATAAATCAATTGCTGGCAATATGATGACACTTCTAGTACATATACCTATCACTTACAACCGGCATATCACCAAACGCATGCAGAATTGCTTAAGTTGCTCCAATTTTCACACACACACACAAAAAATGACTCCTATTTATGCTGTCACAAAGCCCATCTATAACTGTTACGCTGCAAAATTTGAGAAAGTGTTGCAAGGAGCAAGATGTACTTGACATTCACCACAAGAAAGCATTTGACTTCCATCACTAAAACACTCTTTAAAACTACTTCTTGACGGTATAACTACGCCAATAGTACATATCGGCTGAGAACCAGAAGGGAGTTATCACAATTATTCGGGATATTGAATGATTGATATCGCGTTATGGAAATTGATCTCCTGTACATCTTGGTTTAGATTTCAGATCATTTTCATTTTTAGGAAAATATTAAAAATCAAAACGATACGGGTGCTATTTGACCCGATATTGGGAACAATGCTTGTAAATTTACCAACTTTTGATTATAAAAGAAGATTTCATTTCATGAAAGTTGATTGTTTCGTTTTATTTATGCTTTAAAGAGATTGCATAGTTTTGGTTGTGACATAACCTCTCTTTTCTAACATTTGTCTTTTTTTTTTTGGGGGGGGGGGAGGGGCGAGATAATGAGAATAACTTATGAAAGAAAATGTAATTCCAAGAGGAATTCAACGTTTATATGATGAAAGCTGGTTGTGAAAGAGATATCCAAAATAGATTGATCGTGAAAAAGAGTGGGACCAACTTTTTATTACGATTCCTTTGAATTATTATTATTATAATTTTTTTTTTTTTTTGGGGGGGGGGATATGTCAGCCATTCCAAAATGTATTTCCATCAAATGAACTTTGAATTCCTCTAAGAATGGTACTCATTATAGGCATAATATGCTCTGTATATGAGTATATCATGAGTGGTATCTCAGTATCTGGCAGAAAGTTAAAAGCCCAATCCTCATATCCACCAATAATATATATCATTCGTTTCAATCTTAGAACGCGATAATGCCCTTCTGCTTTTCAGCTGACGATATTTTGTAACTTCTTAATGCTCACAGCCGGCATATTTAAAAACGCATGCAAAACCACACACTGTATTACTATTATCATTATTTACGCTAAATGATGTACTGAATCACGATCAAATTGTAGTCTATGTAAAGCAGTCAGTCATGTGCATGTACATTCGGGGAGATGCAGGAGAGTTGAGCCACCCCCTCAAACTTGGGTAGAGTTCACAGATGCAGCACTTGTAAACTCTGTTGGTAGTGCTGAACACCACTGCCACTAAAGGTACGGTTTACCTTTAGGAGCAGTGATTTAAAAAAACGTTCAAGTTATCACATGTGATGCATTAGTGTATTTTGGTCAGTTGCATCGTGTCACAAAACATTCTGCCATGTAAAAAAAATGCAATAAAGCCTACGATATGCAGAGATATTATTACTTTTCTTATTTAACCAGAACTGTAGACGGTAGTCTAGAGACAATTTTATCTTAACTATTGTTCATATTTTGTTTATTTCACAATGCTTAACATTGATTATACTGATTAGCTTATTTGCACTGGTTGTTTCTATCCCTAACTCACATTTTAGAAATATTTTGAAGTACTAAAGTTCGATTTTTGTTTCATCTGCAAATGGTAAATAATGCCTTTAAGCACAAACAAGTAGAGGTGGTATAGCACAACAAAGGCACGGGTTAAAAGAAATCAACGACAGTAGAAAAAATGATTTGATGAGTTTCAGGTATCAAATTTTCTGTTACTCACATGACAGCAATTGGTTAGTCAGTGAGTTATGTGTAATACAGTTCTCATTGTTACACCTTTGATAAATTTGATGGATTTTTTATTTACTGATTTTGATACGCGAAAGGAAAGTGAAACATGGCCATCTTGAGGAGATTTTAGCAATGCAGTCTGGGGAGAGTTGTGCCACAATTTTCATCCACAAACACACGAGGGTTTGAGTTGCATGATCTTAACATTCTTCAATTACTATATCTTCTTCTTCAATTTGGTAACAAACATTTGTTATAAACAAGGATTGATATGGAAATAGTTCCAAAACTAGCAAAAGTGGCTCGTCTCCTGCATCTCCCCTACATGACTTTATTCAAGCTGTCACAAATCACACTGGTACACTGCAAAGTGTTAGAAAGTGTTGCAAGAAGCAGGATGTACATGACATTCACAACCAGAGAACATCTTACTCTTATTTTCCCAACTCTTATAAATCAATTGCTGATATCATACCGACACTTCTAGAACATATTTACTTATAACCTTTCACTTACAACAAGCATAATACTAAACGCATGCAAAATTGCTAAAGTTGCTCCAACATTTTCACTGACACGAAAAAGAGATGACTACCTATTTACTTGTAATTTCAAATAATCGTTCTATGCATAATCTTCGTGGTCTTTTGAGAGCAATAGAAAGACTAAACTTGTCTATAACACACTGTATTTTGTTATGCTAAATAATGTACTGAACCACGACCAAATCCTGGTGCATAAACGAATCATGTGCATGTACTGTACATGACTTTATTTATGATGTCACAAATCACAAATCTAACTGTTATACTGCAAAATTTGAGAAAGTCTGGCAAGGAGCAAGATGTACTAGACATTCACCACCAGAGAGAATTTTAGTTCCACCACTAAAACTCTTTTTAAAACAAATTCTTGGCGGTATATCGACACCTCAAGTATTTATCGTCAGCTGAGAACTAGAATTGCGTTATCACAAGAAATATTATTCGGGGGAATTATTCAACATACTATAAGGGGGCTTTCAAGTAAACCAATCTACCAAAGAATAAATAAACATTGTGTTCTTCTATTTATTCATGCTATATAGAGATTGTATAGTTTCTGTTGAGACCTAACTTCTCTTTCCTAACATTTTTTTTTGTAATAATGAACATAACTTATGAAAGACATGATTCAAAGAAGAATTCAACGTTTATTTGATGAAAATTGGTTGTGAAATACCTGAGATATCCAAAATAGATCGATCGTAACAAAGGGTGTGACCCATCTTTTATTACGATACCTTTGTATTTTTTTTTTTTTTTTGGGGGGGGGGGGGATATCTCAGCCATTCCAAAATCGATGTTCATCACATGAACTTTGAAGTCCTCTAAGAATAGTACCCATTATAAGCATAATATGCTTTGTATATGGGTATATCATGAGTGGTATCTTGGCATCTCGCAGAAAGTTAAAAGCCCAACCCTCAATCCACCAATACCATTCAATCTTAGAACGCGATAATGCCCGTCTGCTTTTCAGCTGACGATATTTGTAACTTTTTACTTTTAACCGGCATATTTCAAAACGCAAGCAAAATTACACACTGTGTATATATATATATATATATATATATATATATATATATATATATATATGTTTATGTTGCGCTTAATGATGTACTAAATCACGATCAAATTCTGGTCTATATAAAACAGTCAGTCATGTGCATGCACATTCGGGGAGATGCAGGAGAGTTGAGCCCCCCCTCAAACTTGGTTAAAGTTCACAGATGCATCACTTGTGCCCTCTGTTGGTAGTGCTTATCATCACTGTCATTTTAGCACAAGCAAGTAGAGGTGGTACAGCACAACAAAGATACAGGTCACACACAAAAAAAGAAAAACCAAAAACAGCAGAAAAATGATTTGATGAGTTTCAGGTATTACATTTTCTGTTACTCACATGACAGCAATTGGTTAGTCAGTGAGTTATGTGTAATGCAGTTCCCACTGTTACATCTTTGATAAATTTGATGGATTTTTTTTAATTTACTGATTTTGATACTCGTCAGGAAAGTGAAACATGACGATCTTGAGGAGATTTTAGCAATGCAGTCTGGGGAGATTTGTGCCACAATTTCCATCCACAAACACACGAGGGTTTGAGTTTCATGATTTTAACATCCTTCAATTACTATATCTTCTACTTCAATTTGGTAACAAACACTTGTCGTAAACAAGGATTCAGGGAGGTTGAGCCACCCGCTCGATCTTGGTGAAAATTCACAGATGCAGCACTTGTGCCCTCTGTTGGTAGTGCTTAACATCACTGTCATTTTAGCACAAGCAAGTAGAGGTGGTACAGCACAACAAAGACACACGTCACAAAAAAAAAAAAATAAAAACCACAAACAGCAGAAAAATGAATTTGTGCGTTTCAGGTTACACCTTTTCTTTTACTCACATGACAGCAATTGCTTAGTCAGAGATTATATGTAATCTAGTTCCCATTGTTACATCTTTGATAAATTTAACATTCTTCAATTACTATATCTTCTACTTCAATTTAGTTACAAAAAGTTGTCATAAGCCAGGACTGATATGGAAATATTTCCAAAAAATAGCAAAAGTGGTCCGTCTCCTGCATCTCCCCTACATGACTTCATTCAAGCTGTTACAAATCACACTGGTACACTACAAAGTGTTAAAAAGTGTTGTAAGGAGCAAAATGTACTTGACATTTACTAAGAGAGAGCATTTCACTCCTATTACTAAAACTCATTTAAAACAAATTGCCGGCAATATCATAACAACACCTCTTGTAAATATTTGTTACCTTTCGCTCACAACCGGCATATTTACAAACGAAGGCAAAATTTCAAAAGTTGCACAAAAAAGGTGACTCCTCTGTTTTGTTTGTAATAGAAAGACTTAATGTCGTGTCTACAACACACTGTGTGATTTTTCTTTGAAGCTAAATAATGTATTGAACCACGATCATATCCTTGCAGTCCCTGGTGCATACCAAGACGTTAGACGTATGCATTACAGTACCTGGCTCTATTGAAGCTGTCACAAATATCACTTTTACACTGCAAAGAAAGTGACGCACTGAACAAATGTAGTCGACATGCTCCACGAGAGAGCATCTCACTCCTATTACTAAAACTCTTTCGAAACAAATTGTTGGCAGTATAACTACGCCTCGTAGTACATTGAAAGTATATTGATTTTCTACCTTCCACTCACAACCGGCATATTTGCAAACGCATGCAAAATTGCACAGTTGCTGTAATGTTAAACAAAGGTGACTCCTTTCTGATTTTCAGCAATCGTTCTTCTCTCTGTTCCTCCTGGTCTCTTTTTTTGGTACTAGAAAGACTTGTCTGTAACACTCTTTATATTTTTTGACAATAAAAGATGTACTGAACCACATCACATTATGGTGACATTATTAGTAACCGAATATTAAGATCAGTATAGTGTCGAATGCGTTAGCTAAGCAAAAACGTGTCATTGGTATGTTTATGGACCCAAGCAAGGTATTCGACACTCTTGACCACACTATCCTCATACGCAAATTACAGTGTTACAGAGTTCATCGAATTCCATCAGGATGGTTTAAAGATTACTTTATCAAATAGAAAGCAATGTATATGATTTTTTTTTCATCAAAAAGTATTAAAACATGCAAAGATTGAGTAGTTATTCATTTCTAGTTATTGTCCTATCATGATTATCAGCGAGTTTTTTTTTTCACCATGTTCATCCCACATGATTATCGTTGCTATGGCAACAACAGGAGGAAACCTTTCTTTTATAGAAAGAAGAACTGTTTCATTAAAAAAAAAGAAAGAATAACATAAACAAATGATCAATTTCTGTAAAGTTTAAATCTTTTGTTCTTTTTCCTCTATTTTGGGCATGCTGAACAGGAATGCACCTGTGGTCATTTTTTTATATGACGTCTTCAGCCGTTGCCATGGCAACATACTATTTTCTTTAAAAGAACATCTGTTCTTCTTTTAACATGAAAACATGCTGTTAACACCAAAATGTGTCAAGATAAACATGTCTCTTCAATTTAGTAAAACATCACAATTTTTAGATTTCATGGTTACTTCATGGCAATGACAGTTGCCATGGTAACAACCATTTATTACAGAAAATGATATTTTCATGAAAAAATATGAAAAAATGACAAGACTGAGTAGCATGTTTATAACGAATTACTATCAGCTCTTTTTTTTTACTATATTCATCCCACATCGTCTCTGTTGCTATAGCAATAACATGAGAAAAACTTTTTAAAGAAAAAATAACGTTAATCATTAGATAAGGAAGGAAAGAATATACTGAACAAAAACAAATAAGTAAAACACAAAAGTTTAGTCAGCTTCCTGAATTTCTGATTACATTGGACCTTCAAAACCTTAAATATCGGTAATGATGGTTAATGTTTAACATGGATGCCATGGAAATGCATCAATCTTCAGAAAAAAATTTTTCAAGAAAAAAATATTTAAATTATGGCCTAAATTTTGCAGTAGTATAAATGAGCAAGACTATTAGCCATAGATAATTCTGTTTATGGAACATCATTCCTGTTTCTATCGCAACAACATGTTAAGGAATATATATATTTTTAAACTATAGAAATACTTAGGGAATATAAAATACAAAAAAAAACCAAGCAATACAAATGTGCAAAAACCTCCCCAAAAGTTCACATTTTCTCGTCATGATGTACTCTTTTCCAGCATTAATGTCTTCAAGCCATTTGAAAACCTTGATTATGATACCTCCCCTATAGCAATTTCCAATGGATTGCTATAGAACTTTTATCCTTGAAAAAAAAAAAATCTTTTTTTTCTCATGCTATTGCTATAGCAACAGAAATGATGTGGGCTGAACGTTGTGAAAACAAAAGCTAATAGTAATTTGTAATGAATATGCTACTCAATCTCGACACTTTTTCATTAAAATATCAGCATTTTCTTTTTAAGAATTGTTACAATGGTAACTGTCATTGCTATACTGAAAATAGCTGGAGAAATTAAGACCGACGCAACTGTTGCAGGATCAAATGCAGTTTTCGATGTTTCAGGTACATGAATCCATGTACTCATGTAGGCCTACATAAATTTACAACTTGAGGGCTGCATTTCAATGGTGTTGTTCTAAAACAGTACAATGCATGTACGTCTCTAAGATGAAGACATTACATTGCTTGACAGACAATAACATAACTTAGATTAAAGAAGAAATGAATTCATATGTTGATGTTTATTGATGTTTCAATACTGATTTTCTTCTTCTTTCAACATCAGGTAGTAAAATGTAGAATATTTATCTTCATGTACATTGTCTCCCCACATTTCTAAGACAACACTTATTATACATACATCTGAAGCGCTTATTTATGATATTTTTTTTTTCAAATGTTCTGACACACGCTGATTTTTTAGTTGTACATTTCGTAGTGATATATCGGATCATCTCCTCATTTTCAATGTCACAGAAAATTCACTTGTTTTACCATAATCACCAAGCTGAATGTCGAATGCGCGGAAACGAAGCCAATGCTAAAATTGATTGATTAAACTGCAGTTTGCGCAGGTGCAATGATCAGATGAATGCTAAATAAATCATGAAGATGACACCAAAATGGCAAATGAAAATATTCATTCATACCTGCTTTAATTCTTGTGATAAATACACCACAACTTGTTCGAGAAGATGTCCCATACATGTTTATACTTATAGAATATTTTATATCATATCGTCACCCCTCTCTTTTTGATAATCTTTTGTTTTCATTACTTTTTTTCCAGTTCAAAGCTACCAAAAGAAGTGTATTCTAATACACTTCGTAGAACACAACTTCATAATTTACATAACTCTTTATAAATTCTCGTCTCATCTTCTGTTCTCCTCAATTAATAACATTATCTTATACACTGATATTGATATTGATATTGAAGAATGATTAAGTACATGGCCCCAGCAGAAACATCTAATGCATATACTGCACACACACACAGACACACACACACACACACATACACACACACACACACACACACACACACACACAACAACGCCTTACATCTTTGACCTTCTACATACTATTGCAGAAATCTGCCTTTAGTGAGAAGCAAACTTGAGCTTAAATCACCATGACGCCGTCAGCCCAGTCAAGCCATGCTTATGTTAACGGTCTCCAGCCCAATAGGCCTACTTGTAAAATCAAAATATTATGATTTAGACACCCACAAATGTTCTATAATGAATGTAATGTAGTACTTTAGAGAATGTACTTTTCTTTAGAGCTCTTTTAATTTTGATTAATTTTGTTTCTATTTACAGTAACGTAGTTTCATTTTGTTTTGAAAACAAAATAAATGCAAATAGGTAAATGCCAGAGAATGTCAATTAATAACAACGGATCTATCCTCTGTGTAATAGTCTCATATCGCTGGATAAATGACAATGAGACCTTTTATTTCACATAATCCCATCTACATTGTGCAGATGATAGCGATAATATACTATCATCATGTCAAAATGAAGATATCATAAAATCATTACCATATCATTAAATCATAAATCATTTCATCGTATTCGTAACTTTGAATATGAATCAAACCACACGACTGTATCATTTTTATCATTCATTATGGTAGTTTTGCGTTGACTTCACATGACGACAATACAGCATTACATTCAGTCATCATAAACGATGGCCATTCTCCGCAGATCAAGGCCCATATCACCTCCGAGTTCATCCCGTGTTATAGGATACAGCGAGGAAGTCGGATTGCTCGAAGCGTAGTCTCTGGTGACCACCACACCGTCCCGCCTCAGCCAGTACACTGTGTCGTTGAATATGCTCACATCCACAAGGCGTCTGTTACTGGCTGCACTTCGTATGTCAACTCCGGGTATCTTAGTCTGCCTTGGGCTCCCTGGAGGCAGGTTCGTGTAGTAGGCTGCGTCGCTTCCACCATGATAGTCACAATAGAGCAGTCTGCCAGCTGTGAGAAAAATACAAATTGCAAGAATAGGAATATTCACTCGTATACAGTATTTAAAGACGTATGTACGGTCACAATGTCATTAGGGACTGTACATGCCGATTATTTCAGTATATTCAGAGTCGATCATGTGGCATAATTTTTGATAATATGAAATTTTGAATTATTGTTTCATCGTTTCAACCCCCGCACTATTGTGCATTGTGCAACCGTCTATAATCCTTAGTTATCTAAGCTTGGGTCTGGTAATTAATAAACAATGTTCTATCTTGATTAATTTCGTCTTTCATTTTGACTCAACATAACACTGTATTCTGCAGCTGATAATTTCTGTTATGTTAAGCCTAAGTGAAAAATCTAATGACAAAATATACATTAAAACAGTGAAAACATCAAACATTAATTTTGTCCAAAAACACTCTATTGGATTGAAGATTTTGCTATATAATTTAAGTTAACGGGCAATAACTGTTTGTTTTATCATTGCTTTTTGTTATATAGGAAGGTACGTTCCTTCCACGATTAGATAGAGTCGGAGGAAGTAGGGTGTGCTCTTTTTTCACGGTATGCAATGGGAAAATCATGAAAAAAAGAATGAATGCACGTTGGAAGGAGGGGGGAGGGCACCAACGCAACCACGAACACTACCCTTGAACACCTGTCCAGTATAAAACGAAGCAGTTTAATAATAAATGATACGTGACAATACTATTTAAAACAAGTGAGACAATGGGCGATTTGAAGTCAGTTACTACTACTGGAAGGGGCTTTGTTATCTTTCTCACAACAGCACACACACACACACACACACACACACACACACACACACACACTCACACACACAAAATGTAGCTGCGTGAGTAATTACATTGTATAGATTAACCAATAGCAGATCAGAAATTGTTGCTTTATTCAGCTGTATCTTCATTTATGCAAACATATAAGGCACACTTCACTACAAACTGGGAATAAGGGAGGCCGGGTCTAGTTGTTGCACGGGTAAGTTATTACATGATCATTCTCTCATATTTCTAGTCACTGTTACATACAATCACTATTACAAACCCGTACACGGACCGACGCAACGAGGGGGGAGCTTGGTGAGGGGCTGTCCCTCCCCCCCCCCCCACCCCACCCACACACGCACTTTTTTTTTTCTTTTTTTTTTTTACAGAAGTTTGCATACGTCTCCAAAAAGACGACTTTCCTCCGCGGACCGGCACTTGTACTTTGACTCCCTGCAGCATAAGAATATTCACGACATTAGTCTTCAGTTATAATTGGTTATACGTCTCATAACTTATTCTAAATAAATGGCAACAAGAGGTTTTCTGTCCCATACACCATTGTCGGTAACTCCCCCCCCCCCCACAGTCATCATGGTCATTATTCACTTGTTGTTTTGTGTGAATTCATCTTTTTAATTGCTTTTTGGATTATCCGTAAATCAGTAGGAATGACGCATGTTTTCATGAAATTTTTTTCTCGAGGATGCGACATTCATAATTGACGCGTAAGTTCTAATATGAAAGAAAAGTATGGACGCTTAGGTTATAAACTTTGTTTTTCGAAAGCATATGTCAAAAGTCTAAGAAATTTACTCCTAAACATTTGCGCCTAAAACTGAAAATCTTATAGCACCACTGTCCATTGTTCAATGAAATTCTGTCTTGTATGAATTATGAACACTGAATTGTGCATCAAATGAAAGAAGAGGAGCTTACGTTTCCATTCATGTGCATCTCATAAAGAAAATGTGAAATTTGAAACGTGGTTTCGTTTTCGATTTGTTTTGTTTTGCTTTGTTTTGTTTGTTTTTTTATTCGGGACACGCTGCATTGCATGAATTACATACTGCCCGCTAAGAAAACCGCAGTATCTGATATATTTTTGGTAATAGTCACTTTTTTGTGTGCATAACAACACCTTGTGAACAATGTCTTCTTTTTGACGTGATAAATTCAGTACTTAAACAAAAGAAACTTAGGAACTACTTAGGACCCCCCCCCTTTTTTTTTCATATGCCTCGGCCACAAAGTGTTGAGGAAGGCATTATGTCCGTAAACAAATTTGTTGACAACATTAAAAAAAAAAAACAGTTTGAGGTATCATAATGAAACGTGTTATGTATGAGTGGGCTAAGTTGTGTCTAGCAACTTTTGGGCGCACATGCTCAAGGTCAAAGGTCAAAAGGTCAATGTCAAATGTTGAAAATTTCACTACATGTATTTCACCTTTATCTGTGCAATGCCTAAATGTATTTTATTGAAACTTATATACATATATACTTATATACATATACTGCTAAATAGAGATTCTTCACAGAGAGTTTCGGATCATGAGGTCAAAGGACAAGTGAAAATATTAAAATTTCACCTTTTTTCTCCATATCTGGCAAATGGTTTGAGGCATCTTTATGGAACTTAGTACATAATTATGCATACCGAGTACAGAGATTCAGAATTAGTTTGTAATGACTAGCAGTGATTATCTATAGGGAATTTGGGGTCATGGGTCCAAGGTCAGGGGGTTCAAGGTTAATGTCAACTCCCCCAAATTGCACTTTTCCCACTTATTCATGGAATGCCTGCAGCATTTTTCTTGAAACTGAATGTTTACATGCACTACCCAATACACATTCTCTTGGAAGTTTCCTGTCAAAAGGTTAAAGGTAAAAAAGTTCAAAGGTCAAGTACAAGTATATATTTCTCTGAATGTTTGTATTTTTCTTTTATGTAACTGTACTGTTTGTTTGATTCTCATTTAACGGACCCTCTGTAAAACAGCGCTGAGTCAGGTCATTCCTCCGTTGAAGGTCTATTTTATGTAATGTATATTTTGTTTGTATATCTTTTTCATGGCGGAAAATCAATACAATGTAATACAATACAACCACAGGCTTAGCAACCTTCTGTGAAATAACAATACGCCTATGGATGCCATAGGTAAGCGGTTATTAAAGCTACTCAACTTTGAGTGTTTTGGTGTTGCTTATATAAAAGTAAACATATTCTACACCAAACAATCGACTCTAACAACCCCTCATCGTTTGCGTCTTTTCCAAAATTTGACTCGAAAAGAGACCTCCGGAATTTTTTCAGACTTTTGCATTTTTATATTTATAAATGTTCAAACTGGGTCCACAGCTTCAAATTTATAGTGATCATGGGATGATGAATGGAAATATTCGTGAATTCAGTACAAATCACTTTGAACAAGGAAAGAATTACATAGCAGCTTCACATAGGAATGGAGGTATCGATTAAGTGATCAAGGAAACAGAACAACAGTAGATAACATGCATAAATTCACCATAGGTGAACAAGTGATATTACGTGACCGTGCACCACAAAACAAACCAAAAGTCGAACCCCTTGATTTTACGTAAGGACTCATAAAAGGTGAAATGGGTCAACCGAGACAATCTTGACTTTTTCATATTTTCTGAAAGAGCTACTCTTCTTCTTCATTATTCTTGCGTTTGGGATCATAACATGAATGAAAAAGTGTGTATTTTAGCAATTTTTCTACAACCCATTTTTGGGGGAGAGTAGAATGATCAAGTGTCTCTTAAAGGCTCCTTTTCATATCCTGAAATCCTTTGCACACTCTTCAATTTCAAGTCTAATAACTTTTGAAAGGGTAACGCTACTGCTTTGAAATTCGGCATTAATCATGGACAGAATGTGTTAATAGAACACGCTCAATATCAATTTTATATGATAATCCCTTCATTGTTGTTGCTCGTTGGTTTACATCCTGTGTTTTGTCCCTTTCATCACACAGCTAGCACGGCTTGGAAAAGATTGAGCTCTTGAATAGACACTGTACTTCAGAGCCTCTTTTCTCGATTCATACTTTTCCAGAGTGTGTGCTTTCTTCCCAATATTTAGATAGGTTAGGGGAGACCATTTCAATTGAGTTATACATCATTTTAAAGCTTAGAGTATGCTCTTTTAGAACCTGCCCTTAACTAAAAGTCCATGTCTGACGACTTTTTTGTTTTTGATTTGTTATGCAGGGTCACATATTACATTATACTATATTATGTTAAGATTATATCTATTAGCACATTGCTGAAATGCACGTTTGTTTTGAGGGATTTGAGAGCATTGGTTTGTCTGATCAAGGAGCACAATAAATTCCACAAATCTATAAACGTCACTGGATCGAATTTAATGTATGCTGTGAAATAAGAAACATCGTATGGATTGCCCCTATAAATTTTGAGGCATGACTGCACTAGAGATGACTTAAAACAATTCATTGTACATCATATACTTACAACTTCTGTCGATGGACAAGCTGGTGATGTATTTGTTACCAGGTGTTCCCAGAGGAGTACAATCAGCTCCGTCTTGAAGGTTTTTACACATTATTCCTTCTCCGTTGCTTATCGCCCAGTACACAGACCTGGAGCAAAGAAAAAACAGACACAAATTCTTCCACATGGTCAACGTGTTTTACTGATGAATTACGTTTTCACCATCAGATAGGGCTGGTTTGAATGCCGGATATGAAACATAGCCTAGAGAGAAAGACAGAAACAGGGGGAGATAATCTTATCTTTAGCTTATCAAATCACACTGTTTGATCATGATTATTTCTTCAACTGCTCCTGCTCCCTTGAATAATTATAATCCCACGTTGCTCTATTTGTTGTTTGTTCCTTTTTGAAAAGGCCTCTGCCGCCAAATATTTATAGGGAGTTTAAGGAAAACTAGGAAAACAAAGCAATAACTGGAAAATTGTAAATTTGAAAACAAATGCATAGTGCTGACAAAGTTTTTACAAAGCTTCCTATGGTTCACGGGAATGTGTGTATCTATGTATGTATCATACTAGGTGTTTCAAAAAACATTTCCCACTTTTGATTCTTAATAATTCATAAACTACATATTAGATAACACTGTCATTGGTATGAGTAATAGCTGAATAGTGTACAATTTGGTTGGAGGTAGTTTGAATATGAAAACATAAATCAGTTTCATGAAATCCATGATTAATTTCACAGTTAGGTTCCAGATTTTGCTCTATTTTCAACCCTCTGTACACAATTTCACTTTGCACAGGGGTCAATGGGTGTGTATGGGAGTGTGTGGTTAACACCCTGACAATGGTCCTAAACAATGGTTAGGGTTTGAATGCTTCATTATTTATTAATGAGAAATTCCACTATCACAACTAGTCTTTATTCAGCCTCTGGCAGTATCTGTGTAAAGTCAAACACCTGCCGATACTGTCGTTGGGTCTCGACAGTGCTCTCCCTACTTCTGAAAAACGAAATTACGATGAATACCTTCTGTTCTATCGTAAACATGGTGACAGGAAGCAAAGAAAATCCATTAGAGTATACACTTGTGTAAATGGAGCCTTAAATAAATCTACTGTGAAACATATCGCCCCAATGATAAATGCTGCTGAACTCTTAACCAAAAAATGATTTCTTTTTATCAAAAAGCGAAAACTTTGTCAGACTATTTAATTAGTAGACAGTTGTATTAAAATGAGGAACTTTAGATCATTTATGCGTATTTATATCCCAAATTTAGTGATATGTGAAGCAAAAATTGAAAATGATTGCCAGCTGGAATGGAATGAGGTGTTTGCAAGCACATGGAAACGTGTGCCTCCTTTTTCCATGTGCATGCAGTTTACCCTTTACCGTGCATGAATCCAGACTAGCAGTACCCAGGACAATCCGCATGAATTATTGATTAAGCATTCATGTGCCTGGGAGCACGAGACTGACGCCTAGTCAACAGGTGGTTCAGGCATGTCCATTGTCAAGGGCCATTGTCAGCACACACTCACATACACATCATTGGTTCCTGTGCAGGGTTCAATTTTTGTACAGAGGGTTAAAAATTGACCAAAATCTGAAACCTTACTTCAAAATCAATCTTAGATTTAATGAAACTGATTTATGCTTTCACATTCAAATTACCTTCAACCAGAGTGTACACTATTCAGCTATTATATATATCAATGCCAGTTTTATCGGATGAATAGTTTTTGAGCTATTGATGATCAAAAGTGGGAAATGTTTTTTGAAACACCTAGTATAAAAAAAACCCATGCATGATAGATTATGGAAACAAAATGTGTGTACTTGTTTAAACATGTTTGCAAACAAGCTGAAAAGACAATTACATAGAGCAAACCAATGTTGCTGTCCTTGTGAGTGTGTAGCTGTCTGTAAGTGTGTGGTCTAGTATGTGTATGCGTGTGTGTGTGTGTGTGTGTGTGTGTGTGTGTGTGTATGTGTTTGTGTAGTGGGTAGGTAGTGTTTGTACTCAAGCATTATCGATTCGGTGTAGCATACATGCAGTGGCGTACCGTGGGTCAAAACATTGGGGGGGGGGGGGGGCACCTCGTGGAAAAGTAATTTTGAGGATAATCTCTCTGGTGTGTATGCTTGTGCGTGCGTGCGTGTGTATGTGTGTGTGCGCGTGTGTGCGTGCGCTGTCAGTCTGCAAACTTAATGGGGACTACAATACATAACGGAATGTGATACATTCCACACCGCAGTCATCGAGCAACATTGCCACGAGCGAACGTAGCAAGCGCTGTAGAATACATATTTATAATATAATGCCCCAGTCACACAGTGCTTTACGATGGATTACGTCCGCCGCGGATAGATACGAATAAGTGGACGCAGGGGGACGCAGCGTGGACGCAGGCATCCGCAGGGACGTATGTAGACGTAACTGCCCGTAACTCATCCGTAAAGAAACGCAAAATGACGTCGCCGAACCTGCGAAATTTTGAAATGTTCAAAATTTCGCAGAGGGACGCCACGGACGCAAACTTACGCAAGTAACCGTAACCAAACGTAACTATCCGTAACTGAACGTAACTACCCGTGGCTTGGACGCAGACCATCCGCAAAAAAATTTACCTCCCGTCCGTTTGCGTTCGCTTACGTCCAACGTAAGTATCCGAAATTAACCGCAAGTTAACTTATCACAACAGTTTCGTCCGCTTACGGATATTTACGGACAGCTACGGATGTTGCGGACAATTACGTCCTTCGACGTTTTCCGTTTTCCACTCGCATGGGAACACAGAGACTCGAGGGAAGGCACACTACTCCTGTTGCCAAGCTGCAGCGCCTGTACCTGAAGGAATGCTACAACACAGTCGGAGCGGTGGAGAGGCAGAACTGCATGGTCAAATTATGAAATTTCTCCCACAATTAATGGTCATTTTAAGTGGCACCCATATACTATGTATACTCATGACATCGGTAGACTCTTGGTGCTGAACTTTTTTTCTTGTACTCTTCGAATGTATATTTAAAAAAAAAAAAAAAGAAGCAATATTTTGGGTAGGGGATGGGATGACAGCATTTTATTAACTTTTCTGGCCGGGGAAGGTGTGGGACATGGGCAACTATATAAAATGAGAACGAATTTAGTATTTCTCTATAATCTTATCCATGCACTTTACGCTCCATCGAATGTGTATTACATTTTTTTTGACACTACTACTACTACTACTACTACTACTAATAATAAAGGACATTCATATTGCGCAGCTACTATAATAATATACTCTACTGCGCATTACAAAATGACATGCATACAAGAAATTCAAACAGAAAATACATTACTTCAAGAGATGACTTGATATTGGACTTGGGTGTGGGAGGGGTGTTTGAAGGTTTTGATGTCTTTTTTTCTGTAAATTTTATAAGCATTGCTTTATCATAAATATCTCCTTAACATAACCCAGCAAGTCATGAATATCGCTGAACAAAGACAGCGTTACCACAGTTTGTCTATTCCATGACTGCAAGTAATATTTTCTTACTCTAATGTTTAACTTTTAGTTTAGATGATGCTGTGTACAGATGGGAAGAATTATTGATGCAAGTGGTTGATAAACACATGCCAATTAGAAAAAAGCGAGTACGGCAACAGCCTTCCCCTTGGATGAATTCTCATATTCATAGACTCATTAAAAAGCGTGATAGGCTGAAACTACGAGCTTGCAAAGAGAAGGATGATGATTTGATGAGTCAGTATAGGCAATTACGAAACAAAGTAACAGGAGAAATTAGAAAAGCAAAGAGAAATTATTATGTTAAGAAGTTAACGAGCGATCAAAGTAATACTGCTCAAGCGTGGAAAACAATGAAAACGTTGTTCCCAGGTAAAAAATCTTCAAATGTAACAGTTTATGAAGAAAATGAGAAATTAGCTGACGAATTTAAATCATTTTTTGCTAAAGTAGGCCAGACGCTGTCTGAATCAATTCCATTTAAAAAGCAAGGAAGATTATTTGTAAATGAAGAAAAATTATTTGAAAATGAATTTGAATTGAAATGTGTGTCTCAAAACGAAGTTTTGTTGGAATTTAGGAAACTTAAAGATAAACGGTCAACGGGTATTGATGGAATATCTTCTAGTATACTTAGATTGGCAGTAGAAGAGATTGCACCAACTCTTACTTATTTAATCAACAGGTCTATTATTGAGAAAGTAGTACCCGCCCGATGGAAAGTAGCTAAAATAATTCCATTGTTTAAAAAGGGTGATAGGAGTCAGCCAGATAATTTTCGACCTATTTCTTTGCTACCAGTAGTCTCAAAATTATTGGAACGAGTTATTCATAAGCAGTTGTCTGATTATTTAAAACACAGAGCTTTAATAGCATCAGAACAGTCTGGTTTTAGAAGACTACATTCAACGTTAACGGCTCTCATTAAGGTCACGGATGATTGGCTTGATGCAATGGATAAACATTGTTATATTGGTGCAGTTTTTGTCGATTTACGAAAAGCCTTTGATACGGTGGTGCACGATATATTGTTAGATAAAATGGTAAAGTTAGGTGTTAGTAATACAAGCATTCAATGGTTTAGAGAATATCTAAGTGGTCGGCGAATTGTAACGCAATTAAACAACACATTATCAAATGAACAGTATATTCCTTACGGGGTCCCTCAAGGATCGATTTTGGGACCACTATTGTTTGTCATTTATATAAATGACATGATAAATAAAGTTGATGCATGTAACATTCACCTGTATGCCGACGATACAGTATTATATTTTGCTGACACAAATCCTCAAAAAGTTGAAATGATGTTGCAAAATGATTTGAATAATATTTTTGATTGGATGTGTACAAACAGACTCAGTTTGAATAGTGACAAAACAGTTTGTATGTTAATTGGTAATAGAAAATTGTTGAATAAGTATCATGAGTTAAATTTGAGTATGAATTCTAAAAGCCTTGAACAGGTGAAGTGTGTTAAGTATTTGGGTATTACAGTTGATGAAGAGTTAAATTGGAATACGCAAGTTGATAATGTTTGTAGGAGAGTGAGTAAAATGATAAGCTTTATGGGAATTAGACTTAGTCGTATTATTGATGAACGAAGTTTAAAGATGTTATATAAGTCTTTCATATTGCCTCAGTTAGATTATGCTGATATTGTTTGGGATTCTGGCAAAAAGAAACAAATGGATATGATTCAAAAACTTCAGAATAGAGCAGGGAGAATCATTTTGAAAATTGATCCTTTTTCTCATACTTCTAATTCTAGGTTGCATGAAATTCTTAAGTGGGATTCCCTTGTCTCGAGAAGAAGAAAGCATCTTCTTCAATTAGTTTATAAATCATTGAATGGATTGGCACCGCCTTATTTAAGTGAATTTTTTCAAGTTAAAGAGAATACATATTTATTGCGATCTGATTATAACATAAAGATGTCAACACCAAGGACTAATTATTGTAAGAGAATGATTTCTTATAGAGGGAGCTTTCACTTTAATGTGATTCCTTTTAATGTAAAAAAGGCAACAACTTTTAATATATTTCAAAGGTATATTAAAGAGCATATTCATTCGTTAATGGGTCTTTCCGGTTAATAGATTTGATTTGTGTTTTATATTTATTAGATTATATATGTTACAGAGTGAAACGGTAATAGAGTATAAAGTACACGTTTATAAAAGGTGACAGATTATAGACAGGTATAATGCTCTATGCAGGGATTGAGTTTAATTAAAGTTGATTATGTTGGGGTTTTTTGTTAGAATGGGGGGGGGGACGTTTTTTGATTTGTTCGTGTGTAATTGTGTAATAAGAAGTTTTATGTAGTATATGATTTGTAAATGTAACTGGACCCTCCTGAAAAACAGTAAGCCATGATGGCAATATTTACTGAGTGAGGCTTATCCAGCCGCTTTCAACATTGTATCATTTTTTATATTTGTATATGTTCGATTGATTGTGACGGGAATAAATAAACAAACAAACAAACAAACAACTTTTCGATCTCTATTGTATTTTATTTGTGGTATAGGGATGTTAAATGTGACCCTGCACCACAAAACACACAAAAAGTCGCCACACATAACAATTTTAGTTGGGAGCATGTTCTGAAAGAGCAGACTTTAAGCTTTAAAATGATGTATTACTCAAATCAAATGGACTCTCCTAACCTATCTAAATATTGGAAAGGATGCACACACTCAGAAAAAGTGTAAACTGAGAAAAGAGGCTCTGAAGTACAGTGTCTATTCAAGCGCTTAATCTTTATCAAGCCGTGCTGGTTGTGCGATGAATGGGACAAAAAACAGGATGGAAACCACCGGAGTAACAACAATGAGGGGATTATCAGATTAAACTGAAATTAATAATAATAATAATAATAATAATAATAATAATAATAATGATAATAATAATAATAATAATGATAATAATAAAAATAATGATAAAGCCTTATTTACCCAGGGTAGCCAAGTCAAGATCAGCTCGGTTGACCCATTTCACCTATTTTCAGTCCTCACACAAAATCAGTGTGTGCGACTTTTTGTTCGTTTTGTGATGCACGGTCACATACATTCTTTACATTTATGACGTTTATTCAAATTTGAGTTGCAAAAACAAAATTCAAACTTCAAGTTCAAAATTTCATATTTCTTTTATTATTGTAAAGTGAATTAAAGGATTACGATTTTTTTCACAACTTGTACGTAACTCAATTTCAGTTTTCCCCAGTGTACAATGTAAGACAGTCCAAAATGTGATAACCTTGCTGTCATAATACACTGACTTAGCAGGGATCGTAAGAGAAAACCAAATTGTCCATAGTTATTCATAGCAATCTGTAACTATCCGTAACTATCCGAAATATGCGCAACCCTCCGCAAGTGTTCAGAACTATTATGTGCCAATTCGTAAGAATATCCGCAAGTGGACGCAAGTATTCGCATCTGGGGGGCGTTTCATCAACGAGTTCGTCGGGGGTTTTCACCGACGAATTTGCTATCAGCCAATCAGACGCAAGGATTTACACTGACAACTGTTAAAAGCTAATGAAATCCTTGGTCTGATTGGCTGATAGCAAATTCGTCGGTGAAAACTCCGACGAACTCGTTGATGAAACGCCCCCCTGGTCGTATCTGTCCGTATCGCCCGCATTTTTTGCCCGCATGTTTTGTACAAATTTCTGGTGACGGCAAAGGATCCGCGGGGGTCCGTGGAAAAAATGACTTTTTTGGACCTAACGCCGGACGCAGAGCATTATGTGACTGGGGCTTAAGAGAAAGGTATCTTTCTGATAACGCAGGACGTGTAGCTCCATCATTTATTGCAGCCTATAACTGCTGGCATTGCTGATAATTGAAGACCTGAATATAAGAACGACCCAAGTCCAATTTTTGGCAAAATTCAGTTTGACATGGAAAATTGTAGCTTATGCATGGACTCATCTTGTGTATAAATGATAAATCCTAATTACCCCTGGAAGTGCCAGAAATGAATGAGTTAAATATTATATTAATGTAAGAATGAAGGACTTGGGTCATTCTTACATTCATATTATAGCGCCCTCTCTCATCCTTTTCTCATCTCTCCATAGCAGAATATCATGTATACGAATCAAAGAACGACCCAAGTCCATCACACAAAATGGCCTCTCCACAATTAATGTAAATGCTAATTGTCATAATAATTCTATGTTCTAATTTGTATATACAATGCTGCCTTCCCGTCACAGTTAAATAGAATATTATTGGACAAATACAAAAGATATCAAGTTTTTTAAAGTTTACTCGAAATGGTCTTCCATGGACTTGGGTCGTTCTTATATTCATATAGGGCCTACTCAATTTATTGCGAATACCTTATAACAATACTAGTACCCTCTAAAATCATTCCATATATCCAGAATCATCATTTACTTCACTTACTTGTGTGTGCGAGCTAGCGAAAGCGAGCCAGCGCCTAAAGAAACATGCTCTTTTCATGTGTCTTGAACACGTATGTTATCATTTTTACGCAATAAATATCGCCCCGAAAAATATAAGTTCCAGGTGCAAAAACTCGCGTCATCTTTCTTGTCGGCGCAATGTTTGCCGTCTGTAGTTATTTTTTTTTTCGCTTTGGAAATTAAGGGGGGGGGGGCACACCCGCCTGTGCGCCTCCCCACCACCCCCCCCCCCCCCCCCCCCCCCCCTTGGATCCGCCACTGGTTGTCAAGGGCGTCGGTTAATGTTCGTGATTGGGGGAGTATTAGTGACTGTTATAATGCATACACCATGATTGAAAATAACATCAAGTTCTCAAATTCTTTTCAAATGATCGTTGCATCAACTAATGCATATGATCGAAGTTTCAAATTGATAAAGTTACGTGATGTTTTCTGTATTAGCGCCCTGAATTTAACTATTATAAGTTTATTTGTACAGTCCTATATTTGTCGGGTCACACGGGCGAAGCAAGCTTTATAGCAAACAATAATTTCAACGACTGGACACGTATTAATATTATGGAAAAATAACCTTTGAGACATTTCTATAAATTTACTTCTATTTGCATGTATATTCCTTCAATGTCTAAATTAAAATAATATTAGGCCTTTATCTGAATAATTACCAGCTCAACTGAACAAAAAAAAAAATTGATCGCGCGCGTGTGTGCGTTTTATACACATGGAAAAGTTAGGAAATAGCCCAGGTCAAGTCTTATCATGTCAACGCAAGGCATTTTAATATAGACTAGTATATCAATATGTAAAACAACACTGCAAAATCAATGATAGCTTTGATATAACGAGGCGTAAGGTACATTCTACATCACATTTCGCAACATTGCAGCAACGCTCTCAGAATGCCAAACAGGAATCACGCTGAATCACAATCTTTTGCGCCGGACTTTTTGAACAATGTTTCACACTATACCTCTTTATTCATATTATGGTTACAAAATCTTAGAAAAAAAGATCTGATTTCTTAATCACCCTTTTATGTCGATTTCAAAAGCAGTTTAATAACCCTTAAATTACCATTATTCGTACGTTGTTGCTTTTTTGTTATACCAGCGGATTTTTTTTTTTTTTTTTTTTGGGGGGGGGGGGGGGGAGGGGCACGTGCCCTGCCCCCGTAGTTACGCCACTGCATACATGATTTGATTGAGCAATGGAGACCACAAATCCTTTTAAATTTTTCTTGTTCTTGTGTAATGGCAGCCCACTTTGTCTTCATTGTAACTTGCACATTCCAACGTTTTGTTTTTGATAGTTACTGTAGGCACACTCACAGACGGCATTCCGGAAGACCAAATATCACCTTCAGTTAAAGGACAAGTTCACCTTCATATACATGTGGATTGAGTGAAGGCAACAATATTAGTCAAACACATTAGTGAAATTTTGGGGAAAATCGGACAATCCGTTCAAAAGTTATGAATTTTTAAAATATCTGTGCAGTCACTGCTGGATGAGAAGACAACTACAGTGTGTGATGTCATATGCGTACAACAATATAAGGAAAATAAAAAGAGAATTGCACAAAACTTTACTTTTTGCATAAAGTGCACATTTCTTCGAAACTTCAAAAATTCATAACTTTTGAACGGATTGTCCGATTTTCCTCAAACTCTCACTGATATGTTCTACTTATATTGCTGCATTCACTCAATCCACATGTCTATGAAGGTGAAATTGTCCAATAAGCAAGTGCAGAAAAAAAGCGTCGCTTTTCTGAACTAGAAAAGTACTCTGAGCGCGCAGACCTCCGCCAAGCGCAAGCAGCTACTTTCCATCGATGATCTTGCAAAGAGATTTTTCGCCTCTCCACCACTGGGGAAGTTCAAAGCTCATTGGGCTCTTCCACAGAGATCGGTGATTTCCACCGATAGGTATTGACCGATTCTGTGACGCGCTATGTGTATTTTTGGCATGGGCAGCGCCATACTGGGTGTATCATCCGACCCCCCCCCCCCCCCTCCGCACTCCCCCACCCCTCTCCCTACATTAGCACGCGCGCAGAATGAAAAACTGCTTTAGCCAATGGGCGTCTCGTACTGAGTGCGCGAATGCTTGCTAGTGCGCGAACCTTTGTTACAAGTGCGTGATAAACATGTTGCCCGGGGGTGGGGGAGAGCAGGGGGGGGGGGGGGGTCGGCTGATACACACCGATACACCCACTATGGCTGCGCCCTGTGCCGTAAAATGTCTGCTGCCCTCAACGAACCCGAATCGGTCAATACATGCTGACAAAATCGCACGATTTCCCAATACTAGTATAGAAGCCTTTGTTACGTCATATAAACCCTCAGCTGCATGGCGCGCCTCTAGTATACAAATAATGACTGCTATGAGGGGCACAGTTAAAATTATGGGCCCGAGGTGATGTGAAAACCGTACCATGCCCGAAGCGAAGCTGAGGGCATGGTTAAGGTTTTCACATCACCGAGGGCCTACATAATTTTAACTGTACCCCGAATATCAAGCAGTCATTATTTGTTTTATATACCGAAAATATAGATTCCGAAACATAGATACCGAAAATATAGATTCTAGTCTCTTTTACAGCACTTGTAAGTTGTAATCAATGCTGATCCGACAGCGCGGCGGTCGTTCGTATCATTGGTGCGTACATGAGTGATCATCTATGTGTACGTGTACACAGTGTATGTACGGGGTTGCGAGTTGCGACTGTCTCCAAACCAGTCCGCTAGTCTCTTTTACAGCACGCTGATCGAATGCGCGGCGGTCGTATCATTGGTGCGTACATATGAGCGATCTATGTGTACGGGGTCGCGACTGTTTTTAAAACCTATTTACTAACTGTGCCCGGGCCCCGGTCACAGTAACTCAAAAATAGGGCACAGCTATTTTCATGACTTCCCTTTTAACCAATCAGATGAGAGGATTCTAGAAATGAGGTATATAACAGAAACTAGAGCACGCACTTAAGTGCGCGCACGCAAACCTCAAATACGCGCAGCCTGAACTCCCAAGTTCATTGACCCTACCTGTCAAATATCAAAAATTCCCCCAAAATTCTCGGATCACTACCAAAAGTCAATCGTTTGTTACTTGTGTCATTCTCAACCTTTCCTGCAAGTTTCATCCAAATCCGTTATCTACTTTTTGAGTTATTTTGCACACAGACAAACGAACGAACGAACGAACGAACGAACGAACAAACCAACGGTAACGAAAACATAATCTCCTCCCTTGGCGGAGGTAATAAGTCTCTCAGCTTTTTGCAGGTTATGCGAAAAGTTCTCAGAAATAACCTTGGTGAATTTTATATCAATGATACATAAACTACGGAAAATCTGTCAGACGTGTATTGTGACGAGTCAGATTTGTAATAATACACATTATGTAATGAACTGATGAAGGAACTGTGTTTGTGTGTGTGTGTGTGGGGGGGGGGGGGGGGGCTAACCGCTTCATTTAGTAATTTTCTTCATAAACGTTCTTGTTAAGAAGATCTCAATAGATGTCTAATTTCCAATATCAGTTTGGAGAATGTAGGCCAACGAGTCAGAACATCTGATTTATATCCTAACTAATGTATTCCAGTTCAATTAAAATGAACTTAAACAGATCGAACCCGGCCAAGGAGAACTGATCATTTTCCTTCCTTCCTGCGTGTGTATGTAATGTGAGATCACTGCCTTCTTTGAACGAATTAGCCTACCGGCAGATTTTTCCCCCCATCTTCATTTGTCTTACTTTTGGTAAGACAAAAGTATGAGTGAGAGAGAGAGAGAGAGAGAAGAAGAGAGAGAGAGAGAGGGAGAAATATGACCATATACATGTATTCTATTTTCTCTTTTAGTAAGAGAGAGAAAGAGAAAGAGAGAAAGACAGACACCTGGAGTCAGAAGAGCTCCATAATGTCGATCTATGAAATCTTTTAAATCCTTGTAAGGTAGTGAAAGGTATTCCATACCCGTTGTAAAGTACAAAAGCATTAGCAGACCCGCCAGGGAGATCCACTACATCCGTCTCCTCCCCGTCTTGATCAATTGACATCTGAGTGAGCTTGTTCCAGTACATCACGTAAAGCATCCTTGGTGACTGAGTTATAGCGATTGCACGTGCTCCGCCTGGAAATTAAATGAAGTGATCAACAAACAATGATATTTCATTAAATTATTGTAACCGTTAAAAAGCCATCATGTTGATGGTTTGCACTGCATTCATCATAATTGCTTGTTTTGTTAGACATTTCAAATCTTTCATCAGATTTCTGCATTGAATATTCATTACAAAGTCACCTTTTTCCATTGATCAACAGCGATGAGATGTAGAAGTAGTACATCCAAACACATACACACACACAAACATATATATATATATATATATATATATATATGTATACGGTAGTCTGCGTGCGTCCCCCCCCCCCCCCTTTCGCGCCCCCTCTTGCGGAATTCCTGGATCCGCCCCTGCAGAAGGCTCTATAATCATAACCAAATGATTTGATGAGACTACAGCCTGAATAAAGGAAAATGAAACACATAAAAGTACCTAAACACATGAAAGTCTATCACCCGCTTATTGACCGTTACGTGATCAAGGGAAAGATGGGTCATTCTGCTGATGAAGGCTGTATAGCGCCAACAGCTGAAAATTCCGGAGGTAAATGTCGTGTATTAAGATCAAAAGTTTGACACCAATCGTAGTTTTTTCTTCTACTATTTTAAGAGGGTGATATAAGATCCAATCGAGTTGGTGCATAAACAGGAGACAATGGGATCTACGGAATAGACTTATTAGAACAGAGGGACATATTGAAAAGCATGAGCAGGTCTTTTGAGAGTATGCTCTTCGAAGAGAAACATAACGTTCCCCAAATTACACGATTTGAATATGTTTTCTCGATAACTGGGAAATAGCGGAGAGAAAGAGAGAGACGTACAATGACCAACAAAGGAAATTGTGCCTGTTATGAAACATCAATCGACTATATATTACCATGTATGCAAAAAAGTATGTAATACTATATTATATATATATATATATATATATATATACATTAAATTTTTTTTGTTCATGTTCCATATTCCACATTTCATACAAGTTTTGTATTCCATTTGATTTTGAAAAAGAACTGTTTTTAACACAATGGTCAGTTTGAACCAAAATTGCACAAATGTATAAGGACGTATAATTGACGTGTAATATGAGGAACTCACTAAAAAGCAAAGCTTGTAGGATGTGGGTTCCAAAAATATAACATAGGCTTTTAGTACAGTATATCAATGTCAAAAGTGACGTAACATGCAAAAATACAGGATATCGAGAATATTATAAAGTTTACGGAATGTACAAAGTATCGTATGATGTTTATAATTAAACTTATGGTATGAATGCTAAGAAAAGTAGCAAGTTGATCAAAATAATGAAGTCATCCGAGCGAGGCATCATTTGAGTATACAGAAATTTTTCAAATGATTACGGCAAAATAATTAAACGTAGGATTTTAGAAAATTGGCTTTGAGATTTTGCTTAAAGGAACTTAAAGAACTTGATTGCAACCGAACCGAATCTAACTCATTCCAGAAAGAAGGGCCGGTCGATGTAATTGTCTTAAGGGCTAAAACTGTACGAACAGGGGAAAAATGATAGGATTTACTGTGTCTTGTAGGGTAAGTATAAGTATGGATATCACCGTTTTTAACAAACATTGAGGAAAATATACTAGGAAGATCACCAGTATTCAACTTATACATAAAAATTCCAACATGATACAAATACAAATCAGAAATTTTTTAACAGTTTACTTGAAACAAACAATTCATCAGTGTGATAAAAAATGTGCACGTATATGTAAGATTAGTCTGTCATTTAAAAAGAAAACAACTACTATTCCCCATTGATATGCGGATACATCTTCAATATGTGACGCAGTTCAGCATTAAAGCAAAGATAATAACCGAATCTAAGTAACATATAGTGCCGTCTTCAAATCATCTGGGTTGTTCTTTGTTCTCAGCTTACGTTTGATAAGTAAAGGGAAGAAAAGTCTATTATATGTGGCTAAGGGCGGTTATACATGCAGGATTTTGCTTTAAGCTATGCATGTCTTGTGGGGTATTATGTCACTCTACTATTGGTTTGTTTTACAAACGAGAGAGCAAAAATATTCTAATAAGCTTAGATTAACTCGTCAATGAGTTTCTGAAATAAAATCTTTATTGAAGTAGTGATTTTATGCATTCAGCTTGTTTAAATTAGGAATCATTTCTGTTCAAGGGACTTGCACTCTAAAGAACTGGATACAGTATAATTCATTTTACAACAGATAAGGTGAATATGAATACCTTCTTCTGAGCCGCGATACACGCGTCGAGGAGCTAATTTACCAGCTGATTTACCAGCTACGGGGGGGGGGGGGGGTACATTTCTTCGAGATTTTCGTGCATCTTGCGGGATTGCTACGATACGCCAGAATATTTAGTGCTTTTAGCTGCGAATTTTGAATTCAGAAGAATGGACGCATTTGAATTTCACGTTCAGCCTCAGCAGCATGACCCCGCTCTTCGTGTGTAGTCCCATCCACTTGCTTTTGTGAGCTGTGCCCTGGAATTGTGATATATACAGTACACGTACCGTGACTTGGTACTGTGGAACCAGAACTTCACTTTGGAGACGAGCAGTCTACCCCACCATGCCCCAGCCTGTTACGTCACAGTCCCCTCCCTCAACGAGGAAATCAACTGCGCTTGTTTGCCAAGTAATCAAGGAGCTATTGAACAATGAAGACTACAATATGCTCAACAGTGCAGTCAGCAATGCAGTCAACAAGGCCTTCACCCAACTCCACAGCCGTGTTGAAGTGCTTGAAGGTCAAGTCCATGATCTCTAAAATGAATGCGAAAACAAGTCACACCAGATCACAGTTCTCAAGAAGGAGATAAGTCAGCAGTCAGATCGAATCCAAAATCTTGTCCAGGGTCAACTCGACCTCGAGCAGTACTCCAGATGTAACTCCATCCGGATCTTCGGTGTCAGAGAAGCAGCAGGGGAATGCACCGACAACATACTGTGCGACATTGCTCAGAGCAAGCTAGGAATCACCATAAACCCAGCAACAGACATAGACCGGAGCCACCGCACAGGAAGGAAGAAACCTGAATCGGCCTCTCACTCTCCCAGACCAATCATCGTCAAAATGACCTCGTACAAAAAGAAGCATCAAATCCTCACAACAAGAAGAAAATTGAAACGAAGCGGTATCTCCATTCATGAAGATCTCACGAAGGACAATATCGATCTCCTACGCGAAGCAACACACCACCAGAAAGTGAAGAATGCCTGGTCATCAGACGGTCGTATCATAGTCGAAATACCTGCCTCACATGGGAAAACGATCAACAAACTGATCAGAAGTGAAAGTGATCTGGCCAGATTATAACTTCAACTTCTCAAAGTCCCCCACCCCTATGTATGTATCCTGTAAGTTTTTGTAATTTTTGTAAGAGACAACGGGCTCAAGATAATATTTGTTATTTTTGTGCAACCTCTAATTCCAGTCGCCTGAGGGCATTAGCTGAAGATGAAGATTGTGTACTTAGTACTGAAACAGAATATTTCATTCCAAGTGAATTTGCCTCTATGATGAATGGTACGTTTGCAGAAATGTTTACTTGTCTACATTTTAACTGTAGAAGTTTGAGGGGTAACAGTGATAATTTTATATCGTGTATTAATTCCTTGAATTCTGAATTATCTATTATTGCTGTATCTGAAACATGGGCACAGGGAAATAACCCCTTCAGTTCACGTTGCCCCAATATAAATTTCTCGGAAGGGGAAGAACAAAAAAGAGAGGTGGAGGTGTTGGTATGTTTACTAACAAAAATATAATGTTAAACAGAGAGGTGATTTAGAAGTGTTTGTTCAATGTATTGAGCCAATATTTGCTGAAATTATCAATTTGAAGGATAAAATTGTTATTGGCGTGGTATACAGACCCCCCAATCAATCTCTTCAATAATTTATTACTAGTCTACAGCCTACATTACAGAATACATCTCGAGAAGGTAAACATTGTATCCTACTTGGTGATTTTAATGTTGGTTTATTGAGTTCCGACAGTTCCACTCACCAGTTCTTGGACTTATTTCTTACCTCTAAATACACTCCTGCTAAAAATGGCAGGGGTAAAAATGGCAAGGGTAAAAATGGCAGAGGTAAAAATGGCAGAGGTAAAAATGGCAGGGGTAAAAATGGCAGGGGTAAAAATGGTAGAGGTAAAAATGGCAGAGGTAAAAATGGCAGGGGTAAAAATGGCAGGGCTAAAAATGGCAGGGGTAAAAATGGCAGAGGTAAAAATGGCAGGGGTAAAAATGGCAGGGGTAAAAATGGCAGGGGTAAAAATGACAGAGGTAAAAATGGCAGAGGTAAAAATGGCAGGGGTAAAAATGGCAGAGGTAAAAATGGCAGAGGTAAAAATGGCAGGGGTAAAAATGGCAGGGGTAAAAATGGTACAGGTAAAAATGGCAGAGGTAAAAATGGCAGGGGTAAAAATGGCAGGGGTAAAAATGGCAGGGGTAAAAATGGCAAGGGTAAAAATGGCAGAGGTAAAAATGGCAGAGGTAAAAATGGCAGAGGTAAAAATGGCAGAGGTAAAAATGGCAGGGGTAAAAATGGCAGGGGTTAAAATGGCAGAGGTAAAAATAGCAGAGGTAAAAATGGCAGAGGTAAATGATTATGAGGTAAAAATGTCAGAGGTAAAGTTGTCAGTTGTCAGTGGTCGCAATACGTGCTTTTCGTGCCTTCTCCTGAAATAAAGCACGGGGGAGACCGGGGAGAAATGTGACACAGGGAGAAATATGGGACACTCATGTAACTTGAAAAATGCTCGGCCAGTCAACAATCCAATTACATCAGTAAAAAGATGAGCCTCGGTACACCTGAAAATGGACATATTAACCACTATACAGCTCTACAGGTATCTTGTCAGTAAAATATCAAACTTACTTTAGATCGGGTAGGTCCTATACTATGTTGATATAAAGTATTTTAAGAATTGTGCAAACTTCTGAAAATAACATTGCTTGATAACAGACATGCAGGTATGAAGAATTGGCAGGGATCTTTTACCGTTTCTGTTACCACTGGGGGAAATTTAATAGGGCAGTGTTACATTTCTCCCCGCGGCACATGTAAAGAGAGTCTTGCAGAGCTTTAGCTATCCCTGTGTAAATTGAATCGCGATCATAATGGTAGTCATAGGCGGTGATTTCAATCTACCTGGATGGGATTTGATTGGATTTTCTTACTGGTGTTGTATAACGAGGGAACAACGTCATTTTCGGTGGCTGAATCTACTAATCTTTAGCAACACACCATGTTGATAACATTGACTTTGGAGCGACAGCTCAGTTTGAAAGGCATCAAACATTTACAATTTTTCGCCTGCGGATTCGTTCAACAATGATTGAAAGAAATCGGTTTTTTTCTCTCATTAGAACAGTTTATTGCTAAAGTTCGTCTCCAGTTTTAATAGGCATAAGTTTGTAAAGTGACCACAAAGTGTTCATTAAACTTCGAGATATTTGTTTTTGCGCCATGTGATACTTGAACAATGTAATAAAATATTTTGCAAGAGCTTACTTATGTCTACCGATACATCTGCTGTAGTTTTTTTTTTGCGTTTTGTAACTTCTACATTATGTCGTGATCAGGCCTTGTGAGATAAATAGGCTCCTACGAAACCTGATGGAGAAAATGATATTGAACAGGTGAAAAATTAGTGATTTCCTTCGACTATGTCTGCTTCACTTCCTTACACTAAACAGTTCAAAAAATGAAAAATAATGACAATATACTTGCCTGGACGTGAGTGGAATTCGTTTGTGTAAGAGTGTGTATATGTGAGAGTATATCTGCATATATGTTTATACCAAAAGTGGGTTCGTATGTGTGTGTGTGTGTGTGTGATAACTTCATTGGGCGAAACAACGTAGGATTATACTGTTTAAGGGCTTTGCAGCATTGTTGGAACCCCCTTATAGTGATAGATAATAAAAGTAATATTAATAATAATAATAATAATAATAATAATAATAATAATAATAATAATAATTATGAATAATAAAAATCATTTCCCATAGGCCTACAAGGCTCTTAGCTGGTTTATTATTTCTCTGCACACAGACAGATTACGCCACTGCACTTGAATCAAACTCAGAATAATGAGAGTGCTCTAATCTTTTTAAAACATAATTCTATCAATATTCTTCAAATCTGCAATTTGGATTTGATAATTCGATAAATACAGTTTGCTCTGGCTAGGTTATCATTCAAAACCTCTTCATACGTTCATATCTGACGAAATCGCTCTCATTACTTCTGCCATTTTACTTCTGCCATTTTTACCTCTGCCATTTTTACCTCTGCCATTATTACCTCTGCCATTTTTACCCCTGCCATTTTTACCTCTGCCATTTTTACCCCTGCCATTTTTACCTCTGCCATTTTTACCCATGCCATTTTTGCCTCTGCCATTTTTACCCCTGCCATTTTTACCCCTGCCATTTTTACCCCTGCCATTTTTACCTCTGCCATTTTTACCTCTGCCATTTTTACCTCTGCCATTTTTACCCCATCCATTTTTACCCCTGCCATTTTTACCCGTGCCATTTTTACCTCTGCCATTTTTACCTCTGCCATTTTTACCCCTGCCATTTTTACCCCTGTCATTTTTACCCCTGCCATTTTTACCCGTGCCATTTTTACCCCTGCCATTTTTACCTCTGCCATTTTTACCTCTGCCATTTTTACCTCTGCCATTCTTACCTGGCACCTTCAAACCAACACATGTAACAAACCACTCTACAACCTTATTTGATAATGTATTTATAAATCGTCCTGAAAAAGTAGTTAAGACTGGTATATTGATATCAGATGTGAGATATCATTTATCACCTTTCGTCATCTATAACCTTGGCCGTCGGCAGGTGAGCACCGAAAAGGAATCATCCACTTATACTTACAAAAGAATGATACATGAAGAGGGTATAGCAAAATTTTATTCATTACTCCAATCTTATGAGTGGAGCCACCTGGAAAATATTCCAGACGTAAATGAGAAAAACTCTGTTTTTATATTTCATTTTATGGCCCTGTATAATGAATGTTTTCCTTTAAAGAAAATTGATAAAAAGAAATTTTAGAAAACACAAACTTGGTTTAACAGCCATCTGAAGAAGTTGAGTAAAAAGAAATAAATTTTGTACCGTAAATACATTAAGAATCCTACTCTATACAGAAACGAGATTTATGTCAAATATAGCAATGTTGTGAATAATGAAATTCGAAGTGTTAAGCGGGAATATTATCATGGTATTTTTGATAGAGTAAAAATGATCAAAAAGGTACATGGAAGGCGATTAATAAAGTCTTGAATACATCAAAGTCCAAAACTACATTTGCAAGCATTATGAAAGAAGGTGTTCTGATTAAGGATAAAGAAGACATTGTGAACTCATTCAATGGTTATTTTAGTAATATCGGTTCTGAATTGGTTAGAAATATGCCCCCGTGTTCTATGGATAATGATTTTTTCAGAGTATTTAAGACCGAAAATATCACATACTATGTTTTTTAACCCCATTTCTGAATCTGATTTGATTACAGCTGTATTAAGTATAAAGCATAATAAGAGTTCAGGGTATGATGGCATAGATGCATTTATTGTCAAGAAATGCATTCATTTAATTGCATCCCCATTATGCCATATTTTTCAATACTTCAATTGAAAAAGATGTTCTCCCAAGTGATATGAAGATAGCAAATTTTCAAATCTGGGGATAATCGTCTTTGTTCTAACTATAGACCCAATTTCTATTTTTGTCCACTTTTTCAAAGGTTTTCGAAAAAGTTGGCACACAAACGATTGATTTTATTGTTGGAAAAAATGCAATCCTGTATCAAGGGCAATTTGGTTTCAGACAAGGATATAGCACATTCATGGCCCTTTTTAGAATTTGTCAATAATGCTACTTTGGCTTTTGAAGAGAAAAATATTGTTATTGGATTATTTTTAGATTTATCAAAAGCCTTTGATACTATTGATCACAAACTTTTTGATAAGTAATATGTATCATAGAATCAGAGGCAATGCATTAAACTGGTTTTAAAGTTATTTGTTAAACAGAAAACATACTTCACAATTTCAATATATCAATGTTGGTGTCCCACAAGGATCAGTGCTAGGTCCATTACTCTTCTTGCTTCATGTTAATGACCATCATCTATACATTATATAACGGAGAAACTTTCATCGTGCACGAACATAAAATTTATGAGGGATATTACATAAATGACATGAATAACATTTTGTTCTTTTTTTTCCATTTCTACTCGGGGTGATATTATTCATTTATATATATATATATATATATATATATATATATATATATATATATACATATATGTATATATATATATACATATGAATTTTAATTTTGTTGTATTCATTTTATACTGCATGGATGGCCTGTTCAGTTTTGTAAAAATTGCTTTCCAGAGGTGCCCTGCAGTAATAATAGACAGCATTCTACATGAAATAGAAAATCCAGTTACAGGTAACAATGTAATCTGTAGACGTTGAGAGTGGATTAATGGTAAACAACTGAGTATATGAATATAAGAACGACCCAAGTCCACGGAAGACCATTTCGAGTAAACTTAAAAAAACTTCATATCTTTTTTATTTGTCCAATAATATTATATTTAACTGTGATGGAAAGGCAACATTGTATAGACAAATTAGAACATATATTATTATGACAATTAAAATTTACATTAATTGTGGAGAGGCCATTTTGTGTGATGGACTTGGGTCATTCTTTGATTCATATGGACTTGGGTCGTTCTTTGATTCATATACATGTACATGATATTCTGCTATAGAGATGAGAGAAGGACGAGAGAGGGCGCTATAATATGAATGTAAGAATGACCCAAGTCCTTCAGTCTTACATTCATATAAGATTTAACTCATTTATTTCAGGCACTTCCGGGGGTAATTAGGATTTATCATTTATACACAAGATGAGTCCATGCATAAGCTACAATTTCCCATGTCAAACTGAATTTGGCCAAAAATTGGACTTGGGTCGTTCTTATATTCAGGTCTTCAACTATATAGATCCATCGATATACAAATATGTACCACTGTTGAAAGTCAATTGAATCACTGTGTGCCTTTGCATCAGTTTCTTTTAATCCAATAGGGGTGTATATTGGTTAAAAATTATCAATATCAGAAGATCTCCCTCAGCGTTAGTTTGCTATTCATTTGTATATACATGTACATGCTCTACACACACACAAAAAAAAAACAACCCCAAAACAGTCTACTTCAGTCCACAGTAAAAACAAATTGATATCCCATTTGTGACAGGCCATTTGTCTTTGGGTCTATTATTTAGAAATAAGCCGATGTGATTTTAAACATATTAAGTGAATTACCCAGTGTCCCGTTTGTATACTGACACGTCTATTACGTTAATCTCTTCTAAGCTCTGTTTATGCCAATTCCAAGGCGCAGTGTGTCATAGACCTCCTCCCATCGTTACATCTTCAGCTTTTTGAATTGACCTGTGACATAGGATTGTCACTTGAATGAAATACAAAATTGAACTTATCATAATGTTATGTTACACAACTTAATGGTTAAGATTACATGCGTCCCATTGTATTATCGCTCATCTTTTTGCAGAAGTTCTGAGTGAGGATACTAAAACAATGTAGTAATGAATACCTTGGTACGATGTATGTTTTTTTTTTGTGTGTAATACCTTTTCCTTAATCTTGGTGCATATTTTCGTATCATTATAGGCAAAATGCCCGATTAAGTTATCGTGACGGAATTTTTGATAAAGTGAAACGTCAGATGATTTCTTGAAGACTGCAGTTGCGAAATCTTCAATCCCAACTCCATTAGGAAGCATAATGAAAACCATAAATCTATTACTACTTTTATTTTATCCGCAAGAACAAGCCATACCAAATTGGGAAACAGGTTGTTGGTGGATATGAAGAGGTGGTTTTAGATGCCAGGTGTTTGTATTTTTCTTTTGGAAGTCGCTATAAACTTATTTGAACTTGAAGAATGGTTTGCAGTGTATGTTATTTTGTTAATCATTTAACATTCTTAATGCAGTCATTTATTTTATGTAACAAAACCAATAAAAGTAGATTTTGGGATGTATATTTTTCGACTTTTCCTTTTTCATGCCATGTCTCTGTATTATACAGTATAGAGGGATTTCATTTTTAAGCCATCCGTATGTGTGTGTGTGTGTGTGCGTGTGCGTGTGTGTGTGTGTGATTGTCTGTGTGTTGTGTACGCATTGGAGAATACATAGTGCCATATACTGTACCATTGTCGGTAACTTGTTCTTGATCCTTGTCCTGAATACCGGATCGCCAAACGTCAGAGTGCCGGACCCAATAAAGCTTTCCGTCTTGTGTGTCATACGCTACATCGCGAGGTTTTCCCGACAAAGTGATAAACACGGTGAATTCGAATTTTTCAGCGTCAGCCACAAGAATCCGCTTGTTGTAGTAGTCGGTGACGAACATCCTCGGGAGAGCTATTTATTGGAATAAATAAAGCCAATTTACACTGTCATCAGTGGCGTATCTAGGGGGGGGGGGGCAAGGGGGGTACGTGCCCCGGGCGCCACTCCTTGGGGGCGCAAAAAAAAAAAAAACGGAAAAAAAAACGAAGAAAAAAAAACGAAGAAGAAGAAGAAGGGAAAAAAAAATCGCCCGGAAGGGGGGGGGGAGGGATAATAGGAAGGGGGCAGAAAACCAAAGCAAACAAGATAAAAACAAAACATGATGATGACGCGGATAAAATGACAATGTTTATTGTGTTCACACAAAAATTCCATGTTCTGTGAGCTGAAATACAAAACTTTTCGGCTCGCTCGCTGCGCTCGCTCGCCAAAATTTATATAAAAAAGAAGGTAAGAACAAAACGTGATGATGACAAAATGACAGTGTCTATTGTGTTCACACATGTCATTTTATATTTATTAGGCAAAACGTTTCACGGAGCAGCGGCTGCAATTCTTTCGTTCTAAAGCGATCGCCAATTGGATCAAAAGAAGGCGCCAACGGTTTCGAACATACGGGGGGGGGGGGGGGGGCGCAAAAAACCCCCGAATCAAACAACATAATAACAAAACGTAATGATGACGCGGAAAAATACAAATTTCGGCACACTCGCTCGTACTAATTTAGAGTATTTTTTCAAGTCCTCAGTTTGTTGGTATAAATCGTTATCTATAAGGCCGTCACTATATCTTGATTAGAATTGTAAGATTTAATAAGCAAAAAATGACAAGAGTTTCAGGATTTGTAAGCTGAAATACAAAAAAAAAAAATTCTACTCGCTCGCTGCGCTCGCTCGACAAAATTTGTATAAAAGAGAGAAGAAGATAAGAACAAAACGTGACGATGACGCGGACAAAATGATAATGTTTATTGTGTTCACTCATGTCATTTTATATTTAGCAGGAAAAATGTTACAAGGAGCAGCGACTGCAATTTCATTCGTTCTGAAGCGATCACCGATTGGATCAAAAGAGGACGCCAACGGTTTCGAACATACGGGGGAGGGGGCGCAAAAAAAAAATCAAAAGGATAGAAAAAAACGTAATGATGACGCAGAAATATACAAATTTCGGCTCACTCGCTCGTACTAATTTTGAGTATTTTTCAAATCCTCAGTTTGTTGGTATAAATCGTTATCTATAATGACGTCACTATATCTTGATTAGAATTGTAAGATTTGGTAAGCAAAAAATGACAAGAATTCCATGTTTTGTAAGCTGAAATACAAACATTTTCACGGTATTTTTAAAATCCTTCACACACTTTGCTTTCCACTCTAATAATTTTGAAAAGATAAGGCTGCTGCATGCTTTGAAAGCATTCCCCTTCCATTTCCAACATTTTAAAAAATGTAATGTACAAAAGTGTATCACACTTCACAGTTTGTTATTCATTACGTTGCCTTGCGTTATTATGTGTATTCAAATGTTGTGATCAAAATATTTGGGAATTAAATAAAACGAAATGATATGAAAACATTAGTGAAGGGCCCCCTCTAAGAAAGTTAGTATTTTAGTCATAAATGGAATGTGTTGGTTGATCGTGAAGATTTTCAGCTTGATCTCTCTGAAGTGGGGTTCCCCTGGAGTTTTACTTTTTTTCGGGGGGAGGGGGGGGGGGGGGGGCTGATCTTTAATTGCACAGACCGCCAGTAGACTCTAAACCTTAGAGCCTCTTTTTCTCAGTAAACACTTTTCAAGGACTCTGTGTGTAGGTCCTTTTCATAATTTGGATTTGGAAGGGCAGTTTGTATTGAGTTATGCATCATATCAGAGCTTAGAAACTTTTGTTTCGTTATCTGCCTTTAACTAAGAATCCATTTCTAACAAATTTAGGGTGGTTTTATGATGCACGGTCACAACCGAAATGTTGAAAACAAAGGTTTAAAAAGTATGTGTAGTGGCTGATTATGACTTCCACTTGATGCCCTCACACAGTGTTGTATAAACGTGGTCCAACTCACACGCTTTGAGGACAATACATGTATTCATAATTGATAATTTTGATAAGATGAAAAGTTTACTTCAATATTAAATTTAGTTATGGGAATATTTCCAAGATTTTAAAGGGATAGCCTGATCCAGTACAGATAAAATTGAGAAAATGAGAATTTAGACAAACTGTTAACCATGGTTATGGAAGAAAATGGGTTGTTTGTTATTCCGATGTAAATTATTAATACCGTGGAGGTGTATTACACCACTAAATCATAATGACCTCAGCACCGTGATGTAGCTACCTTAAAAAATGTGTTTATAATACACTCAGCAAAAAAAAAAAAGGAAAGAAAGTAAACAATTTTTCGAGTTCGTATCTTTCATAGAAAATTTTGATGAAAATCAATGTATTACATACCATCTTAAAGGTAATTAGCCTAGTAGGTCAATATAAGGGAAAATTTGATTTTGTCTACCAAGGCACAAAAGTAAAGATTGCAAAAATTGACATGTCGTGTTTCATTAACAAATGCCCATCAACACTGATTACAAAAAAACAGTTTAAAACAATGAGAGACATTAATGAAATAGCAAAAATAAGTTTTTATTCTCTTTATCTCGTTATAACCTCAAACAAAATCAAAATGGGAAACTAGATGGGGGAAAATAAAGACTTTTCTTTTAACTCTAACTTCACTTGACATAGGGAGTGAGGGCACAAAAATGACTCACAAATGAGCAGAATATCTTTATTTTATTTTCTTGATTTAGTCATTTAAGAATTCATGAGAAAAATTCAAGAACCAAATATCTTCACAATTTTCCTAATTTGAAAAATAAATTCAAATTCCTACCATTTTTGTTAATATTGCTTCTTCCATTTCATTTGAATTTCGATTTGACAGAAGATTCCTCATTTTCCTCCATTGTTTTCAGCTTTTATTGGTCTTTTTTTTTTTGCTTAAAAATACTATAGAGATCATAGATTTATTTTTGAAACTTGATTCATTCTTTTTTATTGTGTTAAATTTTTCTTTTGTTGTTATTGTTACATGAAAGAGCACGTACGCATGAATGACAACTTGTTCAATTTTTTCAATTTTTACTTTTGTGCATTTGAAGAGAAAAACAAAGGTGTTCACTCAGGCGTAAAGTTTCCCGTTTTATTGACCTACCATGTTGATAACCAATTACATTACCTTTCCTATGGCATACAATACATCACTTTTTTAGCCAAATATTCTATGAGAAATATAGACCTGAAAAGTGTTTACTTTTGTTTTGTTTTGCAGGGTGTATGTTAGATTGGTCACCGAGCGAGCTATGAGTTTAGGAAGAATAACTACGTGTCAATAAAAGTATTTTTTCTTCATATAAACCAGCATCTCTGTGGGATTTATAATAGTTCAGGCGAGCGGTGTTCAAGAAAGAGACAGAATAAGTGCCGGTGCAGACTGACTACATATTCTAACTTGCAGAAGGATATAATCATTCAGCTCTCTTGTGAATTAGCTCTAATCCACCATTTTCGGATATCAACTTACCCGTTTGGCAGTTTGACCCGCCATAACCAAGTGAACACTGACACGAGTACGTGTTGACCTCGTCCTGACATGTTCCTCTGTTCTTGCACGGATTGCTGTCACACTCATCGATATCTGTTGAATGGGATTTATATAACAAAATTAGAAATAGAAACGAAATTGCAAACAGGGTGCGAAGCAACGCAAAAGCAAGGCGAAAGTGCGAAAGTAGACATAGCGCCAAAAGACAGATCTACTATATAGATTTAATCATCATTATACACATTTTGTCTCCATCATGTGGAACAGATCATTGGCTTTCATTGATCATTGTCATTGAATGAGTGCTTAATTATCACAATAGGTATTAAACGCGGCACTGTTTTTTTTTCTTTATCTTTTTCTTTCTCTCTTCATGTATGTATACAGAGAGAGAGAGAGAGAGAGAGAGAGAGAGAGAGAGAGAGACGTAAATTGGTAGAAAGACCGTATACATCATAGAGTACGATAATGGATTGTACTCATTATGTCAAAAACACCTTTAACTCAACTTTCTATATGCAAACAATCATACACTTTGGTTACTAATTAATGCCGATTTGAAAATATGAAGTTTTTGGATTACAAAGGGGTATTGCAGTCCCTTTTTTTATAACAGTTCACGTGTGTAAATTATGATTATTCGGCGATTAAAGAATTCATCAAGACTGACTTCGGAGAATGTTGTACTTTCGGCACGAGTTTTGCTCGATGTACATGGGATGCTTGTGTAATATTTTGTGTTTTTTTTTTCTTTCTATTTCAGTCGTGATAATCCTACACACTAAGAAGAAAAGGTTCAATAAGGGAGCTAGAAGGGTTCGAAGTCGCGGAAATGGGTGCAAATTACACGATTTGCGAAAATGGTGGAACTTTGCTTCTTATTTGGTTCATTTGGGGTTCGATCTTGCCATGGTCATTGACGGTGCAATATTGCGCCCCAAACTAGTCTCAAAACAAAGACCTCCTATGGTGTTGCTCGACACTAAAATGCAATATTACACTGTTAGAAAAAAATCAACAAGGTTGTTTAAAATTTTAAACAACCACAAGTTAACCGGTGAATCGCTCAACTGTTGTTTAAAAATTAAACAACACGTAGTTGTTTAAACTTTTAACCCTTTGTTGTTTAAAAATTCTAAACAACTGTTGTTTAAAAGAAATTTAAACAACTGGGGTTGTTTAAAAAAGTTGTTTAAAAATTTAAACAACTGTTGTTTAAAAGTCATTTTATACAACTGGGTTGTTTAAAAAAAGTTGTTTAAAAGTCTAAACAACTGTTGTTTAAATGTAATTTTATACAACTGAGTTGTTTAAAAAATGTTGTTTAAAACTCTAAACAACTGTTGTTTAAAAGTCATTTTATACAACCGGGTTGTTTAAAAGTAATTTTATACAACTGGGTTGTTTAAAGCAAATATTAAATATTCATGTTTAGAATTTAAACAGTTCGTAATCACATATTACTGTACAACTCACTTGTATATAAGCACAATAACACAAATGTTTATTTTTTTTGGCCAATTATATATTTCAGCACATTTTCAGTCTATATCACTGACAGCGTATCATTAGAAAACCTTCAATCGGTCAATCTGTCCATCGATGTGCAAACTTATTACAAATAACAAATTGAGCCAATCAAGAATTGTCTCATCCATTTTCAGAATATATACAGAGTAACAATTCTTCTTATACAGTTAACCTTTGATAAGTCGAAGTTCTCGAGAACCGAGACAAATGTGTCGACTTGCGCGGATTTAGTAAAAATATGCAGTTTGACTGCAGAGGAAAAATCACGAGCTTTTGTTATGCTTGAGTTAAGTGATTTCTCAGCTGAATTGACCTCGACTCATCTAAAGCTTAGTGTATTGTCAAATGTACATTTTGATTCCACTTACATACAAATGGGGCGCTTAACGCCGTAAAAATCACATTTCACAATATTTCAACTAAACTGCAATGGCAAATTGAATTTGAAACATGAAATAATTAAAGAATTAATTATTATGCATAACATGGATGTGTTCAGCTTGAGATTATCTATACCTGTGCCACATTGAATATTTTGTTGCTTCATTTCTCATATTGTGTGGGTGCATGGGAACCATCAGTTGCCCTCAGATGGGTCCAAAAGGGCTAACTGAATGAACAGTACACAGAGAATGTAATTTTTCAGAATGCTTTTACAGTCCAATGCACACCTTACAGACACATTATCCAGTTTTATAGTGATCATACCCTGATAAGACAAGATAAATCTTGAATGAGTCTTATTTCCTGGAATAATTATCTGATTTTCTTAGAACTACTGACTTTGTTCTTGAAGTGTTTGTCACTATTACATGCGCTTGGAAATCTCATAAGCGAAGCATAAGGGAATGGCCCTCTAAGGATTTGCTTTTCTGTCCCAATACTGTACTTTGTTGCCCCACTAAGAAAATATTACTGAAGGTATTGCACTACACAGCTTCTCTATTAACTAGATCATTTTTAACAATGTTCAATTTGATGTAACAACATTTTGAATCATTTCAGTTGCTTTTGGGGAACATCTGCAATAGTAAGTCAGGGGTTATTAGATTATATTTCCTTGACAGTACAATGATGACTGTAAATATACTGCAGATGGAGAAACCATTCACATTAAGAAATAAGTTTTATCTCTTGTGAAAATTCTACTCCATACCTATATTCAGCATATCTGAACAGACCAAATAACATATACAGTACATTGTAATTATAATGAAACTTACTCCTGTTTACTGGTGTAATTTGAGAAGTCATACCTGCTACCAACACATACAGTTGTTGTTTTTTTTTTCATAACTGGGATGTGCAAAGTACAGCACATCTGTCCAGCAAAGATCATCTCTGTCACTCCTGTGATAGAGATGGCAGTAATGAAGATTACTCTATATACAATGAAATAAATTCATAATGGAAATATACATTCTACGAAACAGTTCATCTTGAATTTTATGAAGGCCACATTCAGTACAGAGTGTCACCTCCATTATGCTCAACAGATATGAGGTTTTAATTTCACAATTGCTATATTTCTGAAAATTGACTGTCATGCTTCAGTATAAACCTGTGAAGATCTTGCCCAATATTTCATTAAGTGACTACTATGCAAAATACCTTTTTTAATTCATTTCTAGCCCATCTTTATCACAAGTTTTCAAGGGCCAACATTACCCACTAATAGAACAATCTTCTCACGACCTTTGATCTTTTCATGTGACATGTATCCATTACTTATTGAGTTATAAACAAATAAAATATAGATACCAAACCTTTGCTTTGACGAATGACCTAAAAGTCAACTTTGTCAATTAAACTTCTGATGACCATGAAAATCTCATTCTACGCATCTAATCTTCCTGATTTGAAGAGTTCAGGTATGTCCTGGGGCCCGTTGCATAAAACTTACCGTTGAATTTCAATGGTAACTACAAATTGTACTGTCAAAATTAGGCATCACAGCCAATCAGCATCAAGGATTATAAAATTTACCGCTAATTTGAAGACTTACCGCTAGAAAGGAGCGGTAAATCCAGTGGTAAGGGTATTATGCAACAGGGCCCAGATCTCTTTCACAGAATTGGACGTCACTTTACCAGGCATTTTGTACACAACTGTCTCCAAGAACTGCCAGGCAGCAAAACATTGAGCCTGGTACTCTACATCTAGGACATAATGCACTTTGAATGCACAGTCCACAGCCTTTGTCAAAGTTGGAAACAAGAATCCCTGTCTCTCTACAATAGGGAGTTTTCGCAAGCACAACGTGGCCTGGAGTTAAGCATATCGTGTGCGAAATTTGCTTCTGCACATGATCAAATCCGAGGAACGTCCTGTCCGGGGGAAAACGAGTACGGTAATTGGCCAAAATAGCATTCGGTCCCGATGCTGGGCAGGAGTGAGCCAGCCAGTCAGCCAACCATTCAGCGATCTTGTCCCCATGCCTCCGTTCTGTACAGGAAAGCGAAACTGCATAGATATGGGGACGGGAGTCAGAGTACGGGGACTGTCACAAGTGATCGCTTCCTCGTATTCTCGGTCTTCGCGTCGTGTAGCAAAAACTTCCTAATGACAAAGGTTTGCAGTGGCTTCTTCCAGGATCCTCCCATCAGCAAGATGAAGGGCTGTGGTCTCTGCTTCCTGTCAATTTGTCCAATGTAGAAAGCCAGGTCTGTGCCCTCCTGTAAAATGAAATGGAAGTGGAAAAGAAATATGCATTTTATACATCTCGATAAAATCTTGAAATAATCTACGCAGAAGTGTTGGGTTGAGGCATTGGTATAATGAAGTCCATCAAAACAGATATATTTCCCACACCTCTCCAATGTTCAAGGTAGAGTTCATAATAAAGTGCCTGGCCAAATTTTGCAACATTTCATTTGCAAACATATACCCTAAATTGGGTATTTTATGTAGTATATGACATCCATGTATTACATTTTCTATTCTTGCAAGGGCTAACCATGACCTGGCTGAATGAATTTTCAACTGTGTGGCCTATGGGAACTTCTGAAAGGCAATTAATTTTATTGCTGGCAAGCCCAGGCAAAAAGTATTATCAAACAAAAACTACTTCTGAATTGCATTTCATTATTTTGGGTAAGTTACTCTTTCCAATACTAGTAGTATAACAACTTTGTCCACTTACATTGTAGGAACATTAAGGAGTATGCGAGGTCTTTGTTCTTTTTGGTATGGGGGGGGGGGGGGGGGAGACACCCTGTATCACATTGGATGTATATGAGTGGTATGTGATATATTTCCAGCATCTTGCTGAATGATACCATAGGTCAAGTGCAATATTTATTGACAAATGGAATATTCCTTATTGGCGACATTTGGGACCAATTTTGCATTTCATGCGAATTTTTTCCCCCTTTTTATCAAAATGAAAAGGACAGATATTGGACAAGAGTGTGATTGAGCAGTCAGGCACAAAAAAAAAGTAAATATGTATGTTGACTATGTAATATAAGATTTTTTTTTTCCATTAAAAAAAAATTATTGTGATTCACAGCATACATTAGCAACATAGTAAATTGGCATAAATATGTAGAATCCATGGACTAAACTAACAAATGAAACAGCATAAACTGGGAATTTCTGTAACTATGAACCACAGCTTGATGATTTTTATATTTTGTATTGCAATGTAAAAGTCCATCTCATCATTGTAATAAGAGGGCAACACATCACTTGTTTTAGAAGATTAGCCTCCGAACAGTTAGGTACTTACAGGTTGAAAGTCGTAGAATAACTCCAACGACTCCTGAAAGGAGCACTTGCCCCACACCCTCGCAGTCCAGCCTCGGCAAACTAGCGGCAGCATGCTGAATGCAAGCGTCTCTTTTTCCTCTGTGGAGCAAAATGTATGACACAGGGGGAGTATTTTGAATGATAAGTACAAATATACCCTTTAAAAATATTAACACAATCAAGGCTGATAAAGAGAAATGCTGACAAGTATCAGCTCATATTCAGATGCTAGCTTATGTACTTATATTGTACTTGATTGCAACCAGGATTACTAACTGTGGGGGGGGGGGGGGGGGGGCTGTTTTAAAGTTGTTTGGAGGGTATTGTAGAAAATACTACACATATTGAATGAGGGACTGATTCTGGCAACGGCATTGACTACCAAGACGGGCAAGTCATTGTGGATGAGTAGAGTCAAACTTGTAAGGCCAAGCATTAGAATTATAATGCTGTAATAATCATCATGCTATTCTACAAAGCAGCAATCAGAGTTACCATGAACTTGGATGAAAGAAAGTTGAATGGTGTTGACAGCCAGTGCCTTAATAAGAATAATCTTGCACTACTGTTAAGTGCTTAACAAAGACTATTGCAATATGAATGACATTTGGGCTTTTGCAGGAGGTTCATGTCATATTCTGGCATTGCATAAAGCAAGATCAGTTGATATGCATATATCTTAATTAGATTAGCAAGAGCACGGGATGTTCAAGGCCCAGTGATTTTTATTTCAAGTAGTAGGAAAAAGAATGCAAAAACTTTAATAGTTCATAAAAGACTTCTCTGTTAATGTTATCCCATAATGACAAAAGCTTGATTATCATGTGAGTTGATCAGGCAGTGGAGAAGAATTTGATAAGGGGAATGGCAGATGAAGGAGGCAAGGACAAACCGTCCAGAAGTTTCAGTGTACATGAACTGTGTGGCCGTGGGGTGCTACAATGTGAGAGAGGGGCAGGAGACAGCCTCTCCCAAATAATTGTCCAAGCTGTAGTTAAAGTCATTAAAGCTGCACTACCGCATGTGATACAAGGAGCGAAAGAAGCTTGTATGAGCACAATTAAAGATGTTCTGAATCCACATGTCATCTCTTGAGGATTCAGTTCCAGCAGGACGAGGTCCAACATGAGCTAAGGAGGGACAATCTCTGCCTGACTGGCCTGCCAGAGGGGGCTGAGGAGACAGAGGAAGAGCTTACTGAGGGCGAGTCAAATGTTGCAAAGGAAGTTGGCTTAGACATTTGGAAAGAGGACATCTCATCTTCATGATCTTGTCATCATCTTGGGGAAAAGGCAAGAAGGAAAGAGCAGGCAGATCAAAGTCCACTTTATTGCAAACAAAAGGAACAAACTGTATTCTGGGCATTCTAGTCTGAAAGGAAAAGAGAACATGAAAAGTGTGTACATCAATGAAGATCTAAAGGCATGCAATGTGTCACTCGATCAGTGCATGATAAATGCCAAGGAAGCTCATGGTGTCGAATCGGCAACAAAACCAAATACGGGAACATGACATGCAAGTTGAATGACGGACAAAGCAGAGTTATCAAGAGCCCGGATGATCTCTTTGATATTGGCTTTGAAATTACAGATCCACTTCAGTTTTTGCAAGTTTTTGCGAAAGTCTTAGAAATTAATTAACAAGCATTGAATGAATTTCTCGGTCTAACAATTTTTTTTTTATAGTCATGTTCATACTGTAAGTATTTTGTTAATGTTGTTAATAAATTCACCTCAACTCAAATGCAAAAAAGGAAAGGGTGGCACTGGGGCTGTAGATTAGAATCTCTACACAGAGCAATACTATTTAAAATGTACCTTGGGAAAGGCCATCGGTGTCACCTGTGTGACGAATAAGCAGCGTTTGCTACGATGGACATCTTGATTCCCCATAGTAGAGTACTTTGTCAGCAAACATGGCCATGCTGCAAACATCCTGTCTCTAGCCATGATCTCCTGGCTGAAGTCTTGCTTGATCTGTACAAATTAGGGAACAAGATTGCATTTGTAATCATATTAAGGGTGGCCCAGACAGAATGCTATAAACCAAATGGAAAAAAATATAATACTCATGTTAATAACAAAAACATAAATGATGGAGTGAATTATGCATGATCATTAGCTTCTGCAAAAATGTTCATTCTATATATACATTTTTCTCACAAGTTTGTGTGAATTTGCACAATGTGCTTCGTTTGGCATGGAAATCTTGACAGACTGAGAAGAAAGCTCCTAATCTTTGCATAGAAACTTATTTGAAAGTGACAAAAGTGCCAAAAATTGGTTCCAAACCACCTACCTACACGAAACAAATAGAACTCTACTAAGGTGGTATATTATTACTACAGGCATTAAGTTTACGTGTGGTGCATAGACTATATTGTGCGTTAAAAACACCACAATCTGTTTTCTGTCTTTATCTTCATTTTCTATAGGGGTTCTAGGCCTTTTTTTCTACTAAAAGCTTAAGTAGACCTTAATTCATCGAGCATCATTGATGGCAATGATGCTCAGTAAAGAATGAATTGCTCCAGCAAAAGTAGCAGAACTTAACTTGCACTTTAGTATTGGATTTTAGGGGGTTTGTTATGTTTACAGTAGATTTTGGTTGTACGGTTGGACCTACTACTCATCGACCGCCTAATGTTTATTTGCTTGATAAGAATATTTAACACTACTAAAATTCATGCAAAAAACTTGACCTACATGATTGAGAAAATCCAGAGCTAGGCTATCAAATGCCTTTGTTCCCTTTTCGATTCGAAGTTTCAGTGCAAAAATATCGCCGTCGAACTTGCATGGCCTCGTTTCAGCTCCCCGCGGTAACGATCCTTATTGAGATCGACCGCTGTTTTTGCATTGACAATGCACGCAAACCGAGTTGTATTGAACACCGTGTTGTACGAAGCTTTTTAGAAACTTCCATAGACATTACATTACGATTCGGTGAAAATATTCATTCGAAATTTTGTCCTTGATTAAAACCATTAACTTTGTTAATGAACGGTGAATTTTCGCGTTTTCCCACACCATCCTCATCAACAGTCAAAGCCAATCCATTTTTATGTGCTTTGCGTGCAGTGAAGTGCGTACTAAGCGTTCAGTGCGCCAATTAATACACGGTCGGTCTATTACAAGAGGGTGGTCGATGTAGTAGGGCTATCATACAGCCGACCGTAAGTTCTAAATTATGAGGTAAGATTCATAGGAAATGATCGAGACAGGTTATTGTGTAATTGAACTTAGTTAGCACTAGCAGTCTAAAATATAGGCCCTAGCTCTTGACTAGGCCCGAGCATTGCCTAGCTAGGCCCTAACCGTCACGTTAGACCCTATGCCTAACTAACTTGTTAGTTGTGTTAGATTTCTACATCATCGAACTCGGACACTGCGCCTATTGTGCATGATGTGATACGGTGCCTGTTGCAACTTAGAAGTTAGAATACTGTACTTGGTACAACGAATAGGCTACTGTTCTGTGTCAACAATGGGAATATTCCGTACGCTGATTTAGAGATTAGTTTTTGTAAAAGAAATTCGTATTTTATGTGAAGTTTTGAAAATGTATGTAAGGATTGAATTATGCAAGTGTTTATACAAGCACGAGTTGGTTGAAAAACATAATGTACGTACCGGTACAGACGACCTAACTTAACGTTAACATTAACAGTTTGTTAGATCTAACGTATACATGCATAAAGGCGAGGCGTAGCGCAGTCCGGCCAAGAACCCAAAGCGTGAGCCGTGACTATAGCTTCATACATCATGCAAATTACAGATGGGCATGAAGCGATGTAACTATCACTTACATAAATAAATACCTTGGAATAACTGGCAAAGTTCTTCTATAGCTAGACCCCATTTGCTGAGAATGTTCGTGACTCCATAGCTGCATTGCAGTCATCGTCACCGCCGTCCATCATGATGAATAGCCGCGCTTACAAGATGAGCTGTAGCTGTATAGCTAGCTAGCTATTTTAGCTATACGTACATAAACGTGTGATGTACGTGTGTGTGTGAGATGAGGCGCGGTGGCCGCGGCGCCCGGCGACCGATCGATTGCGACGAAGGATACATGCAGGCCCGCTGATTGGTTCATGACTATCACATGACTTTTGCCCATCAATTTCTAAACAACGATGTTTAATTGTTTGGACAATCATTCCGAATTGTTTTTAAACAACCGCTGTTTAAGGCAATCAAGCTCTAATTTTCTATATTTAAACAACATTGTTTAGAATTTTAAACAACAATATTTTAAACAACGAAATTTTACACAGCGTTCTAACAGTGTACATATCCTTGTGCTGATATTATGAACATATATTTTTTGATATCAGCAAACTTAATTTTCTTTCATATTCTATAATCATTCATCGAGAGTATATTTTCAAATTAAGTTGAGTCCATGATGAAAGGGGTCCACTAAAAAAAAAAAAAACTAACGTAGAATACCTGATTGCTTGTTTGGTATTGACCAATCACATTGTACACATAACCTAGGAGGTTTAACAGATGAAGTTCCAACTGGCTGTAATTATTCAAATAGTCGTCAGATTTCTATTGCTGTACAAAACAATTCCACAGGTGCATTTGTGCCTTCGCTGATCGGTATTCGATGCCACCGTCTCGCTGAGCAATCTGAAGATTCATTTTGGACGTTAACATTATTTTGGCTATATTTTGCTTGTTTATCTATTAAATGAAATGAAATCCTATACTTTAAGATAAAAACATATAAAGCAAAAGTCAATTCTGAACAGAAATATTATTGTGCAAAAGTTAATCATAATCAGAGCTGTTTCATGTGAAAGTGTTTAAACTGCACCCTGGATAGCCGGTTTATTTTATCACTTTTCCTCATGATTCTGACAAAGCAAACTGCTATGAATCTTCAAATAGAATTCTTTATCAATAGATACATCAGATTACTGCCCAGGCATGCCTATTAGAATAATGTTCGTTTTATTTCATTTTTTTTTGCGCAATTTCTATTCGTGTATCCCCGTGTCTTTAACATTCACCTAACCTATCTCTTATTGGTTGGGATGTCGAAAAGTAATTACCATTACAAAAACATATCTTCCTGTTTGTGGTTCATTCTAGCTAAGGTGCAATATTGAGCCCATAACTAGTCTCAAAGAAAGACCTATATGGTGTTGATCGACACTTGAATACAATATTGCATACCGTCGTGGTGCTACTATGTACATGTTCTTTTTTTAAAGACATCATAAAACTTGATGTTTTCCCATAATTTCATAATCAATCATCGGAGCATTTTTAAATGAAGTTGAGTCTTTGATGAAAGGGTCTGCGAACAAGCTAACGAAGAATACCTGACTGCTCGTCTGGTATTGACCAATCAAAATGGAATATGTCACAGCATTCCCTGCATGCTTACTGTGCGATGATGGAGTCAAACCCTACTACACGCTAAAGATTTTCGTTCCGACTCGATTTCGGAACAGCCCAAAAAAAAAAAAAAGTAAATATTTTTTCAAGGCCCTCAAATCTGGAATTCCATCCACTCTGATGTGAAATGTAAGAAAACGGTACAAAGTTTTAAGAAAGATTTCAAACGTATTTACTTGAAAGGTTTTCTGGAAGTTACCAATATCATTTTACGAATTTATAAGAGACTAGCAAGATAGGGTGTGTTTGTTAAAATGACATCTTGCGTATTGTTAATGTGCGCTGGTCCATGTTTTTGTCTGTGTATGCATGTGTGTGTATGTGTGAGTGTGAGTGTGTGTGTGCCAATGTTTTTCTCTGTATATACAATGTATTTACTTTTCCGGGATTAGTTTTAAATAAGGCCAATTACCTTCTCACTCACCCCTTCACTTGATATCTTTTGCTGTTTGCTTTGTTTGTTTGTTTGTCACATTGTCATTTTATACTTGTCATACCATTGTCACATTTTATGTATGCATATTTTATTAAGTGAAAATAAATGAAATGATAAAATAAAATCATTTAGAGAGCAAAATCGCGGATATATAAGGGTGCAAACTACATGATTTATTTTTAAGGGTTGATTTTTTTCCCCTTTTTTCATGGATTCATGCACGGTAAAGCCTAAGGGCAAAATGCATGCACATGAAAAATGTAAGCGCATGTTTTCATGTGCTTGCAAACACCACACTTTAGAATGAATAAAGACTAGCTGTGATAGTGGAATTTCTCATGAATAAATGATAAAGCATTCAAAACCTGGCCATTGTTCAACAACATTGTCAGCGTGTTAACCACATACTCCCATACACACCCATTGACCCCTGTGCAAAGTGAAAATTTTGTACAGAGGGTTGGAAATAGAGCAAAATCTGTAACCTAACTGTGAAATTGATCATGGATTTCATGAAACTGATTTATGTTCTAAACCACCTCCAACAAAATTGTACACTATACAACTATCACCCATATCAATGACAGTGTTATCTGATATATAGTTACAGAATTATTAAGAATCAAAAGTGGAAAATGTTTTTTTTTTAAACGCCTATTAATCCATAGAATACATTCGATGCAAAATAATGATATGGATGTTTCCTTAAGTGTCAATTCACGGACCCAGTCGTTTGGTCACCTGGTGTGAGTATGTTCATTCTTTTCTTGAACATGATTTATGAATTCAATGAATTGTTGAGTCGTGCGAACTTATGTGCACATAAGTTGACTCCCAGATGGCTCATTGTACAGCTCGTGCATGCGTGTTTGAGCTGAGCATCTAGCGCCAATTCCATTTCCACGGCAGATCAACTCTTCTGAGGCTTTTCGTAGCGGCTTACTGCAACTCTGACTTCAACATTATTTTGTCCACTTCATAATATCAAGACCCCGCAGATTCTTAATACGTGGAAAATGGTGAGTTAAAACATCATCGTAAAGCATGATTTGAAATATCCACAATGTTTTGACCAAGGCCTTACTCTCGATATTACCCTTCATCAAATTCCTTGTAGGCTATCTGTTATGTTTTTCCGTTGTATAGCCATGTCTTATAATGTAGGCTTGTAGGCAGTGATATTGAAATGTTCATTTTAGAGTTCTGTTAAAATTGGCTAGTTTTATGCGTGCTGTTTTCTGTTTTATTTTGTTTTGTTTCGTAACTATTCTGTGGAATTAGATCAGCTTTAACGATTAAATGTCTTGCTAAAGACGTCATGGTATTCCGATTTCCGATTTCCGATTTCCGATTCATTTATTGTTCATTTAGAAAATTCTTTTTGTTGGTATATGGGCGTGCACATAGGAATATCTACATACATGCATAAACTATGTTAGTTTATGTAATATAATATATCATATTAATGTACATGTACACATTATAAATGATACAATTTTCACTACATACACACTTACACAAGCATAATTTATACTCACAACACAGTGAACACATACATCATCACAAATTTCAAATAATTCTTTATATTTACCGATCAACAACAAAACAAAATATTTAAGAAAACGTGGAATCGGATATTCCTATATAGGAAGTGTATCCTTTACATAACCCTTACGCCCGCTCCCCCCCCCCCCACCACACACACACACACATCCCCAAGGATAATACGTCGCGTCGTGCCATACCACATTTGATTAATAACGAATAAAAGGAACGGAAGTTGATGAATAATTGTTGATAAACTTATGGATAAATAGACCAGTGTACTAACTAAACTGATAATGGCAAACATTGCACGCTCATTTTTATGCTGGGATAATTCTCTGTAATCAGGTAGTGTTAGTGGTGGACTTAAGTACACCCTGTATGCAGCAAGGCAGTGCATAAGAATTGAACTATACATTAAGCTGCCATGGGGAGAGTTATGTAGTCACATTTACATAAGTCAGCTCTTCTACAAAATTATTACACACGCATGAGCAGTGGCCTTGAACTCATGACACTTGATTTTCCTTTTCAGGTATTCAAGAAAGATACACACTAAGAAAAAAAGGTTCAATAAGGGAGCTAGAAGGGTTCGAAGTCGCGAAAATGGGTGCAAACTACACGATTTGAGAAAATGGTGGAACTTTGCTTCTTATATGGTTCATTTTGGGTTCGATCTTGCCACGGTCATTGACGGTGCAATATTACGCCCCAAACTAGTCTCAAAACAAAGGCCATCCTATGGTGTTGCTCGGCACTAAAATGCAATATTACATATCCTTGTGCTGATATTATGAACATAGATTTTTTGATATCAGGAAACTTAAATATCTTTCATATTCTATAATCATTCATCGAGAGTATATTTTCAAATTAAGTTGAGTCCATGATGAAAGGGGTCTACTAAAAAAACAAAAGTAGAATACCTGATTGCTTGTCTGGTATTGACCAATCACATTGTACACATAACCTAGGAGGTTTAACAGATGAAGTTCCAACTGGATGTAATTATTCAAATAGTCGTCAGATTTCTATTGCTGTACAAAACAATTCAACAGGTGCATTTGTGCCTTCGCTGATCGGGATTCGATGCCGCCGTCTCACTGAGCAATCTGAAGATTCATTTTGGACGTTTACATAATTTTGGCTATATTTTGCTTCAAATGAAATCCTATACTTTAAGATAAAAACATATAAAACAAAAGTCAATTCTGAACAGAAATATTATTGTGCAAAAGTGTTAATCAGAGCTGTTTCATGTGAAAGTGTTTAATCTGTACCCTGGATAGCCGGTTTATTTTATCACTTTTCCTCATGATTCTGACAAAGCAAACTGATATGAATCTTCAAATAGAATTCTCTATCAATAGAAACATCAGAATACTGCCAAGGCATGCCTATTAGAATAATGTTCGTTTTATTTCATTTTTTGAGCAATTTCTATTCGTGTATCCCCGTGTCTTTAACATTCACCTAACCTATCTCTTATTGGTTGGGATGTCGAAACGTAATTACCATTACAAAGACATATCTTCCTGTTTGTGGCTCATTCTTGCTAAGGTGCAATATTGAGCCCATAACAAGTCTCAAAGAAAGACCCATATGGTGTTGATTGACACTTGAATACAATATTGCATACCGTCGTGGTGCTACTATGTACATGTTTTTTTAAAGACATCATAAAACTTGATGTTCTCCCATAATTTCATAATCATTCATCGGAGCATCTTTAAATGAAGTTGAGTCTTTGATGAAAGGGTCTGCGAACAAGCTAACGAAGAATACTTGACTGCTCGTCTGGTATTGACCAATCGAAATGGAATATGTCACAGCATTCCCTGCATGCTTACTGTGCGATGATGGAATCAAACCCTACTACACGCTAAAGATTTTCGTTGCGACTCGATCTCGGGACAGAAAAAAAAAGTCAATATTTTTTCAAGGCCCTCAAATCTGGAATTCCATCCACTCTGATGTGAAATGTAAGAAAACGGTACAAAGTTTTAAGGAAGCTTTAAAACGTATTTTACTTGAAAGGTTTTCTGGAAGTTACCAATATCATTTTACGAATTTATAAGAGACTAGCAAGATAGGGTGTGTTTGTGAAAATGACATCTTGTGTATTGCTAATATGCACTGGTCGATGTTTTTGTCTGTGTATGCATGTGTGTGTATGTGTGAGTGTGTGTGTGTTTGTGTGTGTGTGTGTGCCAATGTTTTTCTCTGTATATACAATGTATTTACTTTTCCGGGATTAGTTTTAAATAAGGCCAATTAGCTTCTCACTCACCCCTTCACTTGATATCTTTTGCTGTTTGTTTGCTTTGTTTGTTTGTTTGTCACATTGTCATTTTATTCATACCATTGTCACATTTTATGTATGCATATTTTATCAAGTGAACGTAAAGGAAATGATAAACTAAAATCATTTAGAGAGCAAACTCGCGGATATATAAGGGTGCAAACTACACGATTTATTTGTAAGGGTTGATTTTTTCCCCTTTTTTTTCATGGATTCATGCACGGTAAAGCCTAAGGGTAAAATGCATGCACATGAAAAATGTAAGCACATGTTTCCGTGTGCTTGCAAACACCACATTTTAGAATGAATAAAGACTAGCTGTGATAGTGGAATTTCTCATGAATAAATAATAAAGCATTAAAACCCTGGCTATTGTTCAACACCAATGTCAGGGTGTTAACCACATACTCCCATACACACCCATTGACCCCTGTGCAAAGTGAAAATTTTGTACAGAGGGTTGGAAATAGAGCAAAATCTGTAACCTAACTGTGAAATTGATCATGGATTTCATGAAACTGATTTGTGTTTTAAACCACCTCCAACGAAATTGTACACTATACAACTATCTCCCATATCAATGATAGTGTTATCTGATATATAGTTACTGAATTATTAAGAATCATAAGTGGATTTTTTTTTTAACGCCTATTAATCCATAGAATACATTCGATGCAAAATAATGACATGGATGTTTCCTAGAGTGTCAATTCACGGACCCAGTAATTTGGTCACCTGGTGTGGGCATGTTCATTCTTTTCTTGAACATGATTTATGAATTCAATGAATTGTTGAGTCGTGCAAACTTATGTGCACATAAGTTGACTCCCAGATGGCTCATTGTACAGCTCGTTCGATGCGTGTTTGAGCTGAGCATCTAGCGCAAATTCCATTTCCATAGCAGATCAGCTCTTCTGAGGCTTTTCGTAGCGGCTTACTGCAACTCTGACTTCAAAATTATTTTGTCCACTTCATAATATCAAGACCTCGCAGATTCCTACCACGTGGAAAATGGTGAGTTAAAACATCATCGTAAAGCATGATTTGAAATATCCACAATGTTCTCGACCAAGGCCTTACTCTCGATATTACTCTTCATCTAATTTCTTGTATCTGTTATGTTTTTGGTTGTATAGCCATGTCTTATAATGTAGGCTTGCAGGCAGTAATATCAAAATGTTCATTTTAGAGTTCTGTTAAAACTGTCTAGTTTTATGCGTGCTGTTTTCTGTTCTATTTTGTTTTGTTTCGTAACCATTCAGTGGAATTAGAGCAGCTTTAGCGATAAAATGTCTTGCTAAAGACGTCATGGCATTCCGATTTCAGATTTCAGATTCATTTATTGTTCATTTAGGAAATTCTTTTTGTTGGTACATAGGCGTGCACATAGGAATATCTACATACATGCATAAACTCACATATATTCATGTACATGTACACATTATAAATGATACAATTTTTACTACATACACAATTATACAAGCATAATTTATACTCACAATACAGTGAACACATACATAATCACAAATTTCAAGTAATTCTTTATATTTACCGATCAACAACAAAACAAAATAGTTAAGAAAACGTGGAATCGGATATTCCTATAGGAAGTGTATCCTTAACATAACCTTCACGCCACCTCCCCCCCCCCCACACACACAATCACACATCCCCAAGGATAATACATCGCGTCGTGCCGTACCACATTTGATTAATAACGAATAAAAGGAACGGAACTGAAGTTGATGAATAATTGTTGATAAACTCATGGATAAATAGACTAGTGTACTAACTGAGCTTATAATGGCAAACATTGCACGCTTATCTTTATGCTGGGATAATTCTCTGTAGTCAGGTAGTGTTAGTGGTAGACTTAAGTTCACCCTGTATGCAGCAAGGCAGTGCATAAAAATTGAACTATACAAGCTGCCATGGAGAGAGTTATGTAGTCACATTTACATAAGTTAGCTCTTCTGCAAAATTATTACACACGCATGAACAGTGGCCTTGAACTCATGACACTTGATTTTCCTTTTCAGGTATTCAAGCAAGATACAATAATTTGCCCGCATTCTCCTGATCACGTAAACTGATATGCAATTCTGAAGGACAGAGTGATTCCTCAACAGAATATGTAAGTTTCATTAATGGATTAATCCGTAATACATGTACACTTGTATATGTATTTTCAGGTTATTGATTCATCTAGATTTTCAGCATGTGATATCCGTGAAGTATATTATATTAAAGCGTATTATTACACATGAACGCAGTTTTATCAGTTACTATAACGTAGCCACCGTTTAGTGGGTTGCGGAAAATTTGATAAGACTATAGTGCAATTTTTGATACCATCTATAATCGAGAGATATGTTACTCAAGTGGACCATCGCGATCATTCATTCTTGCCTTTTCCGTTCTACGTCTTCTCAGTTTTTTTGGACTTTTTCCTGAAAACTCCATGATGGATTGTAACTCATACAGGCAGTATCTCTACCCCGCAAGAATCTTCATTTTTTTTCATTTTTTATTTATTTATTTATTTATTTATTTATATATTATTTATTTTATTTTATATTATTTTATTTATTATTATTATTATTTTTTTTTTTGGGGGGGGGGGTAATCTTCTTTTCTGTAACCAGTATTATCAAAGTAAATCAAATCAATGTTATGAATAAGTAGAGGGGGCTATATTTTCACTTTTTTGTGTGTGTGGTAGCAGGATTAGAGGTGTCAACCATAATGGGCATCATTACACCCATTGCCATGGCCAGCACCCGGACCATCATCTGTGGCAAGCTCAGCAACGGCTGAATGGCTGAGGTCTATAAGTCTTACTCCTTTTCCTAACTGTGTAAAATATACAGCAAACTGATGTTAAATTGGCATGTAATTTGATGTTGTCTTACTTTGTTATTTTATGTTATGAAGACTTTGAGTTGGTCAGGAAAAATGTGGGAATATTTGAATATGCCCTATGTCATAAATGTATGCAGGCCTACGTATGCAGGCCGCCCAATCATCGTCAAGCTGTCCAGCTACAGAAAAAGGAGGGAAATCATTGCCAACCGCAGAAAGCTGAAAGGAACAGGAGTTGTGATTGTGGAAGACCTGACCCTGAAAAATCAAAAACTTCTCTCGATGGTTCGCAGTGCAGAAAACGTCAAATCGGCCTGGTCTTCAGACGGACGCATAATAGCTCTTGTCGCTGCATCTGGGGGGAAAAACATAACAAAGCTGATCACCTGCGAAGAGGACCTGAAAAAATTGCGTTAGGGTATTTTCACAGAAATGTAACAGTGATTTTTTCTTTTCTTTTTTCTGATATGCCTCCTGCTATTGATTTTCCTGGTAAACTTTAATATATGATCAATCCAGTGCTCCTACCCAGCTTATCATTGTCATTCTGAGATCACAATTTGGTTGTTAGTTTGTAATGTTTGTTTAAAATAACAGTTTTTTAATGTGTCAATATTTTGTTTTTAGTGTACTTTCTCTTCATTCTATTTCTAACCTCTGTTCTTTTGGAAACTCAGTTAGTCATGATACATGCATGTTCATCTATGCACAATTACACTGTATGAAATTTTGCCTTATAAAATGTCGAAAGTTTTACTGTCAGTACCCAAAAAGTGTAAAAAGTCTTATTCTCAATAACCCCCAATCACCTCAAAATGGATAATGCCAATGCAATGAGTAGTAATGATTTGTTAAATACTTACCTTGATGTTTCTGAATTTAATCTAAAGTATGGGGATGTATATTCAAACTCATTTTCCTTAATTCATTTTAATTGCAGAAGTTTACCGTGCAATTTTGAAAATATGAATGTCTGTCTCAGTAGTATTAGTCATAGATTTAAAGTTATAGGAGTAACAGAAACATGGTTGAATTCATCCTCATCAATAGATATGTATTCCCTTGATAGTTATAATTTTTTTTTGTAATAATAGGAAAAATAAGAGAGGTGGTGGAACAGGTGTGTATACACATGAGTCGTTGAAATGTTTTGTAAGAGATGATTTAACAGCTTTTTCTGAGTCATATGAAAGCATTTTTGTAGAAATCCCTAGTAATGTTCACTGTAAAAAAACTGTTATAGGTGTTATATACCGCCCACCATGTCAAAATATTGATGCTTTTATTACAGATTTTACAATTCTATTGGATAAGATCGACTTAAAATTATGCAATTGTTTTATTTTGGGTGATTTCAATGTCGATTTAACAAAACTGAATGTTAATTATAAGGTTAATTTATTTCTAGATTTGTTGTTAAGTTTTCATATGCAACCAGTTATCAATAGTCCTACACGTATCACCCAAACATCTGCTTCTTTGTTAGATAATATCCTTACAAATGTAACTATCCCTATACAGTCAGGCATTCTTGTAAATGACATCAGTGATCATTTACCGATTTTTGCTATTCTATCAGACCCTACTTATATCAAGAATGTGTTGCCATGTAAAAATCAGAGACGTTTGATTAATGAATCTAATTTACGGATGTTTTTTTTTTTTTATGAAGATGATTAATATACGGTGGGAAAATGTTTTTGTTGAAGATGATGTAAATGATAATTACGGTATCTTTTTGCAAATATTTCAAGAAAATTATGAAGAATGTTTTCCAAAGAAATTATTTTGTCCAAAGAATAGAAATAAAAAACCATGGTTAACAAAGGATTTATTAAAGCTTTGTCATAAAAAATCACAATTGTATAAGAAATATCTTTTGAATCCCACTTTGTATCGAAAGGAAATGTATAGAAAATGTCGGAATTATGTAACTATGAAGATACGACAAGCTAAAAGAGATTATTTTAATAGGAAATTTGATAAAGTAAAAGGTAATATGAAGAGTATTTGGAAATTGATTAATAATATTTTGTATAAAAGTCAGAAAAATACTGTTATTGAGTCTCTTCATTTCGGTAATGAAAAAGTTACCAATAGTCAAGATATTGTGAACACATTCAATGAATATTTTGTTAATATTGGTTCAAAATTGCAAGATTTAAAAAATGATGTATATGAGAATAAGTCTTTTCAAGATTATTTGAAAATGCCAAATAGTAATACTCTTTTTTTGAAGCCTATAACAAATGATGAAATAATAACTATAGTTAATAACATGAAGAACAACATCAGCTCTGGTATTGATGATATTGATATCAAGGTGGTAAAATGTGTTATTTCATTGATTTGTGTTCCGTTATGTATTATTTTTAATGAATGTTTGCGTACTTGTACTTTCCCTGAAAAAATGAAAATTGCACGAGTCACACCAATACATAAAAAAGGACAATTAACTGATGTGAATAATTATCGTCCAATATCAGTATTGCCTATATTTTCGAAAATATTAGAAAAATGTATTTATAATAGGTTAATAGAATTTTTGAATAAACATAATATACTTATTAGTAATCAATATGGTTTTAGGCAGAGATATTCAACAGAAACGGCAATATTACAACTGATTAATAAGATAAATCAGGCTATAGATGATAAAGAATATGCTTTAACGGTATTTATTGATTTAACCAAAGCATTTGATGTTATAGACCATTTCATTTTGTTACAAAAATTATGTTATTATGGTGTGAGGGGCACTCCATTAAAATTATTTACAAGTTATCTCTCAAATCGTAAGCAATTAACAAATATTAATGGTGTTCATTCTAATCTTAAAGAAATAAAATGTGGAGTACCACAAGGGTCTATTCTTGGGCCTCTTCTTTTTTTATTGTATACAAATGATTTGCCGTATTCAACATATGATGTAGATTACATATTATTTGCAGATGACACAAGTGCATTTTGTAAATGCACAGACCCAAAGACATTATTTCATAATATGAATGTTCAACTTGATTGTATAAGAAATTGGTTGTCGGTAAACAAATTGATTTTGAATGTTGATAAGACCAATTATATATTATTTGGAACAAGAACTAAGATTGACAGTAATTTGAAATTGATGTATAGAGATGAGGAAATTAAACGAGTATATGATATAAAATTTTTGGGTGTTTTTATTGACGATAAATTGTCCTGGAATTCTCATGTGAATCATATATGTTCAACAATATCGAAAAGTATTGGTGTTCTGTACAAATTACAATTTCTTCCACAGAATATTTTAAAGATGCTGTATTATTCGTTTGTTTCAGTTCACATAAAATATTGTAGTATTGTTTGGGGTTTTACTACAAAGAAAAATATTGATCGTATTCATAAATTACAGAAACGCAGTATTCGTTTGATAACCAACTCTTCATATTTAGCTCCCAGTAAGCCATTATTTCTTAAGATGAAAATTTTACCTGTTCAAGAATTTATTTCTTTGGAAAGTATGATTTTTATGTTTAAAGTTTCCAACAATGTTTTTTCTGAAGTATTTCACAACCATTTCACTTTGAATTGTTCTATACACAATTATAATACCAGGAATGCAAAAAATATTCACACACCATTAAGCCGGATTTCAAAAACTCAATCCTCCATTTTTTACCATGGCCCTATTCTTTGGAATACTCTTCCTCCAACACTCAAGAGTAGCAAGATCTTACCTCAATTTAAAAGGCTTTATAAAAAACATCTTTTTGATGAAATGTATCTGAAACTGTAAGTATAAGTATGCATTGTTTCCACCTCTGTCTCTTTTCTTCTCTTTTCATTGTATCTTTGACATTTGTTTTATCAAATGAATTTGTATGATAATTGTTTAGTTGAAATGTATTGATAATTGTTTGTAGGGGATCGTTTCCAACAAGCCTCTTGTGTGCTTTCTATGATCCCTCCATTCAAAATGTATAAATGTTCTAAGGCAATTGTATTTTGATATTTGTAGATGTTATGTTTTGATATGGAAATAAATGAATGAATGAATGAAAAGGTGTGTATTTTCATCTCATTCCAAATTCGCCACATTTTTCTTTTCAACATGACTTTACTCAGGCTATTCCACATTTATTCTTTTTTTTTTTCAGCTCTAACTTAGTGATGTCGGCATGCTGTCTCCTAATTCCCCGTCTGCCTGGAGAGGACATGCTGTATGTCTGTGACAAAGTAAGTGCTGCACTTTTATTTTTTTTTTTATGGGAGACGGGAATTCCATCTGCTTTGTGACTAGAAATATAAGAGGAATATTTCTTTGCAACATTATCATGTTTTACTTATATGACAAAGAGCTGAAATAAATCTATCCGACCGGATTTGTTTAGAAACCAATATCAAAGCTTAAAGGGATGGTATAGTATTAGTGGAGGTGAGGATTTGGGCTTTTAACTTTTTGTGATATACCAAGAACCTACTTATGAAATAGTAGAGAGTATGCCATTCTAAGAGGAATTCTAAAGATTATTTGATGAAAATTGGTTTTGAAATGGATGAGCCATCCAAAAACAAAATAAAACGCAGCAATCGTGATAAAAAGTGAGTCCTATATTATATTATTATTGCTCTGTTTTGGATATCGCAGCTATTTCACAACCATTTCTCATTATTTCAGCAAAAGACGTTAGAAACCTGAAGTAGATCTATGCAATCAATTTAATTTTCCATTTTCTGGTCAATGGTCATAGTTGCAACCTGTTAGTTTATGTACGCAACAAAACCGCCTATAGTGTAAACGACCTATTTCCTTCGAAATTTTATTCAGTCATTATTTATTCATGCCAAAATCTCTTTCAGAACCTGGCAGAACTAAATCCCACAATCTTCACTGTGAATGCTGCGCACTATTTGGCTGGATGGTTGTGAAATCTGCCCGAATTCCTGTATACAATCGTGTCTTCCTTCGCTACAATGTTTCCGGCCTGCTGTGCTCTGTGGCTTTCAGTATCCCAGACAAGGCAGAAACTCCCGATGCATACTTCAGCAGTACATTGCAAGCCTTGATCTGAACAGGCAACTATCACGAAGAAAAACCTACGGCATTTCATTAACAATGTTGTTCAATAATTGTCTTGATATAGTTTACCAGCCTAAAGTTTTCATGGTGTATACTTTTACAAGGAATTGTCACCAGAGAAATGATGTTGTTCAGCTTGTCCCTCCGTTCGTACATCAGTCTGTTATCGATTATGGCAACGTTGTATCACGAAGGGAAATGAAACGAAAAGTACAAGTGGACAAGTTAATGCAGAGAGATTACTTTAGCAGTTGAACACATCGTCACAAATTGAGGAATATCGGAAAATCCGTTGAAGAGCTATATATACACATAATTATATTTAGAGTTTCAGTGCCGCCATTACGAGATGAGAAAGCTACATCTTTGACGTCAACCATGGAAAATTATATAAAGAAATGTAAGGAAAATAGGCATAGTTTCACGTTTCTAACATTTCAAAAGGAGCACTTGATTTACTTCTTCCAGAAGGGGGTGGGGGTAATATTACCCTTAACATTATGGCAACGACAAATAAGTGGTGGCAATTTGTACTTTTCATTTAGAATCAGATTTTATGGAATTCCCTTGATATTTTCGTCATATACGTTTCCATACATGAAAGTGACACTGAAACTTTAAAAAATGCATAACTTCCACTGGATCATACGATTTTCCATGTTCACTTATGTGTTCTTATGATATTGCTCCAATCCACGGGTACATTTGGGTTTCATTCCCCTTTAAGTACTGTTTGAGCTATCCAAATGAAACTTTGCATATGTATGTACGATTGGATGAAGTTACTTCTACCACCTTGTGGGTGCCAGCGTTCAAGGTCAAATATTGTAGGTCATTATCAAATTCTACAATGTCATTTCGTGCTCTTTCTTTGTATCTCACCTGGTAAGCACTGTCGACATAGTATTGTGGTGTTCTTTTAATAACTTTCCACACTTTTGAGCTATATGACCACCACATTCACTCCCCAGAACATCTAAAGATGGCTGTCAAGTGTTGATATTGGTGAAGTCCGACTCCGTCAACAGTCAAAAAGTCAATGAGCTTACATTTGAAAATCAGTGTAATCACAAATTCGATATGTGGGCAAGACATCACTTCGCTTTTACCTTGTTAGATGGTGAATATTTGTGAAGCTTCCGTTTCTAATTCATACAGCATCAGCATACCTTATGTCTGAGAATAGTGGTAAAGAAGATTAGATACTTTGGCCATGTTGGCAACAGCGTGTAAAATTCGCAAAATTTATTTTGTGCCTTATTTGCTGAACAAACGTCGTAGGAGGACTACAACCTGCCAGGCAGTATGGCGGAACAATTACTCTATTATTAGCGTCATAGAATAAATGACAATGATGTAGTTCTGAAGCATGCTATTCATTAGATACTTTTGCAATGACTCCATGTATACTTTTAATCGAACTAGGTATATAATCAGCAATGTCTTGTACTTGAATAACGACAGAATGATTTCGGTGAGGAAAGTTTTCTGTCACGTCATTTAGGAATAAGGGAACGTGTCAATCTTATGCTATTTGTTCCATAGTTATTTCTGAAGTGGTTAAATGTATTTTCCTTTAAAAAAATCATTTTATATATACCTACGTTGCATCCAGATGCTTATTCGTTGAAAAATATGGGCAATGTATTCAAAGGACAAAGATCATACACTAATGGGCCTAGGGTATACAACATTTCACTCGTTGTTGTTGTTTTGCTTTGTTTTGTTTTGTGTGTGTGTGTTTGTGTGTTTTTGTTTTGTTGTTGTTTTTTTTTTTTTGGGGGGGGGGGGGGGGGACACGGTTCAAAGTGTCCTGAAACCTTGTATAATACATGCATTTAGTCATGTATGATGCCAAACTGTTCCCGCTCATACAAATGCAGTCGTTTCAAGGAAATAACATAAGATTATTCTTATACTCCATGATTTGGTAATGCTTAAGTGGTTCATAAGAGTCCAGTGAAACTGTGTATAGAACAAAAAGTGGATTTGACAATGGTATACGATATCCGCAATTTACTCTTTGACGGGGTCTATCATCCGATAAGCACGTTAGTCCCCTATTCGGAAACTACAAGTTAGATAAGCTGCAATCATTTTGCACGCGACCATAGCGTTATAGCCAAAGGTGATCTGCAAATCCCTGTGTGCCTACAGAGGATTGGAAAACGTAACAACTTTCTATGTATAGAACAACGAAACAGAAACTGGTGCATGTATTATTCTCAGTCACTTTGTTAGTCATTATGATGATTTGCTCATTGCAGTTCCGGAATCTCAGCTCGAGGGACTCGAATTGATCACCCAAAACAAAATCTGAATACATAACCATGATAACTGCGATTCTGCCTAGTCTCCATTGGTAGCCCATAAGGGCTGGTATCAAGTTCGATTTTCATATTATAATTATACCTTGTATTTAGATGTTTTCATCGAAATTCCCGTATACCTGAATATGGTATGCGTATGTCAGTTAAGTATCTAAACCATAATGAATTGTAGTCCAGTCAATCTAGCGATTTTTAGGGGGTAACCCACCACTAATTGCAACAGTAGGAATTTTACTGCAGAGCAAGTCGTTGAGGCCTCCTGAACACCATACTAAAAGTCCCAAAAAATCCAGCGGGGCAATTTAGTAAAATTTGCATAATATGCAAATTAGCACCTGAAATGAGAGGAAATTGACAGATCTCAGCTTCCCGTTATCCAATTTTAAAGATTTAAATGTATAAACTTATATTTTGTAGGTCAATGAACGCGATAGATGCCTTTTCGAATTGGTCGTACAAAAATAATTTACATAAAATGCAAATTAGCGGTAACTGTAAGAGTACATTCATAACAACAGTACTCACGTTGGCACAATGCACGTTTTGCATATGGGGACGCGGGGTTGAGGGGGTAACTTTGGGCGCCTCCCAAGGGGCCGCTTTAAATGTGCATCACTTTTAACTATGTAAGTATTGTAAAGCAATGTCTCCTGTATTGATTACATTGCATTTCTTGAAAACAAAAATACCCTTGCTGTAAGGCACGATCGAATTTTGACAGTATGTACTTTTGGAACATATATATTCGCGTTATATGATATTATATGTTTTCTATATTGCCAAGAGGATAAAGGGCATTTCGGGGGCACACGCCACAGGGTCGCCCTTCAATAAGCACCCTTTTTATTGTGTAGATCTTGTAAAGCAAATCTTCTTCTATCATATTCATGACTTTTCATTGATATAAGAGTGTATTTGCTGTATTGCTGGACCTACATTTAAAACCATTCACACTAGAACAACTGCATTTGCGTTGCTAATATCCGTATCTTGTCATAAAGGGCGTGAGCGTAGGTGTAAATTCAGACACCTCCCCAGGGATTACCTTTGGATGTCCACCTTTTTGACAATGTAGTTATTGTAGAGCAATGTTTCCTCTACTAATTAGTTGCATTTTTTGGGGAAACAAAAGTGCCTTTGCTATACGGCACGATGGAATTTCGAAAACATGTACGTTTGGAACATATATATATTCGCGTTATATGATATTATATGTTTTCTATTATTGCCGTGAGGGTGGAGTATTTTTGGCACATCCCACAGGGTTGCCGTTTGATGCGCACCCTCTTAAGTGTATAGATCTTGTAAAGTTAAGTTTCTTCTATCATTTTCATAACTTGTCATCGATGAAAATTGTATTTGATGTATTGCCGGAACTACTTTTACAACCATTCATGCTAGAACAACGGTATTTGCGTTGCTAATATCTGTGTTTTGTAATAAGGGGGCGTGAGCGTAGATGTGAATTTGGACACTTCCCAAGGGATTACTTTTGAATGTTCACCCTTTTGACAATATAGTTATTGTAGAGCAATGTCTCCTCTATTAATTAGTTGCATTTCTTGGAAACAAAGGTGCCTTTGCTATTCAGCACGATGGAATTTTGAAAACATGTACGTTTGGAACATATACATATTCGCGTTGTATGATATTATATGTTTTCTAAGTTGCCGTGAGGGTTGAATATTTTTGGCACATCCCACAGGGTTACCATTTAATGTGCATCCTCTTCACTGTATAGATCTGGTAAGGTTAAGCCTCTTCTATCATTTCCATAACTTTTCATTGATAAATAGTGTATTCGCTGTATTGCCGGGACTACTTTTAAAACCATCCACGCTAGAACAACGGTGTTTGCGTTGCTAATATCTGTGTTTTGTCTTAAGGGTGCGTGAGCGTAGGTGTAATTTTGGACCATTCCCAAGGGATTGTCCTTTAATGTTCACCCTTTAGAGAATATGGATATCGTTAAGGGATGTCTCCTCTATTAACTACAATGTATTTTTGAAAACAAAAGTGCCCATGCTGCATGGCATGATCGAAGTTTGAAACATGTACGTTTGGAACATATAGTATATTCGCGTTAATGATATTCAATGTTTTCTATATTGCCGTGAGGGTGGGGTACTTTGGGGCACATCCCACAGGATTGGAATTTAATGTGCATCCTCTCACTGAATAGATATTGTGAAGCAATGCTTCTTCTATCATTTCCACGACATTCATCGATATAAAAGTGTGTAGCTGTATTGCCGGAACTACTTCTAAAACCATGTACCAAAGAACGTCAGTATTTGCGTTCATAGTATCCGTGTGTTGTAATTACGGGGCTTGAGAGGAGGTGTAATTTTGGACACTTCCCAAGGGATTGCTTTGAAATGTTCACCCTTTTGACAATAAAGTTAAGGTAGAGCAATTTTTTCTTCTTTTAATTATATTGCATTTCTTGAAAACAATAGGGCACTTGCTGTACAACCGTTGGAAAATTGGAACATATTCGTGCTAAATGATAGTGCATGTTTCCTATATTGCCCTGGGGGTTGGATGATTTGAACACATCCCACTCGGTGGCCTTTGAGTGTGCACCCCTTTGACTATATGAATATTGTAAAGCAGTGTCTCTACCATTTAAAAATCATGAAAAGTAAAGTGTTTTAATTTACAACCCGGCAAAACGACTTTCTACGTGCATGTACAACTGAATTTGCTTTGGCATATAATGCATGTTTTGTTAACCTGTTTTGGGACCACGAAGGTCAAGGTATGGGTGATTTGGGCACTTCCCAAGGGCTTGCGTTTGAATGTCCAACTTTTTGACAATATAGATATTGTAAAGCAACGTCTCCTGTATTACCTGAATTGCATTTTACGAAAATAAAAGAGTATGTGCTAGACAGGCGGAAGAACTTTTCAGAGGCATGTACCCATGGAACATTTTTTTCGCTGTTGTATATACTGCATGTTTTTCATTGCCTTTAGGATTTCACCTTTTCATCTTATAGATATTGTAGAACAATAATTCTTCTATAACTTCCACTGAAATTTAATGGAAATGAAACGAAAAGGACGTTATAGAGGGTTATAGAGGGTGTATTCACGTGTATATACTGTGTTTTGTACCGGGCTGTGAGGGTATAGGGATAAATTCGGGTACCTCCCTCCGAGTCGCTTTGACTCATGTGCACCACTTTTTAAAGATATACTTTCATAGAAATAGTCTTTGCTAGACGGCCAAACGACTTTAAAAAAAAAAATCTTGTACGCTTAGAACAACGGAAATCGCGTTGGTTGATGCATGTTTTGCAAATGGCCGTGGGGATATGATCGATAGGGGTAACTTTGGTCACTACCCACAGAGTTTCCTTTGACTGTGCTATCTTCAATATCTCAAAACCCTCAAGGGTGCAAGAGCTGAATCATCCATATTCGAATAAGCACCTCTCCAAATAGAGTTCATTAATTACAAAATTGGACAAGTTATAGATGTTGACAGTTGTTTAGATTATTTGATTCTACGTAATTAATGGATAAGCTATCATTATCTTTCTGATAACAAACTATTATTCGCTTAAAATTATTCATGCTAGGTTTCTAATGCTGAAAAGTTTGTTTTGGTGAAGAGAAACTGAAATGTCACATTTGAACACTCTTGATATGCTCATATCGGGCACTTTGGTGCATTTGAATATTCCGTTGGCTCGGTACCCTTTGCATATTATGCAAATGAGGCCCAGATTATGTACATGGAATTGTTTGCATCGCACTAAGTGACATTGCAAACATATGTTTCAACACTTTCGGTGTTCCAATCTGAAACCTAGAGGCATAGTTTTCATGGAAACACTGTATTTTAATCATTATTGGAGCTAATTTGCATATTATGCAAATAAGGCCCAGAATATGTACATGGAAATGTTTGCATCGCACTAACTTACATTGCAAACATATGTTTCAACACTTTGGGTGTTCCAATCTGAAACCTAGAAGCATAGTTTTCATGGAAACACTGTATTTTTATCATTATTGGAGCTAATTTGCATATTATGCAAATGAGGCCCAGAATATGTACATAGACATGTTTGCATCGCACTAACTGACATTGAAAACATAAGTTTCAACACTTTCGGTGTTTCAATCTGAAACCTAGAAGCATAGTTTTCATGGAAACACTGTATTTTTATCATTATGGGAGCTAATTTGCATATTATGCAAATGAGGCCCAGATCATGTCCATGGAAATGTTTGCATCGCACTAGCTGACATTGTAAACATATGTTAAAATACTTTCGGTTTTCCAATCTGAAACCTAGAAGCATAGTTTTCATGGAAACACTGTATTTTTATCATTATGGAGCTAATTTGCATATTATGCAAATTTAGCCACTTTACCCCATTGGATTTCTTGGGACTTTTAGTATGGTGTTTAGGAGCCCATAACAAGTTGCACTGCAGTGGAATTCATACTGTTGCAATTAGTGGTGGGTGAAACCCTATTTTGACTGGACTATTGTAGTCGTAATCTAAGTGCCAAGAATCTCATGATTTGAATAAGTGTGAACACCAAGACATGTCGTGATAAGGACTTTAAGACAATTGGCATCGTCATTATAAAACAAACTCCTAATTGTAAGACATGTTTTAAATTTTAGATAAATTCATGTCTATGCTGGAAACATATCTTTTTGATGATTCATGATGACGTCACTGTTACATGAATATTGTACGCATGGAAATATGTAGGCCTATTCGTTTAAATGCATACAAACAACTTGTTAAATCCTCTTACATTTTTTTTTATAGATATGGTGCATACTTTAGAAATGTACTTAGCATGCTTTTGTTTTTTGAAGCTTTGTGTACTGGCAAAAAGCATATCTTATTCTTATAGATTATGTGAATAAGTACGTATTCAAGTACGTTTTGAATAAAACGTATCCAGACAAATGTATATCATATTTTTACCTCTTCCTTCATGCAGATGTATGCTCTTGCCTATAGAGGGTTTGTTTGATAGATAATGATAGTGCTCACCTCATTGGAAAGGTAATTGGGTAAATATTTGGTTTTAGTATGTCATTCAAACACAACTATAAGTTAACTTCTACATTAACATTTCAAAACTCACAAATTCCACGCACACATTTCATGATTCACAGGATCCAAATTACACCAATCTTATTTACTTTGCAGAGTGCAACAACAGCATAAGTTTGATATACTGAGCAAACAGGCTTGCAAATTGTACCTTGTTATGTGATGCTAAGTATATTTACCTTATAGGTATGATGTTGCAAATATGTGGTGCTTATTTCATCCATAACTGCTGCAAAATTGCTTCTTTAAAGGAGCCAATCAGTGTCACTGCCTGTTCCTCTAGAGACGCAATATTGCCCAGTAATCTCAAGGTTCACTTGAGGTTATACTGGGCAACATTGCGCCTCTAAAGGCGTAGACAGTGACACTGACTGGCTCCTTTAAAGAAGCAATTTTGCTGCAGTCATGGATCAAATAAGCACCACATAGGTGCAACATTATACCTATTATATGGCACAAAATCGCACCCTCAAAAGAGGCTACAATCTTGGAACTTAGGGTGCTTCTTTGCACCCTCACGAAAGGTGTAAAGTTGCACCAAAAGTAGTGGCAAGAGAGGGTGCAAAGTTGCGCCGAAAATTAAAGGGAGAAAGATCGCACCCTCAAGAAAGGTGCATCTCAGCACCAATTAGTGTGGGTGGAAAGATGCACCCTCAAGAAAAGGGTGCATCTTAGCACCACTTAGTGTGGGTGGAAATATGCACCCAAGGGAACCACTTCGCACCCTCAATAAAGGGTGCAATGTTGCACCTTCTTTGGCGGTGCAAAGGTGCACCCACAGGTTGCAAGGTTATACCCTTGCGCAAAGGTACCACTTTTGCACCCATTTCTCGAGGGTGCAAGATAACACCCATGGGGAGCCACCAGTGTGACATCACTTTGCACCCTTAAAAGGTGCAAGAATGAATCATTTTTTCTTAGTGTGTAGATTTTTCAAAATATACTTGGGGAAAAAATGTTTAAGCTTATTTAAAATCCCAGTATTTCTCGAAAGCATCTTAGATAAATAATCTATATGATATTTCCATGTTAATTCATGGTCAATATGAAGACCTAAAAATCTAAACGATTCAACTTGAATCAAACAATCATTGTTCATTTTTATATCGCCAGGCAAATGGATAGCAGAATTACTAAATAACATATAAATAGTTTGGTTTACATGAAGAGACAACTTGTTTGCTGGAATCCACATTTGAACCGACTTTAATTCTCTGTTCACTACATCTAAAAGGGTTGTTGGGTTTCGATGTGAAAAGAAATATTAGAATAATCGGCAAAAAGAAGAAAAGATAAAACATTAGATGAATTTTTGAAGTCATTTATATAAAGAATAAACAAAAGTGGGCCTAAAAGGGATCCTTGAGGGACTCCACAAGATAGTGTTTTTATACTGGAACTGAAGCCGTTGATATTTACAAACTGTTTCCTGTTAGCTAGGTAGCTCCTGAACCAGTCCAAGGCCTTTCCACGTATCCTGCATAATGCGAGAGTTTGTATAACAAATTACTGTGATCGATAGTGTCAAAGGCCTTGGACAGGTCCAGGAATATACCAACAGTACGTGATGAGTCGTCAATAGCGTGGGCTACTTTATCGATAAAAGCAAGCACAGCGTGAGTAGTAGAGTGTTTTTTCCTAAATCCAAATTGAGACTCACAAAAAATATTGTATTCGTGTAAGAACTTAATTACACGAGAATATATCAACTGTTCGAGAATCTTAGACATCGCCGTCAAAAGAGAAATTGGACGATAGTTACTTACATCTTGCTTATTACCTTTTTTATAAATCGGAACAACTTTAGCAATTTTCATTTGACTTGGCACAACGCCAGTAACAAGGGACAGATTAAATATATATGTTAAAGGGGACAATATTGTGGATATGATATTTTTCAGTAAAAAAATATTAATACCATCATGTCCAGCACTCTTTTTTGCTTTCAACTTGAGAACTACATCCCTCAGCTTGTATTCTTGGATGGGAGTAAAAAACACAGATTGAGGATTTGGATCAGTTAGAAAATAATGAAATTCTTTATCTGTTACTGGGATATTACTAGCAAGACTGGGGCCTAAATCAACAACAAAAAAATCATTAAACGCATTAGCAACATGTACCGGATTTTGGATCGAGATACCATGCTGAGATATTTCCTTCACTTGTTCCGATTAATCTTTAACTCTGAGAAATTCATTAATCACATTCCACGTACTCTTGGTATCATTTTCTGTGAAGGTCAAACTCCTCTTAGCAAGTCTCAAAGTTGTTGTAAGAATATTACGATAACGAGCATATTTACCTCTCGTATTTTCATTCGGATTTTTCTTGTATTTGAAAAATGAATTATTCTTATGATGATAAACTTAAGGAGGGATTTGGTGATCCAAGGCATTCTTGGTGCTTTTTTTATAAGTAGAACGGGAGGATTGTCGTAATGGAATAATTTCATCATAAAACCTATAAAATTTATCCAAGAAAATATGAAATGCAGTTTCTACATCGTTATCAATACCAAAAACTTCTTCTAAATTAGCAGTCAACAATCTCTCCCTGAGTCTATCGATGTTGCTATCAGAAAAATAACGAAAAGTAAATCTTTGAGTCTTAAAACAACAGCTTTTCGCAAGAGGAACCTTGGTGTATATCGGGAAATGATCAGATATATCAGATACTATGACACCAGATGATACAAACGAAATATCGTTAGAAAAAATATTGTCTATCAAGATGGATGATGTATCAGTCACACGGGTAGGTTTTCTAATTAACGGTATAAGGAATGTGGATAACATCAGGTCTAAAAATTCTTGGCAGTGGGCATTTTCATTGTAATGAAGCAAATTCAAATTCAAGTCCCCCATAATAAAAATATTCTTTTGGTGTAGGGAAGGCGTTAGCAGCAAATCAGAAAACGTTTCAAAAAAGTCCCGGAAATTGGAAGAAGGTGGCTTATAAACTTCACCAACTACAATATTCTTTTGTTTTGATATTTCAATTTCAATAAAAATCCATTCCAAACTGTCACACATTATATTTAAATATTTCAATATTTTAACTATCAAATCGTTTGTAACAAAAAACCTACACCACCCCCTCTCCTATCAAGCCTATTATTCGAATGAAAAGTATACCCTGGAATAGTAAAAATGAAGACGGCAAATTGTTTATCCAAGTCTCTGATATACTAATGACAGAACAATCAGATTTCACTTGATTTAAAAATGTTTCCAGCTGATCAATCTTTTCATTAAGACTTCTGATATTATAATGCAAAAGAAGAAGTTCACTCACAGGAGTCTTTGGCATTTGTTCAATCATTTCATTCACGGAGTAATAATTAGAGGTGATGTTGTAAGCTAACCAATCATTGGGATCAAAATCAAATCGCAGCTCAGGTGTGACCGTGTAAAGGGACGGTAAAAATACAGGGTCGTCAGTACAATCTGAAGTCTCGGACACAAATAGGGAGTTTATATTAACCTCATTAGCCATTGTGAATTAGAATACAACTAGTGGGGGAGAAAAGTTGACAATAAAGAAACTACCACTTTCTAGCGGGACGGAGACACAAACTAGACATGGTTCCCAAACGTGTGGCATACGAACATAACACCTGTTGGGAGGTTTCGATGTACATCGCGTAACATATTGACTTTGCAAATATGAGAAAAGTATGACATTACTGTTAAACAAAGAGACAATTTGACATACTTTGCCAGAAACGGAAACACCGTGTAAATAACAATTGGGAGATTTCGTTACCAAGTAGCATATAAACATTTCAAAAGGAAGCAGAAAATACCTTACATTGTCACGAATGGTAATAAGAAATAGAAATGAAATAAAAAAAGACTCATGCAAAGGAAAGCAAAAAGCCAAAGACAGAAAGAAAAAAAAAAAAAAAACGTAGAAGACAGACTTCTGACATGTTAATGTCATACGTACACAATCATATTTTGCTCCTTTCAGCGTCGAAAAGAAATAATTTCAATACAGTTGAACCTCTATTATCCGGCCTCCCTTTATCCGGATCTCTCTATTATCCGGACGCAATCTCGCCGTGATTTTTTTTTAAATAATTACGGGAAGAAAGGGGGATTCCCAACTCCTTGAGAACTCCTACCCAAACACACATGAATTACATATTACTTCCAATTTGATTAACATACATTGCATCAAATTTCCTTCCAAATTGCTTACCTTCAGACATTTCAACATCCCGAAACATCCCCAAATGTAACGATGAAAAGGTTGCAGTATACACATTACTACATGTGGTACTACAATGAGCTACATCAGTACATGTGTATGTATATGTACATGTATAAAGCATTGAGTCTCCCGTATCCGGCCAAATCCCTTATCCGGATGAGCCCCGGTCCCAACTTGTCCGGATACGAGAGGTTCAACTGTAGTTTGAAGGCTTATTAATGCGTTTTTCTAAGGACAGCGGATATGATCCAACATGGTATATAATAATTTTTTGTGTTCCTATCCCTTTCTTTCTCCCTCCAACAAGACTTAGAAAAAGCGTAAACTTTACGCAAACATACTTTTTTTTTACTGAAATGTTAATCATTGGATGGAGAGGTGAAGAGTGTAGAGTGAATTACGACGTAATAATAATAGTTCCTCTATACATCCCTCTATACATAAATACTGCCGCCATAACAAAGTCCCGAACAGAACGAATAAACGATAAACAATAATAACAATAAAAAACATAGAGCGGATTATGCTGGAGACTAAAGTCTTTACTTTGATGTGACCAGGAATTTAATTTGTTGATTGAGCGTGAAAATTTTCATCTTGACCTGATGATCCCTGCAGTAGGGTTCCCCAGGAGCTGCACTCTTTTTTTGGCCCTTTAATTGCACAGACCACCAATAGACTCTATCAGGTAATACACTTTGACATGATTACATATATTGGAACATAATAATACATATTGGTTCTTAAAAGAACTTCATGGAAATGGAAATTGACGGGCTGCTAAAAAGCGAACTTGTAGATTGCAGTCCCCTCACTTACGTTACATTACTACAATACATTAATTATATATGACTTTATAACACAATGCAACGATACATGTACCGTACAAGCTAATCATTAAAAATATACAGTTTTCATTCAATCAAATCGGATGGTTACATGAAGTACAGTGTATACGCTTTCACATGTATACACATACACATAGACATAGACATAGACATACACACACACATACACATACACATACACACAAGCACACACACGTACCCACATACACATACACACACACACGCACGTACACACACATGTATGCATCCTTATACATTGTGCACACACAGAAGAGAGTAGGGAAAGAGAGGGCGGGAGGGGGAGAGGGGGAGTAGAGAGAGCGAAGGGCAAGTCAACATTCTCGATACAGGGTGAAGAAAAAAGAACAACAATTCCAAACAGTCAAAATAATCATGGGGTACATATGAGCTAATCAAATATTTCTTTAAATTACTAGAGAATGATTTCAAACTAATGGAATCTTTTATATTTTTCTCAAGGGAATTCCAAAATTTTGGGCCATTGTAGATAAACGTGGATTTTGTAAATAGAGTTCGGGTAAGGGGCAAATGATATTCATCTGTTTGACGAGTGGGGTATTTATGAATATTTTTATTCTTATTAAACATATTTTCAAAAACTGAAGGAAGTGACTTATTATACAAACTGTACATAAATTGACCAAGGTAATAATAATACAAATCCCTTACTTTTAAAACCTTATTCTCCACAAATAATCCGTCAGTATGGGAATATTTGGAGGTATTACATATTACTCGAAGTGCTTTTTTTTTGTAACAAAAATAATCTATCCAAATAAGTTAAATGTGTATTTCCCCATACTATAATTCCATACGTTAAATAAGGTAAAATTAACGTTGAATATAACATTAGCAACTTTTTAACAGAAAAACAAAACTTTACTTTATTAATTACACCTATGTTACTGGAAATAGTGCGGCATATACAATCTATATGCTGTTTCCAAGAAAGCTTACTGTCTACAGTTACACCAAGAAATCTAACAGAATAAACCTGTTTTATCACTTCATTTTCAAAAATTATATCATGTGGCAATTTATCAAGGGTATTACTAAACAACATCACATTTGTTTTCTGCAAATTAAGCGATAATCTATTTGCTCTTAGCCATTGCATTATCTTGTTCAATTCTATATTCATGACATCAACTAATGTATGAGGATTTGAATGAGAAAAGAAAAGATTAGAATCATCTGCAAATAATATAAAAGAAAGAACATTAGAAGATTTTGGAAAATCATTGATGTAGATAATAAAAATTAGCGGCCCTAGTATACTTCCTTGTGGAACTCCACAATCAACTGAGCGCAAAGAAGATTTTTCATTGTTTATACAAACAAATTGTTTTCTGTCTTTCAAATAGCTTCTGAACCACTCCAAGGCCTTCCCACGTATACCATAATGATTAAGTTTATAAAGAAGAATGTCGTGGTTAATCGTGTCGAAGGCCTTGGAGAGGTCCAGGAAGATTCCTGCAGTATGTTGAAACTTATCAATTGCTCGAGATACTTTTTCAGTGAAAGATAATATTGCATGTGCTGTGCTATATTTCTTGCGAAATCCAAATTGATATTTTGACAAAATGTCATTTCTATTTAAAAAATCTATAACTCGAGAATATATTATCTTTTCTAATATTTTAGATATATTAGGCAAAAGAGAAATAGGTCTGTAATTATTCAATTCTTCCCTATTACCCTTTTTAAAAATTGAAACTATTTTTGATATTTTCATAACATCTGGTACCTGCCCTTGTGATATTGATAGATTAAAAATGTGAAACAAAGGATCAACAATATAAGGTATTATATTTTTTAACAGTATATTATCAATATCATCATAACCAGAACTTCTTTTAGAAGGTAAATTATGAACAATATCTAAAATCTCATATACTGTTACAGGGGAAAAAAAGATTGAATTTTGATTACCTACGTCCAGATAATCATAAAATTCTTTAGTAGACAACGGAATATTTGCACAAAGATTCCGGCCAACCGTTGAAAAATGTGAATTAAATATTTCTGCTATCATACGTAACTCTTTTATTTCAAATCCATCATTCTTAATTTTAGAAATAACATTTCTTTCCTTATGCTTATTCAATGTTTCATTTATCAATTTCCAAGTATTGCGCATATCATTTTTAAACAAATCTAATTTTCTCATATAACAATTCCTTTTTTCTTTACGCAATACCATAGTGAGAGTATTTTTATATGCAGTATATTTATCACGGGATTGCTGTGTTTTTTTAGCCTTACTTACATAATACAAATTATTTTTACGATTAATTGAACGTAATAATGACTTTGACACCCATGGTAATCTTGGATCACGTTTATAACTACCCAACTTCTTTTTAACTAATGGAATATGTGTATCTAACAAAGTAACAATCTTATTAAGCTACATTCGTATCTTGCACCACATATAAGTCAGACCAGTCAATTTCCATCAAAGATTCCTGAAACTGGGCTATATTCTGAGGTGTAAACTTACGCCTTCTTTCATAATTCTGAGGTATTTTCGTCTTTAACTGTAAAGATGAACACATATAAATAGCATAATGATCAGATATATCCGTAAGTATAATAGCAGAACCAGGAAAAGGGTTTACATTACAAAAAATATTATCTATTAAAGTGGCAGATTGTTCTGTTACACGGGTTGGTTTTGAAATCAAGGGTGAGAAATATGCAGAGAGCATAATATTGAGAAATTCCTCGGGATAATAAGAATCATTACATTTACTTAAATCAATATTAAAGTCACCCATTAAATAACATTCCTTATTCAAAACTGAAGATTCTTGTAATAATTCATTAAAATAATCAAAAAATAATTTTATATTAGCATCAGGGGGCCTGTATATTATGCCTAATAAAATATCTTTCCGATTAGGCACTTTGATTTCTATGAATAAGGATTCAACAAAACTTTCCATTCGACAGATATCTTTTCGAATGAAAAAAAAATCAAAATTGGATTTAACATAGAAGGCAACACCCCCACCACTTCTATTATATCTGTCGTTATTTATCAAATGATATCCTGGGAGATTAAATAAAGAGGCAGTATTATCAGTGAGCCATGTTTCTGTAAGCCCAATTACAGAAAAAAATGAGTCTGTAAAATTATCTTAAAAAATACGCAAATTTTCAAAGTTTTTATTTAAACTTCTTATATTCATATGCATCAAGGAGAACTTTTCGCTAACATCTTTGGACTTTAATTGATTAACAGTGACATATGGCGAAGAAATATCTTGAAATTTATCATTAAAAATATCATTTGTATGAAAATTAATATCTTTGGATATTAGGTTGTCAAATGACAGTGAAGCAGTAGCATTCTGATTATTTGAATCAAATACAAATAAATCATGAAAATCCTGTTCATTCAAACGACTGAAGTCAAAATCAAATATCGAATCAGCCATTAAATCGATTCAATGCTGGAAGACCCTGACGGTCGTAACAAAACCACCGCACGTCCTGTAATGAGAAATCTACTGACCTTTTGAAAGAAGAAGAGGGAATGAAAAGAAAGAGTGTACATACATACACACACATGGTACATACAAACACATGCATACAAACACATACACAAACATACACGCAAACACACACACACACGTTCATATACAGACGCACACACATACAATGTACTCATACACATCAGCGTCATAAGGGGACTTACACATCTATCAATTTAAGGAGTCATATCGGTCTCTCCAAAGGAGCACAGGAGTAAAATAACCTTATGTTCAAACTACAATCTTAGAATTTGTACCGTTCACTAATTTCATTGGTACTTTCATTACCTATCAATAACTATCACACACACAAAAAAAGTTAATGTACCATTATTACGTACAATTATTAATAACAGATCTTTCCTGGAAGCAACGAAAAGAAAAAAAAAAGGTTGAAAAAAAGTTTGTAATTAAATCTCATAAAATCAAAATTATTATGGGACAGAGAAAAAAGAAGGATATTAAAAAAAAAATAATAATAATAATGTTTCTTACTAAATCAATCATAACTATATCCTAATCTTTTATTGCCTAAGAGGCATATTATCAAAATGTCCTAATCTATTACAAACAGAAAAATTAAAATAAACACAGGATTTATGTGTAGTGTCAGGGTTACTGCATATTTCCAATCTATTAACATTACAACTATATTTAAAGAAAAAAAAAACAAATCTCAATAACAGAACAGAGATTGTATAAATGCAAAAAGATATATAACTCAAACATAATTACTAACTTAATAAATCGGTTAATTCATACAAAAAACTAAGAAAAATATGACACTATTCTATACTTTAGTAAACCAATTTCAATATCTAGACAATAAAAGAAACAAAAAATTAACAACAAAATAACGGTATTCACGTCTCATTAAAAAAAAGAAAAATTAGCTAGATATTTTACAATCAATAACACATTAAGGTTTCGATAATAACAATAAATCATGATCGGTTGCAAATCAGAACGTGGTTACTGAGTAACCCTTTAACTTGATTAATACATCGAGCCATACGATTAAAAAAAAAATCCACAATCGATTGCTCTAAACCTTGGAGCCTCTTTTTCTCAGTAAACACTTACCAAGGGTGTGAGGTTGTTTTCATAATTTGGACTTGGAAGGGCCGTTTGCATTTAGTAATACATTACTTCAGAGCTCAGAGCCTTTTCTTTCGTTATCTGCCTTCAACTAAAAAAAACATTTCAACAACTTTATGGTGGTTTAGTGATGCAAAGTCTCAACAGAAATGTTGGAACCAAAGGTTTAAAAAGTATGTTAGGGACTGGTTATGACTTCCGTTTGATGCCCTCACACAATGTTGTATAAACGTGGTCTCAATCACCCGCTTTGAAGGCAATACAATGTCATGTGTTCATAAATGGTAAGTTTGATAAGACGTAAAGTTACTTCAATATTTAGTTATGATAATCATATTTTCAAGATTTTAAAGGGATAGACTGATCCAGTACAGATATAATTGAGAAAAGGAGAATTTAGACAAACTGGTAACCATTTTTATTGAAAAAAAAAATGGGTATAGTTTGTTATTCCCATGTACATTTTAAATACAGTGGAGATGTAGGGCTACTACACCACTAAATCATAATGACCTCATGCACCGTGATGTAGTTACCTAAAAAAAAAAAATCTGCTTATGATATACTCAGCTAAAAGGAAAGTAAACACTTCTTCGAGTTTGTATCTTTCAAAGAAGATTTTGATGAAAACCAATGCATTATATACCATATTAAAGGTTATTTAATTGGCTATCAACCTAGTAGGTCAATATAAGGGGACATTTTAGGCATGAGTGAACACATTTGATTTTGTCTACCAAGCAACAAAGTAAAAATTGCAAAAATTGACATGTTGTGTTTCATTTACAAATGCCCCTCAAGAAAACAATGATTACAAAAGACCAGTTTAACACAATGAGAGACATTAATGAAATAGCAAAAATAAGTTTTCATTCTCTTTATCTCTTTATAATCTCAAACAAAATCAAAGTGGGAAACTAAAGGGGGGAATAAAGAATTGTCTATCATCTGATTCTCCAAATGACATAGGGAGTGAGGGAACATAAATGACTCACAAATGAGCAGAATATCTTTATTTTATGCTTTTAATTTAGTCACTTAAGACTTCATTAGATAAATTCAAGAACCATATTTTCACAATTTCCTTATTTGAGAAATAAATTCAAATTCCTACCATTTTTGTAAATATTGTTTATTTCATTTCATTTGAATTTGGATTTGACAGAAGATTTTTCATTTTCCTCCATTATTTTTAGCTTTTATTGGTCTTTTTTTGTCTTTTTAGGAACTTAATTCATGGTTTTTTATTGTGTTAAAGGGGATGGCTAGTAACTGATCAGTTGGAATCAGTGGGAATGTAGGAGGATGATTGTTCCAATCCTTGTGGGATTCACTTAAGAGTACAATATATATCTATTGTTGTGTGAAAATTATTTGCTTCGGAATGGTCGGGGCGATCGTTAACGGCCCGTTAAAGATCGCCCCGACACTGTACAGGCATGCTAATCTGGAAAAATTGAATTGCACATCACTTGAATATGAGACCATTCTGAAGCAAATAATTTTCCCACTAATCAATTACTAGCCATCCCCTTTAAATTTGTCTTTTGTTCTTATCGTTACATGAAAGAGCACTTACGCATGAATGACAACTTGTTCATTTTTGCATCTTTTACTTTTGTGCATTGGAAGAGAAAAACAAAGGTGTTCACTCATGCGTAAAGTTTCCCTTTTTATTGACCTACCGTGTTGATAGCCAGTTAATTACCTTTTTATGGCATACAATACATTAACTTTCAGCCAAATATTCTATGAGAAATATAAACCTGAAAAGGGTTTACTGTCTTTCTTTATGTTTTTACTTTATTTTTATCCATTATTTATTTTTTGTTCTGTTTCTGGCTGAGTGTATGTTAGCTTGGTCACCGCGCGAGCTATGAGTTTATGGAGAATAATTACGTGTTAATAAAAGTATGTAATTTTTCTTCATAATCTCTACGGGATTTATAATAGTTCAGGCAAGCGGTGTTCAAGAAAGAGAAAAGAATGAGTGCCGATGCGGACTGACTACATATTATCAACTTAATAAGAACTGAGGGCATGACATCCGCAGTCGATTTAACAAGTAGTCTACTTTAACCAGCAGCCTTTTCGAGCATTTTGGCTCGGGCTCGCTGCAAGGAGGAATTAGAAGTAGTAGGTAACAACCAGTGGTTGTTGCCAACTCTTTCTGTGGAACTGACGTCAGAGAATTATGAACTTTTGGCACGAGATTTGTGCGTTGCATACCTAAATTCTATGTGTAATATTTTGTGTATATATATATATATATATATATATATATATATATATATATATTTAAATTTCATTCATGACAATCATACTCATTGCTTCTGCTGCAATTACTGTAAATCTATCTAACGGGAACTAACAATGATGAAAGATGGTGACGCATACTTTTTTTTTTAAACACTCCACGAACATGCAGTCTATATATAGTTGCAGAGGGATATAATCATCCAGCTCTCAGGTGAATTAGCTCTAATCCACCATTTTCGGATCCAAACCTACCCGTTTGGCAGTTCGACCCGCCATAACCAAGTGAACATCGACACGAGTACGTGTTGACCTCGTCCTGACACGTTCCTCCGTTCTTGCACGGATTGCTGTCACACTCATCGATATCTGTTGAAAGGGATGTATTACAAAATCAGAAATAGAAATGAAATTACAAACAGGATGCAAAGCAACGCAAAAGCAAGGCGAAAGTAAACATAACGCCAAAAGACAGATGTACTATATAGATTTAATTATCATTATGCACATTTTGTCTGCATCATTCCAGATCATTAACTATTATTGATCATTGTCATTGAATACTTGTAAGTGCTTAATTATTACAATGGGTATTAAACGCGGAACTGTGTTTTTTTTTCTCTATCTTTCTCTTTTTCTCTTCATGTATGTATACATTCATCGTATGAAAATTATATATGTATATATATATATATATATATATTTATTTATTTATATCTATATATATATAGAGAGAGAGAGAGAGAGAGAAAGAGAGCGAGAGAGAGGGAGGGAGAAAGACGTAAATTGGTAGAAAGACCGTTTACTTCATAGGGTACGATAATGTATTATACCCATTATGTTATAATCACCTCTAACTCAACTTTTTGTATGCAAACAATTATACACTTTGATTACTAATCAATGCCGATTTGAAAATATGAAGATCATGCATTACAAAGGGGTATTGCAGTCCCTTCTTTATAACAGTTCACGTGTGTAAATTATCGTTATTCGCTAACTAAAGAATTGTATCAAGACTGACTTCGGAGAATGAGGTACTTTCGCACGAGATTTGCTCGATGTACCTGAGAGGTTTGTATAATATTTTGCGTTTCTATTTTTCTTTCTATTTCATTCGTGATAATCCTACTGATTGCTGCGGAAATTAAAATGGAATCTACCCAACGCGAACAAACAATGATGGAAGATGGTGACGCATGCGTTTCTTACACCAAATGAAGAAGTAGTCTCCATATAGTAGCAGAGGGATGTAGTTATTCAGCCTTTGGTGAATAAACTGTATTCAAACATTTTTCAAATCCGCCCAACCTACCGATTTGGCAGTTCGACCCGTTATAACCCGGTGAACACAGACACGAGTACATGTTTACAGCGTCCTGACATGTTCCTCTGTTCTGACATGGATTGCTTTCACACTCATCGATATCTGTGAATTCATGGGATATTTGAAAAAATAATAGACATGAAATAAAAAAGAAAATGTAAAGCAAGGCAAAAACAGGCCAGAAAACGCATGCGCGCTAAAAGACAAACTTATTAGATTGAATTTGTCTGCATCCTTCCAAATTAGTAGGGTATTATTGTCATTGAAATAGGTCGATCAATTAGCACTCCTAAAAAAAAAAACAACAATGATATGAAAGTCTTTCTCTCTTGATTTATGTATGTATGTATGTATGTACGCATAGATTTATATAATAAAGAGTGAGAAAGACGACTAAATTGATATAAACACCGTTTTCGTCACATTGAACAAATTAATGACTTATTCTAACCATCAAAAAATCATGTCACATCACCTCTAACTCGACTATTTACATAAGCAAACAATCATAAATATTTTGATTACTTTAAGGGCCTATTATATCCCGTTCCATACTGAATTCTGAAATTCCCATAGACTTTAATACACAGGCCACCAGGCTCCCGTAGGGAACGGGATATATGCTGATTTGATAATATGAAGAGTTATGTAATACAAAGGGGTATATCAATTTAGCTCATGTGAGTAAATTGTCATTATTCGCTAATCAAAGAATTTTATTAAGACTGACTTCGGAGAATGATGCACTTCCGACACGAGATTTGCTCGTTGTACCTGAGAGGTTTGTGTAACATTTTGTGTCTCTATTTTTCTTTCTATTTCATTCGTGACAGTTCTACTGATCGCTGCTGAAATTACAATGAATCTTTCCAACGGGAGTAAATAATGGTGAAAGATGGTGACGCATACTTTTCTTACACCACATGAACATGTAGTCTCCAGATAGTTAGGAAGGAATATAGTTATTCCGCTCTCTGGTGAACTAATTCTAATCTTTGATTTCCAGAATCCCAACCTACCCGTCTGGCAGTTCGACCCGTTAAAACCAGGGGAACACAGGCAAGAGTACATGTTAACCGCTTCCTGGCACGTTCCTCCATTCTGACACGGATTGCTGTCACACTCATTGATATCTGTAATATGGAAAGGGATATAACAAATTTTTAAAAAAGGAAATAAGAATTAGAAATGAAATAACAAAATTAATACAAAGCAAGGAAAAAAAACAAACGACAGCGAAGACAGACTTATGACATGTTATTATATACGCAATTACTTTGCTCCTTTTAGATTCGAAAGGAAATAATTTCATTAGTTTTAAGGCTATTCAATGCGTATTACTAAAAACAATGGATATGATCTAACTGTTCGAACCCCTCTCTCTGTCCTTCAAAGAAGACATAGAACGATCATAAACTTTACGAAAACATAGTTGTTGTTTTTTTTACTGAAATACTTATCATTACATGGAGAGGTAAAGAGTGTAGAGTGAAACACGAGTGAATACTAACCGTCCCTCTAAATAAATACTCTGGACTCCCGTTATAACGAAGTCCTCGGGACAGCAGATTTCTTTCGCTATCTCGAAATTTCGTCATAACCGAACGAATAAATGAATAATGATAATAAAAAAAAGTAGTGCGGATAATGTTGCGGGCTGAAGTTTTTAATTTGTTGTAACCAGAATTTCGTTATAACCGTGTTTTTGATAACGGGATTGCACTGTAGCACCAAGAGGGTCGTACCTGTGCAATTGATTCCCTCTGTTCCATTAGGGCAGTGGCAGGTGTAGTTGGTAATTGTCTCTTCGCACCATCCATTCTCACACGGATCCTTGTCGCAATCTTGAGAACAGAGAAAGATATATATATACATATATATATATATATATATATATATATATATATATAGAGAGAGAGAGAGAGAGAGAGAGAGAGAGAGGACGAGAGAAAAAGGATGTGGACATGTATGTAATGGTTATCACGAATAAATGTAATATCGGAAAACTCTAGCTTTTTAAATTTCTTTGCACTTGAAAATTATCCGGATTGAAGGCTTTAAGTCGATATAAAAATGGTCAACTTTACTGCAAGGAAACTTGAAAGAAAAAAAATGATTTAAAGTCATAAAAATTCACAACTTATTTCGGTGAAATAAGATTTCGAAACATTTTCTTTCTTCTTTTTATGATATCTCACTTTATACGGGTAACGTGGCGATAAGTCATGTATCACTAAAATTGTAATAGACCTACGCTGTGGCCAAAAGGTAGAAAGATGTAAGGTTGGAGAGGATACCAATGTTTCCTATAAAATGACAAAGAGTAGAAAGAATCACTTGAGTATTCGAAGAGGCCTGCCTGATATATTTTCACCCCATTACTTTAACAAGATACAGTTGAAATCAACCTGATATCAAAAGAACCCTGCAAATTCATCGTCTTTAATGAAGCCAGAATGCCGGCGTTTGTATCTCATGAAGAGAAATGACTTTCAGTGTGTTATATATAAATATGCCTCAAAGATGAAAATAGCCAAGGTTATAGCGATTTTTAAAAAAGGGATCCTTTAATTTTTTGATTGAAGGCCCTTATCTTTACTTACATCATTTTCCAAAATTAAATTCTTGAAAAAGAATATTTATAAAAGAACAGTAGATTTTATTCAAAAACAAAATATATTTCTTAAAACGCAAATTTGGTTTTCGTGAAAAAACACTCAACTGCACATGTAATATTTCATTGAAAAACATTGCTTCTGCAATGGATAACCATGAACATACGGCAGGTGTGCTTCTGGACTTCACCAAGGCCTTCGACACGATTGACGGCGAAATTCTTCTCTACAAACTGAATCATTATGGTATACGTGGGAAGGCCTTGGAGTGGTTCAGAAGTTTCCTGTCTGGCAGGCAGCAATATGTTTATTCAATCAATAATGAGTCGTCTTTAAAAATATTTCATGCGGTGTTCTTCGAGGATCTTAATTAAGGCCCCTTCTTTTCCTTTGTTATATTGATGATACAAAATACTCTTCTAAACTTTTGACTTCTATTTAATTTCCTGATGAATCAACTGCTATTTTTTTTCTCATAAAGACCCCTACATACTTGTTGAAACTGTTAATAACGATTTTTAAAGCGATTGGATTCAAGCGAATAAATTATCGTTGAATATACAAAAAAAAAAAAAAATCATTGCATGTTACTCAGCAATTCTTCAGATTTTTTTTTTTTTTCTGGACAAGCTGTTTTTAATCAAACACTTACACTTCGTGTACATTCAACAAAATTCCTGGGGCTTTTCACGGACGACCATTTGAATTGGAACACTCATCTTGTTTATTTGAATATGCAGGGTTTATTTACAAATCAAAGCGTTTTTTTTAAACTAAAATACCCTTGATGCTAAATTCAACTATGACTTTACCATATTCTAATTATGGAATATTAGCACGGGGAAGCTCATCTAAGATGAATATTGATAAGTTATTGGTTACTCAAAAGGGAGTTTTAAGATGTATTTATTGATGCAATTTATATGCACATACTGATCCACTTTTCTTAGATGGTAAAATCTTAAAAATAGATGTGTATTCACAGAATTTAGGAGCTTTGATGTATAATCTGAATAATCGTGTTTTGCCTGAAGTTTCAGAGTTTGTATTTAAGAAAAGTAAAGAAATACAAAGACATCAAACACAACAGAGTAATATGTTCCATATACCGAAAACTAGATTACGAATACTGCAGAAACTTTTACAATGGCCCCACATTTTGGAATTCTTTAGATAGTGAAATACGACGAACTCCCAGTTGGTATTCTTTCAAACGTAAGCTTAAAAATAACTTCTTTTGCAATACTCTGGTGATAATATGAATTGATATGATTTAGCAGATGATTTGAAATTATCAATACCGATATAGATTATTCGGCATGATTGCAGAACAGGTACACATGTTTTCATTTTGTATTCTTTTCTTTGATATTTCTTTCGTCTTGCAGCTGCAGGTACCGTCATAGAACCTATTATGGTCTTGTTGGTGTTTTCTCCTCTTCTTCGTTCTCATTCTCTTCCCCTTGTTGTGTCTGTGTGTGTGCGTGTGCACGCTTGTCCAAGAGGTGTACTTGCGTGCGTGCAGTGTGTGTGTGTGTGTGTGTGTGTGTGTGTGAGTGTAACAATCTGTGTTTGACTTTCTTTCAGTTTACCCACTCTCACAAGCATCTTCTTCAATGTAGGTTCCCACCACACACAATTTCATTTATCCGCCATAAATGTAATGTACTTGAGAATGATTTCAATACACTGTATTGATTTTGTCCCATGTAAATGCTGTTTGTATATACTGCACTTATAACTTATAATTTGTGTCACTTTACATGGTCATGGATGGATGTCGTTAACACAACAGTGTACGATTTGTGTGGAAACCTAATAAATGAAATGAAATGAAGTGAAATGAAATGAAATAGAGTGGAGGTAGGGCAAAGAGTCATCTTGGATTTATTTTCTGAAAGAAATTTCAATCATCCTTTAAAAAGAGAAAAGCATCTTAATACCCGGTTCCCTGCAGACACGACGGCCATCTGGAACATTAAATCTGCTGCTCCTCCTCCTCTGGCAGTGGCTGCCTATGCCGTGGGGAAAGGGTATCACCTTCGGGATTTGTCCATTTTTGCACCTCCTCCTCACCATCGGAACAGTGTAATTCAGATTGTATCCGTCAGAACACGTCGAGAGAAGCCCTTCTTGCCCACTGTCGGACACTGCAGAAGCTAGAGAACAATACACTCACAGTTATATATCTGCATTATCCGTGTCTTGGTGTCGAGCTTTGGTGTGTAATTAGCAATGCATGTATGTATACATATGCATATGAATATGTAATTCACCAAGGAATCGACATTAGCGGTGGCCCGATCGCGGCCTCAAAATTTGTGACTGTGTCTATAGTTTTCATTCAGAAAAGGGGTATACAACTGGCGGCTCAGTAACTACACGCATTTCAGTCACCTGCCGCGAACAGGGTTGTCTTTTTCATGACATGATGTACATGTTTTTCGTATTTATCACGTACTACTTTGTTTCAATTACTCAATGTTATTGTACTATATTGATATCACTTGAATTGTTGTACAAGTAGTGCGATTTCAAAAACATGAACTTGCTTCAGCTTTACCAAATAAGGCGATTTTGTGATGCGCAATAAAAGGTAAAAACAGTTGGTTGGAAATGAATTGTTTCCAGCACGAGTGACGTCAAAATGCAAACAAAGGGTATACAGAATAGTATGCATCATACTGTCTAGAATGTGGACGATATTAATGATGGGTCAAGACAGGACTATTTAAGAGAATCCTTGGTTTTCGTTGACAAGAGGCAATGCGAAACAAAATGGTTAAAATAGTTTTGACAGCCAAAACAAACAAACAAACAAACAAAAACAAACCAGCAAATCAGGGAAACTTTCCATTTGCTCTGAAATTCGATATAAAATTTGCCCTTGTTTGGGCATTTTAAGGCTATGTAATTCATCGTTGAACTAACATGATATTTTGAGTGATTTTTTATTTAATTTTGAACCTAAACCTCTGTTCTGCTGGATCTCCACTGGTATAAAACTCGGAACACTTTATTTTTTGGTGAATTCGGTAAATGACACACGTGTGAATACATATTTCAAAAATGAAAGAGATGCAAAATTTCTAACTACCTTTAATTCCGGTCCCAATTTTGACTAACATGAAGTGTAAAGCGGAACAGTCAGTCCACAGAGCGTGTGGATCTCGCACTGAGAACGCACGACGTATGCAAGCTCGAAACGGTCATACATACGAAGTGAGCTAAAATCGCTCTTTTGAAATCCTCGTAGTCTGGCTACATAACGTATTGACCCCATTTTCATACCAAATTAAAGGAGAAAAATAGCTTTTTCGTCCCATTGCTATTATAAAGTAAAATTCGAAAAGGAATCTGGGTAAAAAGTGAGCGGAGTTTAATATGTTCAAAACTAAATACAAGGGTTGGAAAGAAGTGCGGTAAATGAAGGTTGAATGACAATACATCTCTTCCTTAATGTACTTACAGAGTGCTACATGTTTCTTCTTTCAAAATATGGGCAAGTTTAATCATTTGATTTTGTATACCACATGGGATCCAGCAAAGAATGACACTATGTCACAGCGCCCACCGTTCGAAATCGTCCATTGCAGCCACTGTGAAATAAATGATCGCGAGTGGCAGGTCAGAAATGATGAAATAAAACCCAGAAGTGATTTAGTTACAAGCTACAGTATGGTCTACGAGGTATTTAAAACCCTTTACATACCTTCCATTGATACATAACACTTTTCAAGGCTTTCAGTCAAGCTTAAACTCCGCCATTGCCTGGTCCCAAGCCCAGGATGAGAAAGGAGGAGAGATGAGCGTTGGGCCAGCAACCTTATCTGGTAAATAATACAAACGCTACAGAAACAACAACAGAAATTACTACAACTACGAATAACCAGCAAGGAGATGACAGCACACTCCAACGAGTGCCAGTGACAGACGCTGACCAAAGCCGAAAGGAAGTCCACTCTTCGAAATGCTAAATTCTCTCGGCCAAAACGACTCCAAAATTTGGGACCTGGAAAGCAAGAACCTTGTTCCAATGTGGGAAACGTGACCAAAAAAACTATAGCCTAGTGATTCTAGGGCTCAGTGAAATTAGGTGGACTGGAAAAGGATAAGTGAGTAAATGAAGCAAAACAATTCTGTACTCTGATTATGACAGCTTTAACACACACGGTGTAGGCATCATAAAGGATGTAGGAAAAAGCCATCATTGGTTGGACACGTGTAAACCATAGAACTATAACAGCAAGATTATGTAGCAGACATGGGAAAACTACTATTATCCAGGCATACGCGCCGAAAGAAAATGCAGATGATGACGAGAAAGATAAATGCTATGGTACACTTCGAGACCTGATTGAAGGTATCCAAAACTAAGACATCAACATACTGATTGGAGATTTTAACACACAAATAGGACAGGAAAGAAGGGGCCTCGAACAGACGATTGGGCCTTATGGAACAGCACCAGCCCACAGCGACAATGGGGAACGATTAATCTCGTTCTGCAGTACAAACGGAATAAAGCATAGGGAACACTTTCTTCCAACACAAAACCATCCACAAGAAGACAAAGCTGTCACCGGGAGGATGGACGTATAATGAAATAGATTACATTTGCATCAGCAACATGTGGAAATCCTCGCTGCTAGATGTACGATTCAAAAGAGGGGTAGACATTAGATCAGATCACTACCTTCTGACGGAGGCAATCCGTCTGAAACTCAAACGCAAGGTGGAGAAGCCAGCAGACCGGCCGATCGCTGTAAAAAAAAAAAAAAAAAATGGATCTACGTCTATTAAAGAAATTTCAGTTGGAACCGAAAAACAGGTTTGCAGTATTAGAACATTCCGACAGCATTGAGGAAGAATGGGGAAGAACCAAACAGTGTGTCCACAAAACAGCCTATGGCGTTACTGGTAAACGATTCAGGGATACACGAAACATGGCAGCTCATAGATGAAAGAAAGAAAGCAAAGAACATTAGGGACCAGTCTGGCTCAGAAGAAGTCAGAGCGATCCAAACACAGCGGTACTTTGTTATTGACAAGAAAGTAAAAAAAAAAACACTGCATAAATAAGACAAAAAAAAACAACAACATGACTTTTGAAGAAGGAGTGAGAAGCACAAGATGCAGCAGAAAATATGATATCAAAACACTCTAACGAATTACAAAAGAATCAGGAGGCTGCAGCAACCAAAGCATAGTCCCAATCTGAAGGACAAACATGGGAATAGTCTCATGTCAGATGAGGAGCAAAATGCCAAATGGATTGAACATATTACACAAGTCCTTAATAAAACTGACCCTCCCACATGTATGGACTTCAGTGTGATAGATAAAATGGATCCTCTGAACGTGGATAACAACCAGATCAAGGAAGCAGAAGTCCACAATGCCATTAAAGGCATCACATTACTCTCTGTTCCAGGCAAGGCATTTTGTACTATACTATTCAACAGACTGAAAGATAGTATTGACCTAAGGCTCCCCAAAGAACAGGCAGAATTCCGCAGTGGAAGATTATTGAATTCAACTCCAAACTCCAAGCTGTACATCAACTTCACAGACTTCAAAAAAAAAGCATTCTAGAGCATACATAGAGAGTCTGTGTGGGAAATACCACAAATCTTTGGCACTCCCCCCCCCCCCCCCCCAAAAAAAAAAAAAAAAACATCTTTGAGTGCTTGTATACAAACTCATGATGCTGCATCAAAACAGGCGCTGGCCATGCGGACTATTTTAGCATCTTGTCAAGTCTACGCTAAGGATGCATACTATCTCCCTTGCTGTTCCTGATCACCATCGGTTTTGTGATGCGAAGAACCATGAATGACCCAGCTCTTGGTATAAAGTGGACTAACTCCACAAGGCTGCCCGACCTTGACTTCGCAAACCCTGGCCTTAATAGACTCTGCCTAGAAATTGCAGAGGATGACAGACAACCTAGCCAGTACAGTATCCAAAGTAGGACTCAGAATCAAACCGAGAAGACAAAGGCCATGGCAGTCAAGATAGATCAGTCCAAAGACATGCACCTTAACCAACAAAATGTTGAAAAAATCTGACCTTTTACTTACCTACGAAGCACCATCTCTAACCAGGGGGGCATTACAGTGGATCTACATGTCGTGCCGATTGGGCAAGGCAAACTCTGTTTTTAAAAGACTCAACAGGATCTAGACGTCTAGGGAGATTACCCTTAAGAGTAAACTCGTGCTGTACATATTCTTAGTGACCACATTTGCCACATAGGCCAGTGAGACATGAAAGATGACTGATGGGACAGGACATAAGCTTGACGTCTTTCATCAAAGGTGTTTCCGAAAAAAAAAAAATATGAGTATCAGCTGGAAAGAGAAGGTAACAATAGAGAAAGTCCTGCGGAGATCACCCAAAGGAAAGTCAGCATAACAGTAAAAGAGAGACGACTGAAGATCCTGGGCCACACTCTTAGACTACCAGAAGGAATGCACCCTAAAAGAGCCCGAGAGTGGACCGACTCCTCATGGAGGTAGGAGAAGAAGGAAAAACTACCTAAAGACGGACAGTGACCAAAGACCTCCAGGAAATGAAGCTTACCTGGCAAGAGGTGGAGGCTTTAGCTGAAGACCGCCAAAGTTGGAAATGTTCTGTTTGCTGCTCAATGCTCCACAGGAACACGAAGAACTACGTCTAAGTGGATCTAAGTTAATCAACTGTAGTGTTATTTCTTTAATAAGTCCATTTTCTAATGTTTTACTTCCTTTCTAGTCATAGTAAGTGGATTTCGACGCACTTCATCATACCTGCAAACTTTTACATAATTATGTTTTGTTGTATAGTTTTAATGTTTTATCAAATTATTGTTTTCGCTATTTTTCGGGCCACCAAAAGACAATCTCATATATATATATATATATATATATATATATATATATATGAAGAGTTTGATTGCAAAACGCAATAAATCTTTTTTCACTGAATTGAGAAAAATAAAATTTTCTATTTCGAATATTTCTTGAAGAATAAAACCCATGGTTTTTTTTTTATTGTTGAGCTCTATGAAAATATCAAAATCACACATTGTGCTAAAATCTAAGTATGCAAGATTTCTGGGAAAATCAATGAATTTGAATGATTTTTTATCAAAATGCAATAAATCCATAACTTCCTTTTATTGCAAAACTCAATTAATCCAAGCTGTCCATTATGCAAGTGTATTTTTTTAATTAACACTTTGGAGTTGTTTGGGACGGCAGGTAGATCAGAAGCACACAGAAACACACGCACATGCAAACACACACTACACACATGCACACACACGCGCGCACACACACACATACACAAACACACACACGTTACTTTAGTCCAAGTACGGGGGTGTTGTTGTTGGGTTTTTTTAATGCTTTAAGCAACGGTTATGAAATCATCAGTCATAGTCAGTCTATGATTCTTACCGCATCTCTCTCTCTCTCTCTCTCTCTCTCTTCCTGCCTGTCTTTGATATGTTTATAGTGAAAAGAACTGTCTATTACCATAGAAGACAATAGCACTACATGGAAAGCAGTGCAGCTGGATATGGATTATCCAACCATACTGTCTTGTGACCGTGCACCACAAACAAAACATTCGCCAGACATTTTTTTTTTTTTTTTTTTGGTTAAGGGAAGGTTCTGAAAGACAAGACTCTAAGTTTTAAATTGATGTATAACTCAATTCAAATAGACTCTCCTAACCTATCTAATTATTGGAAAGAAAGCACACAGTCTGGAAAAGTGTAAACTGAGAAAAGAGGCACTGAAGTACATGGCCTATTCAAGTGCTTAATCTGTACCAAGCCCTGCTAGCTGTGCCATGAAAGGCACAAAACATGGAATGTAAACCACTGGAGCGACAACAATGAAGGGAGTGTGGGAGTATCAGATTAAGTTGAAATTGAATATGTTCAGTTAACAAATTCTTTCCATGATTAATGCCAACTTTCAAAGAAGTAGCATTATCCTTTCAAAAGTTATTAGATTTGAAAGTGAACAGTGGGCCAAGTACTCCAAGAAATGTTGAGGGGACTTTAAGACATGCCTGATCATTCTACTCTCCTCAAAAAGGGTTGTAGACAAACTGCTGAAAATACACTTTCACGTTCATGTTATGATCCCAAATTTACAAATAATGTAGAAGAAGAATAGCTCTTTCAGAAATCAAGATTGACTCGTTTGACCCATTTTACCCTTTTTCTGAGTCCTCACGTGAAATCAAGGGTGCGACTTCTAGTTGGTTTTGTGATGCACGGTCACTTATGGTAATTTCTGAAGCCAATAAGATCTGTATATCTTATTTGTTGAATAAAGATAACATTAGGTTAGAGTATGTTACCAGAATAACAAAAGTGTTACAATTTCAGACGTGTTACCTAAATAGACGAGCAGCAACGCACAAACGATGTACAGTGGCATGATTTTAAGTTCCATTCCAGTGCAGTTATCTGTAAAGAATAAACAATTTCAGAAAACAATAATTCCGAATATCAGCACTAGTTGATATAAGCAATGAAATATTTCTTAAATGTGTACCTGAAACAAGAGATATTAGCTCGACAAAGTCATCGAAAAGATCAAAGCATTTATTTTTAAGTAAGATATAGGGCTAAAATTCAGAAAGGTATCTCTGAAACCAGAAAAAAAAAGAGAAAAGAATAGCAAGCATATTATAATACTAAACACAACGTGCACGTACAGAGGAATGGTAGGCAAAGAGATGTTAAAGGCATATCCTAATGTTTAGAAGATTTCAAAATTGGGGTGAATTTTGACTGCAATTCTTGTATGTTGTGATTCTGTTGTCAACTGTAATCTGCGCAACACTTCTCAAATGCAAGCATCACTAGACCTATAGCGGCACCACTAGCCAGCAACACATTTTTATGACATCTTCATCCACAGCACTTTCATTAATAGGCCTACAAATTCCCATCATAAACTTCCCCATCAAAAACAACACTGAAACCTTTTGAGTGATTACAATAAGTGCAATCAAATAATAGCACAGTGTTGCCCATAGCAACCAATGCAAACTCCATAATGCAATGCAACACACAATGCAACATCCATAGGACCCTTCCTACTCATTATGTACACGCAATGACATTGAAGTGTACACCTGCCTTAACAGCAGACCAGAAACTGTTGACTAATAGCCCCTCTAGTGAACGCTATTATCCACGATCACTAGTTACACAAAGTAACTATACACCACAAAATGTGGAAGGTTTGAGACCACGCACCGTAATATCCCATTGAACTAATCGCGTAATTAGCCTGTGCCTAAACTTCATGCAGTCAAAGTAGGAATGAAACTCACACCTAGCAACAAAGCAAAACCAAACAATACTCATAGCAGTTAGATTGAATAACCGTCACAACTGCCCCTTCACAAGGTACGTACAAAACACAACAATTATTCATGAAGCAAAACTGATCTTGACTAGTGCTCCAAATCCTGCATTAAACAATGGCTGGGATCTAACCATTCAAGACAATTCAATTTATGATAGCAGAAGGAAAAGAGGTTTTAATATATAAAATGTCCTTATTTATCTGGACAAAATTTGGAATCACTTGTAATCTTTTCAATCTAAGGGGAATATCCACTGGAAAGTTCCGTTTCACCCCCAAAAGGTATTGTATATAAACTGTGGTTTCAAATCTATTTGAAGATATTGAGCTGAAAATATCAAATACATTTGAAAAAAGCTGAAGCCAGTAAGATAGTTTAATCAGTTTACAATTAATTGTTCTTACAAAAGCAGCGACCACTTTTCCCTCAGATTCAAGCCTTAAGATGTCCTTTCTTCACTAGGGGCAGGAAGTTTCATCTGCCCGGTTTCTCTACCATTATGTCACAGGGCGCCGCCGCTGCACCGCCTTGTTACTGTCTTGGGTTTGCTTCCCGGTTTTGTTTTCCAAAGTTTACTTCTTAACTACACTTGCCTATGTGAGACCAATCCCTGTATATCAATGGATTTATTAAATATAGGTTTTCCCGGTCAATTTCATACTTTTGTCATTCAAGTTCCTATTCCGAGCATTCGATATCACGCATTCCATGCTCGCAGCACTGAATCAGCAATCAAATTCAAAATCCGGTCATTCGAATTCACTATCCGAGCATTCAAATTCACTGTCGGAGCATTCAAATTCACTATCGGAGCATTCAAATTCACCATCGGAACATTCAAATTCACTATCGGAGCATTCAAATTTAAGAGAGGAGCACGCATTTCATCAATGAGCAGTCAAATTCATGTCAAGCTGGCGACGGAATCTCGTCGGTCATTCAAATTCATGAATAGGCAACCATGTTCCTAATAACTGCATTCAATTTAAAAGAAGTCCTGAATTTAGTTAGTTTGGGGTCGTGTATGCATGTGTTTCTCATTTGGCTTTGAATATATTGGGATTTATATATGATGATTATTTATTTTGCAGTAGAGGTCCACCTGTTCATTGACAATTTTGAACTCGCGCTTAGCAAATAGGAATATACAGGCACATGTCCCTCGGATTGGACATAAAATGGAGGTCCCATGTGTAAGAGAATCACAACTCATGCACGTAAAAGATCCCACTTCATTTATTCATCGCAAAGAGCAGAACATCAAACTGGACCCCATATTATGGAAAGACCAGCTTTTGCAGCTGAATATGGGTTATCCAGCAATCTTGTTTGATGGAAAATGAAACAAACAAACAAAAATAGGCACTGTATAGGCCTATGGACAGACGAGCATAATACGGAGGGTTGGTTGACATTTTCGAGGGGGAAAAAGACAATTTCGACTATATTGAAACTGACACTTTAACATTTTATACGTGTTGTTTGTTGTGTATTGCTGTCTTATTAATTTACTTTTGCGGGACTATGTGAGATCATTGTGTGTCAGTTTGTCTTTAAATTGATGAATTGTCATTATCATGATTATGTGGTTGGTGATGGGGCGTTGTCATCATGCAGTATCACCAAGAAATATGATTACTAGTGGTTGTGTTGTTTGGATGCACTGCTGATTGGACATTGCAATTTGAAATTTATTGAGATGAAAAACAAGAATACATGAACAGAGATCAATGTAGAACCTGTAAACAACCATAATTACACTATGTGCAAGCCTTTATTGGTTGTGTTGGCCCTTTTCCCTTTCTTAAAAGTCTACTCCATTTTCCTCGTTAAATTGATTCCACGAAGTAGGAACTTGATCGCCTAAAAATGAATTTGAACGCTCCAAGCAAGCTCATTGGGACTATCACGTGACTATCGCATGAATTTGAATGCACGAGTAGGAAACTCGGTGCTCGCATTTTAAAATTGAATGCCCAAACGTGAATTAGATTTAACGAAAACGAAATAGAACGCCCATAAATGAAATTGATCGCTCGGATTCTGAATTTGAATGCCCGAATATTTTCGCGTGCGTGCGCGGCGTGAATTTGACTAACAAAAGTATGAAATTGACGGGGAAAACCTATAGTTTATCTTATTGCAGTAGTGGGTGAAATGCTTCACAAAACTTCCTATTCAAATTGGCCAATTGAGTAACTTTCTCATATTCAGGAAATTGTTTTTGAACACGATTGCAAAAGAAGGGGATATTCCTTTAACTACCGTTGAGTATATGCAGTGCGTATCAAAAAAAGGTAATCCAACTTTGGAGGGCTATACTATTTCATAATTGTCAACTATGGAGAGCTCAATGTTAGTTGTGAGGAAAGGGGAACTCGTCTTCTTTCCATTGGTACCTAATTATGTTGCAAATGTCATGCATGACTGAGCACATGAACATTAAAGACGATAATGAGAAATTGCCTTTCTTTCAAGTTTGAGAGTCACATGAAGGAGCAATGAATGTCTCACTTGATGGATTAGATCAGTTAATGAAAGTGGTTAACCCGTTCCTTACGGGAATCTGGTATACCAGGTTCCCGTGGGAGTAACTGATATACGGGAACCTGGTATACCAGGTTCCCAAGATGAAGACAAGTGTGCCTGCTTTCTTAGCCTAAATTCATGTTTCTTTGTGTTAAAATGCCCAGAAAAGTGGGGAAAAGATCAGAATTTATGCTATAAGCATTTGTTCTCCTGTTTGAAAACATGCGTATTTCACAATATTATTTACCTTTTTCTTGATTTATTTTTCGCTTGTTTTGCTGTAAACTCGTACGAACATGTACATAGCGATCAAGGCTGAGATCAGTTTGATTTTTGTGTTCGCTGACCCCTGTCACCTCATTCAGGTGCCTGGTCTTGTGTAGAACAAAAGATTCTGTGAGCTCATCAGCGCACGCTCTATTCGTACCTGGCGCCCGATCGATATTTCCATTGTTCACTGGCACATGTATTTGACCGTGGAAAGGGGGATACAACGGTACTGCTAGACTGCCTTCACACAGGTGGATTAACAATCTGTCTGTCTCTCTGTTAACGGGCAAGAAGAATCCGTTTGGGGCATTCAAAGGGGAATTCCAGATGATTTTCATAATTTTACATCATGTAGTACATAAATCAACACGTAAATGTATACATTTGTGGAATTTGAGCAGAGAAACAATACTTTGAAAAACCGGTCGTCCCATCCTCTCTGGAAATGGTTCCCCGGCAGAGAATATCTCCCTCTTTGTTGATCACCACATTTTTAATGTCTTGTCTCACTCGCACCCTCCTACATTCATGACACACCAGACTTTCTCCGGAAACTCGATGACATCAAGGACCAGATACCCGAGACTGCAATCATCGGTACTTTCGACGTCTCTTCTCTCTACACCAATATTCCCCGCGATGAAGGTATTCTAGCCTCCTGTGAGGCTTTGACTTGCAGCGGCCATTCCAACGCCCCCCCCCCCCATATATGACATCAAATCCCACATGTCACATGTACTGACGAAAAACAACTTCACATTCATGGACAAGCACTACCTACAGGTATTTGGCACAGCTATGGGTACCAGGATGGCTCCTTCCTTAACCTGTCTCTTCATGACCACGCTAGAGCAGCAGATGTTGGATTCAGCCCCCTGTCGTCCATGGATTTGGTGGCGCTACATCGATGACATTTTCTTCATCTGGACCAGGGAGGAAGAAAGCCTCCATACTTTCATTGACCACATCAATTCTTTCCACAGAACCATCAAATTCACTTCTGATTTCTCCCAAGAAGAGACCAACTTCCTTGATGTCACCGTTAGGAAGGAGTCTAACGATGTCACCACCACTCTCTACACTAAACCCACAGATACCCATCAGTACCTTCACTCAGCCAGCTGCCACCCCCGCCACTGCAAAACCAGTATCCTTTACAGTCAAGCCCTCAGATTTCGCCGTATCTGCCCTGAGGATTCTGAGCTTTCTTTCCATGCCAAGAACCTACAATGTAAAGAGACATCTCGCAGCCAGGGGCTACGATACCAGGAGAGTTCCACAAGCCATCAACAAAGTTCGTTCTCTCTCAGGATTGCCAGATCTGAAGTTCTCAAACTGAAAACCTACAAGCAGGACACCACTGACAGAATACCCCTCGTGACCACTTTCCATCCCAATCAACCCTCACTCCACAATATCCTTCGTGACAATCACCATATCCTTCACACCTCTGATCGTCTCTTGCAGGCCGTCCCAGATACTCCCATCCTGGCAAACCGACGCCCCCACAACCTCAAGGATCTCATCGTCCACGCTGGAGTACTCTCCCTCACTGACAATTCCTCTCCTTTAAAGCATGGCACATTCAAATGTTCAGCCAGTAGGTGCATCATTTGTATAGGTTTTCCCGGCCAATTTCGCACTTTTGTTAGTCCAATTCCTAATTGCTGCATTCAATTTAGCAAAATTTAGCGTAGATGACATGTTCGGTAGTTCAATTTTATGATCTCTTTATTCAAATTCATTTTGGAGCATTCAAATTACCTTTTGCCTCATTCTAATTAACACTTTTTCAATTGAAATTCGTAAAACAAGCACCATTTCGTTATTCGTTCATTCAATTTAGAATGTTATAGTCACGTGATCACGAACATGCCGCATCGTTCATTCAAATTCATTTTTGGGCATCCAATTTAACATCTTTTGCAGTCAATTTAGCACGCATGTTTATGCTTTGATTCTTTCTTCTTCTTTTTTTGGTCAACATAGTTGTTGTTTTGCAAGCGTCATTACATTTTATATTTTCGTACTTATTTTAGAGATTTTGGCAACAGTTTTTTTTCCTTCAATGTGCTTAGTGATTCTTCCAGTATCATGTGGCCACAACTTATCTGGCCGTTGAGTGCTTTATTCCGAGTGTGTCGGCCAGTTCTAGGAAGTCAAGGTTATGATCATTAAATGTTCCTATAATTCTTTTTCTGTCTTCTTGAGAAATACGTCTGTATCTAACTTGTGCTGTCATGACTGTAAGAAGATGAAGTTAATCTGTAGTATTGGTACATGTAGGCCTAAGATGACATGTATGAAAGAAAAGGGGCGTTACAGAACAACAAACTCGAGTTATATATGGTACTGCTTAACAGTGCGTGGATGAAACAAAAAAGTCACATAGAAATACGCGTTTAAATGTTATCACCTTTTCAAAAAAAGAAATAACATGACGTTAATTTGAATGAACATGTTAGGTATTTGACTGCCCATACGCGAAATTGAATGACTGAAATACCCCTCTCGGCCAGTGTTGGCGAATTTGTATGACTGAAAAGCACGTGCCAATTTGAATGCTCGTTTTACCAATTCGAAAGGCACATGTGCAAATTTCATTGATCGAAATGCTAAATTGAACGACCAACTTGCAATTTTGAATGACAGAATGTGCAGTGACGAGGATTTCCGCTAAATTGAATGAACCTTTTATCAAATGGACTGACAAAAGTAAGAAATTGGCCGGGAAAACCTATAGTATACACATCCATGAGAGTGACTCTTTCACCAGCAACTCTACCGGCCTCTCCCACCACACAAAGGGAAACATCACTTGTACTACCACTAATGTCGTGTATCTCATCACTTGTAGAGTTTGTAGGATCCAGTATGTTGGGGAAACCAAGACAACACTCAAAAGACGCTTCTATGGACACGGATCTACTGTCAAGACAGCCAAGCTCGACACTCCAGTGGGCCACCATTTCAATCTTCCCGATCATTCCATCACTGATATGACTCTACAGGGCATCGAATCTTCAGGCACTCGTCCAGACACAGTCAGAACCAGCAGAGAGAAACTCTGGATGAGACGACTTCACACCATCCAACCTCATGGTCTCAACATCCAGGAGAGAAATGACTAAACACCTTTATTTTATCATTATTACCATTATCATTCTCTGTTCCATTTTGATATCATTTTGTTCTTTCTGTGCACTTTTTCCAATTGCAGACCCTTTTATTCCCAATTGATTCCTTCCTCTAGTCCGAGTCTCTTTTATACAGCCTTTTTCCACCTACATATACACACACACTTGGTTTTGTTTGTTTATACATACTTGTGCTTATTATGCCTATGCCTGCTTATCAACAAACAATGTATACAATTTTCTCTTCTTCGGATGTTCCCCCCCCCCCCGTTTTTCATATGTGCTTTATCTTATTTATGTTATCAATATCTTTATCATTACTGTTATTTTAATTATCATTATCATCATTACTGTGTGTGTATATATACTTTATGTTTGATTACTTTCATTTTGTTGCCTCCTCCTGGTACACCTATCAGGGCTCACTGTTTGCTCAGCCCACCCCCCCCCCCCTTGCCCTTGCTGTTGCTTTTTCACTCTTTCCCTTTCTTTATCCCTCTGGTGTTCCTTATCTTCTTTGACGTTGCCTCCCTATTCATCCTTTTCCTTCAGTGGTTGCCCCCATGATCCTCATGATCATTGACCCTCCTCTACCCTTTGTCTGTCCCCCCTCCTCTGCCTTTTGTCTGTTAACCCTCCTGCTCTAATCCCCCTCCCTTCACCTGTTGGGCTCCTTGCCCATGACCTCCCACCCTCTCCTTTGTTTTCTTTGTTCTGTGTACCCAGCCTGTCCCTGTCTGTTCTTGTTGTGTGAAGTCCTTATGTGATTGCTTTCCCTGCTTGTTTGTCATTTTGCCTCTGACGAAGATTCTGCTAGGATCGAAAGCTCAGGCCCCTTTTGACTCCATTTTACTCCTTTGGCTCGCCTTTATTGGATAAGCAGTTTTCAGCAGCTTTTTTCTTTAAAGGCACTCAAGGAATTGCGGAAGGAACGGATTAATTTAACAGGCCAGCCCGCATGACTGCAGGCTTGCATTTAGGGTTTCTTCTAACCTTTTATGGTCCATAGCTTTCAACATGGCCATGTTGTTGATAACTTGGTCACTCCCACAAAGGTTAGCCCTTTATCCATTTTCTCCCTTCATTTTCAAAACATGGTTTGTCGCTACGACTTTGCGTTGAAAATGAACAGAGAACATGAACTGTGTGGGTTGGCCTTGTGGGAGTGACCAAGCTATAGGACAGGACTGGTGGCCGTGTTGCAGGTTTAATATAGACCATAAAATGTTAGAAGAAACCCAGAACACAACCCTAAGCACAAACGTGCATTCATACAGGCTGGCTTGTTATTTAAATGTTTATCAACCGTATTAAGTGGGCGTCACTTGATCACGTCATCCTGGTTGTGAGTACCAATTCCTTAATATCTGCCTTTTCTAGGGAGTCCTCCCAGTGGTGGACAGTTGGCAAGACGACCCTAGCTTCTGGTACCGGCCTGCACTTAGTGTGAGTTACAGCTTTCTCTTTGACTTGCACTTTGTTTCACTCCTGCCCCTGATGTAGTAAAGGCAAGAGGGATGACTGCCCCCTTTCTTCCTGTACAGTGTAAACTCTCATGAACATAAATTTCGTGTAAAAAGGGTAAAACATTTTTAGTAGAACTTTCGCATGAACGATGTATACCATACCACATTGTGACAAGGTGAAACGTTTCAAACCTGCTCATCTTGAGTTCTTTTTTGTTCTAATAATTTTTGAAAGAGCAATTCTTCTACATTGTTTCAAAGTTATGGATCATAATTTTTTTTATCTGTTTTTATAACTTTTTTTTGGGGGGGGGGGGAGGAAGGGGTTGCAGAATAGAGTGTGATTAGCTATGTCTTTAATAGTGCCCCTTTTGATTTGAAAAATGTTTGAAAAATTAACATTCTCTTCACTTTCAACCCTATTAACTTTTGGACGGATACTATTACTGATTTGAAAATTAGAATTAGTCATGGATAAAATGTTTTGATAGAGTATGCTTAATCAGCTTAATTTTATAATTTCTTCATTGTTGTTGCTATGAAGTTTTGCGTCCTGATTTTGTTGTCCCATTCTCTTCCCAGACCACGGCTTGGTATTAAAGGTTAAGCGCTTGAATAAACCCTATTTTACTTCAAAGCCTCTTTTCTCAGTACATACTTTTCCAGAGTGTACATGTGCTTTCTTTTCAAAATTTAGATAGATTAGGAGAGTCCATTATTTTGAATTAAGTTATACATATCTGCTCTTTCAGAATCTGCTCTTAACTGAAATCCTTGTCTGGCAACCTATAGTGGTTTTGTGATGCAGGATAACGTATGCAAATTTATTTGCAGCACATGATATTGTGTAGTGCTGAGACCGCTTGGGTGGGAAATGATCTTTGGTGGAAAATAATTATACTAACACATATCGACACGCAGGGCAAGCATTTTCTGGGAATTGCATGCACGCCGTAGTGAGACACGCACCAACGGTCATCGTCAAGGTAACCCCCACCTTTCGGTCTGCAGAGAAGAGACATGCATCAACATTATTTTGCACGAACAGAATGATGAACCGCTTTCAATTTAATACATCCCCATTATACACGTTATTCTCACCAGCAAAAAGCGGTTCTTACTACCATGATACTCTCTAAAAAAAAATCGAGTGAAAATTTTCACTCTTAAAAGAGTGAATAAAAAAAAGAGTGAATTTAGAGTGAAAATGTTCATATTCACTCATTTTGGAGTGACCTCAGGGATCACTCGAAGATTTTGGAGTGATCCCTGACGTCACTCTAAAACGAGTGAAAATTAACATTTTCACTCAAAATTCACTCCAATTTCACTCTAAATTCACTCTTTTTTTGTATTCACTCCTTTAAGAGTGAAAATTTTCATTCGATTTTTTTAGAGAGTAGCTAGTCGAGATCTGTATACAGACAACTGTCTGTAAAGGAAATATATGCAGCTTGTGCTAGAAAAAAAAAACCCGCAACCAAGTTTCTTTGCAACCTTTTACCATCAATAACAATCATACATTTTCTGTACGGTTATGTACTAAATGGAAAAATACACTCCTATTTTTTTTCATTTGATGCACAACTCAATATTCATAATTCATGTATGACTGAGTAAGAGCAATGAACAGTGGTGCTACTCAATTTTCAATTGCACGCGCAAATGATATTTTTGAGCGATTTTTAAAAGCTTTTTTCAACTTTGTTTTCGAAAACCAAACTTCATTACCAAAACATCGTTATTTTCTTCTTTCATATGAGACCTTATGCGTCAGATATGAATAACGCATGCCCAAGAAATGCTTGCATGAAAACATTGCTTCAGTTTGACCGATTCCACAGATAGTCGAAAAGCAAGCATTCAGCTCTTCCGACTCTATATTACTATACAATGGGCTCATCTGGGCAATATAATTCACACAAAATAACGGCAGTGCTACAGTGAATTTTGTTCTAGGGATATTTACAGATGTTGTATGGGGACGGAAAGCCTTTTGTTGTCATTTATTTGAAATAAGCTATGAGACCTACCCAAATAATTGAAGACTAATATCGTAGGTATTCTCAGGTTTCATGGAGTCCAGAGGCTATGGGAAATCAATGTTGCAACAATCGTACAAATTCTGATGATCTTGTACTTCAAACATTCCTCCCTACATTTCCCTCAAGTGTGGTTCATCCCTAATCTGTGATCGGGTTTCGACGTTTTTGAAGGGGAGGCGAAGCAGAAATAGAGTTTATCACTTTTTTTATCACTGACTTTAACTTACTAAACTTGCATTTCTAATATTTCAAAGGAATACGAGCGCAGGGCAGAAGCGTTGTGTGTGTGTATGTGTGTGTGTGCTGGTTCCCCCCCCCCCCCCCCCAACATTCCACTTTTGAACGTTCTTTGCTCTGTGTAGTAAGTTGCATAGTTAAGCCCCCGTTCCACTATGCCGTTCTCGCTACTATTTGACAATTTTCTCAGGTCGGGAAGGATCGGGTAAAACCTGAGCCGATCTGGGCCCTGTTTTATCAAGATAAAGTTAGTGTTGATTGTGAAATCAACGCTAACTTTATCCAACTTGAAGTCTGCTATAACTTTAAATCAACTGAAAGTTTCCGTTTTACGAAGAGACTTAATAGTCGAATATAGTTATAGCTCATCACCATGACTTAATTATTGATTTAGTCAAAACTAAAAACACGGGACGAGGCTGGTTTCCGGTACTGTCTGCTTAAAAACAAAACAATACATTAAGCAAAACAAACAACAAAAACATGATTGTTTGCCACGGCCACGGATTCGTAGTCTGCTAGTGCGACGCAGTATTATTGGCGCTATACAGCCGCTGAATTAGAAGTATTGAGTTTGCAACAAAACAGCAAAATACGCCGTTTTGCGTTGTATTGAAAAAAGTAGGTCGATAGATCTAGCACATCCCGAGCTCAACGAAAATCTGCTTACGCGTGTACCGTAAAGATTCCGCACATACGTAGGATTACTTCAAGTCTTAATTCAATAGGCTGAAGTTCTGTTTGTTTACGTGTAGGATTATGGAAACTTGTGAGAGTGTGGTGATTACAGTAGCTTGTTTGTACCTCTACATCAAGTCTACATCATCAACATGTCGAAATTCTAGAATGACTTAGACGCTTTAATCAGCAATACGCCACTACGTGTTACGGTAAGTACAAACGACTCGCTGAACGTTATCTATAACCAGTTGGGCCTAACGTTAAGCTGGATCTCAAGTTACTGTCGTACTCGGTGCTATAAATTTAAACTCTTTATTTTCTGTATATGCCTACTAAACTCTTAATTAGTATCTATTGCCGAACTAGCTCTTTATACGTAGGCTTACGCACGTCAGAAATCACTGGTTTCCTCGCATATGGGTTCTTTACTTGGCAAGATATGCATTACACACAGACGCGGTTCCAGTTCCAGTACTGTACTCGGTTACTTGCTTGCTGGCGATAGCTTGATTGGCGGGCGGACGGCGTGCCGAGGCGCCGGGCGCGCAGGCTGGGACTGCGACTGCTGTCGAGGGTGTTTGCGTGCAGCAGTCGCGTAAGCAATGCGTGCCGATCGTGAATTTCATGGAAGGAAAAGACCATAATTAAATGAAAGAAACGCAACAAAATATTAGAGAAAGGTTAGCATTTAACAGACAAACATTTGTGACAAGACCCCAGCTAGACTAGGAAAGTGTGACAGTCATCTTTTTTCTGTAAATTGCCTTACAATTGAGTCTACCTAGACTGTTTCTACTTAAAGTTGATATTTATCACCTGTTAAGTTAATCATAGTTTGGAGCGGTTGAGAAAACTTATGTGTTGATTTTTTTAGGCAGTTGGAGTTGATGTCAACTCTGGGTGTCTTGATAAGACGGACTTCAAGTGGACTTGGAAGTTAATCATAGATTAAGTGGACTTAGAGTTGATTTGAGAGGGTAATCATAGATTAAGTGGACTTAACGTTGAATTTATCTTTTGATAAAACAGTGCCCTGGACACAGTACGATGTTAGAACGCTCTAAGTACGCTGCAGTTACGACTACCAAGTGCTTGCTACGCTCTTACTACGATGATCGGGAATGAGACATTACGATCTCTGCCGCTGCCGGTACGCTTTAGAACGATGTAGCTACGCTGTCAGTGCGATGTTGCCGACGTTATCCGATCGATGCACGCTCTGAACGATCTATACGATCTTATCACGCTGTTACCCCGTTCAGAGAGCTGAAAAGTGCCCGATGTGCCCCGATGTACCCCGATTCGACAGTCGGTCTGCAGTCAGTCAACTTATTAGCATGCAGAACCGAAGAAATATACTGTGGACCTCGAAGAGGCTCCTCAACTCACGGTTCTTTTCCAGCAATGCATTGTATGAACAAAGACGTGCTGATTTTTCCAAGGCTTTTTCTTGATGTCCTTGCTTTTATAGTCCGTCTTCCTCCAGTTGTAGATGATTTCATATTCTTCAAAATTCTGCTATGTCCTCTAGTCCTCCTCCTCTTTCAGCATCACGTGTAGTCTCTCTTTCTTCGCCTTTTGGATAGCTGCTTCGCTGCTTTCTTCTCTTCTTTTTCTTCGAAAATAACAGCTAAAATTATTTCCCGTTCTTGTGCCGTTGTTACTACGCTCAGAAAGACCTTGTTACGCTCATCCCGCTGCGTTTACGCCGTCACTTCGCTCTCCCCGCTGCGTTTACGCTGTCACTACGCTCTCCCCGCTTGCCGTACGATTGAAAATATGTCAATTTTGATCGGGGAGATCGGGAAGAAATTTTGAACCGGTTCAAAATTTCTTCCCGATCTGAAAAAATGCCCGCTCCAACCCCGACCTCCACACGCTGCTGCTACAATGCTTCCGATCCCCGTACACTTTTGCCGCTCTCTCCCGATCTGCTAGATCGGGACAGATTGGGGTCCAAATCGTGATAGTGGAACGGGGGCTTAAGGCAAGTTCAGATTAATTTACGATAATATTCACAACCCAAACGCTTGTAGCATCCACCCTTCCCGCCTCATGTCTGTGTAAACTCATTGAAGCATGAAGGCATTGTCATCTGCCAAGTTAGGAAAGGCGATGAAGTCTTAACTATACATCTATCTGGGTAAAACTGAAGCATTGAGATGTCATATGAAAGGAACAGACGGATATCTAAACCGTTGGTTTTCTTTTTCTTCAAAATAATCTTATATCCGAAAAGGCCTGGAAAACTCTCTCAAAGTTGCCTTTTGGGAGTGCAAATGAAAATTGGTACCACTACTGTCTATTGTTCCTCCTCAGTCATGCATGACTTTCAATATGAACAAAGAGTTGTGTGTTGCGACACAAATAGTCGCCCCGTCAGAAATTGTAGCCCCGTTTAAAGGATACTGATAAACATAACCATCGTTTACATGATTCAGTTTTGCCAAAGGCTTTCCTCCTTAATTCTATATGTCTGGACTGATCTTTTCGTTTCACAACAATGTCTTAGACCGCAGGGAATAACAACTCAGTGAATGCGAGCCTCTACTGAGAAGGAGCAAGTTGTCAGTGCAAACTTTGACTCGAACCATTATGTCAGCTCATTATAGCCCCGGGTTGACCCGTATCTGAAATGCTGAGATAAGATGCTCAACACAATAATATTTTCTCACTTTTTAAATAGCAGCACCAAAAGAATGTGTGATCAAATGATTACTTATATGTATAACTTATGCAGATAGATATTAGCCAAAGCCAGTGGCGTATCTAGGGGGGGGGGGGGCAAGGGGGGCACGTGCCCCGGGCGCCACTCCTTGGGGGCGCAAAAAAAAAAAGAAGAAGAAAGAAAAAAGAAAAAGGAAAAAGAAGAAGTAGTAGAAGAAGAAGAAACAAGTCACCGGAAGGAGTGGGGGGGGGGGGGGAGAATGGTGGGGGGGGGGGGCAGAAAACCAAATAAAAAAAGATAAAAACAAAACATAATGATGACTCGGACAAAATGACAATGTTTATTGTTTTCACACAAGAATTCCATGTTATGTAAGCTGAAATACAACAATTTTCGGCTCGCTCGCTGCGCTCGCTCTCTAAATTTTATATAGAAGAAGAAGGTGAGAACAAAATGTGATGATGGCGCGGACAAAATGACAATGCCTATTGTGTTCACACATGTCATTTTATGTTTAACAGGCAAAATGTTTCACGGAGCAGCGGGTGCAATTTCTTTCGTTCTGAAGCGATCGCCAATTGGATCAAAAGAAGGCGCCAACGGTTTCGAAAATACGGGGGGGGGGGGGGCGCCAAAAAAAATCAAACAAGATAAGAACAAAACGTAATGATGACGTGGAAATATACAAATTTCGGCTCAATCGCTCGTACTAATTTAGAGTATTTCTTCAAGTCCTCAGTTTGTCAGTAAAAATCGTTATCTATAAGGCCGTCACTATATCTTGATTAGAATTTTGTAAGATTTGATAAGCAAAAAATGACAAGAGTTCCATGTTTTGTAAGCTGAAATACAAACATTTTCGGCTCGCTCGCTGCGCTCGCTCGCCAAAATTTATCAAACCAAAAAGGAGATAAGAACAAAACGTCATGATGACGCGGAAATATACAAATTCAAGTTCTGCTCACTCACTCGTACTAATTTAGATTATTTTTTCAAACCTTCAGTTTGTTGGTAAAAATCGTTATCTATAAGGCCGTCACTATATCTTGATTAGAATTGTAAGATTTGATAAGCAAAAAATGACAAGAGTTCCATGTTTTGCAAGCTGAAGTACAAAAATTTTCGGCTCGCTCGCTGCGCTCGCTCGCCAAAATTTATCAAAACAAAAAGGAGATAAGAACAAAACGTCATGATGACGCGGAAAATATACAAATTTCGGCTCACTCGCGCGTACATGGGGGGCATTTCATGAAGCAATTTGTCAGATATCTCGTCTGACAAACTGTTAAAAGCTACTGAAATCCTTGCTTCTGATTGGCTGAGAGCAAATTTTGTCCGACAAGTTGTCGGACAAAATGCTTCATGAAATGCCCCCCTGATTTAGAATATTTTTTAAAGTACTCAGTTTCTTGGTATAGATAAATCGTTATCTATAAGGCCGTCACTATCTTGATTAGAATTGTAAGATTTGATAAGCAAAAATGACAAGAATTCCATGTTTTGTCAGCTGAAATACAAAAATTTTCGGCTCGCTCGCTGCGCTCGCTCGCCAGAATTTATGAAAATTCATTACATTTAAATCACTTTCAAAAGACACCTTTTAAGGGTTTGAAAAGCATATCATGCGGACTTTGCTTAAAGTCCCTACCGGGATCGGGTTGGGGTTGAACACTAGTCTTTTTCAGAAATTAGGGACGCAATTTTCGCGCTTGCCCCGGGCGCCGTTTTCCCTAGATACGCCACTGGCCAAAGCTTCATGGATCAGACATGAATCAATAAATCTATAACATAGTGTTAGTATAAATATGGATGATATCCGATACATGAACGCGTGCAAAGTAATGATATGAGCAAGGGCACTATCTCTTCAGCAAAGTTTCAAATAAATACGTTGTGATCCCAGTATGACATTACTGCCACAGATATGATAGCTCCTGTCTACCTGATTGTCCTGACAATACCACTTTATAGAAGTCCAAAGTAAGCGAGTAGTAGATGAACAAACGAACTGAAGAGATGAACAGATGGCCATGTACAATTTACCAACGTGCCAGTACTTATCATTATAAAAGAGTTGAGCTTATAACTCCTCTATGAGTCAGTAGAATGTAAAAGTACACGTTATCAATTGACTAAATTCAATTATTTGAAATACATCCAGCGCAACATCAACAATACGAGCTCTACCCCCCTCCCATCGACTTCGACGTCATTGCCCTTGCCCAAGATGACGGTGAGGAAATTAAACAACGTACAACTGACAGTACCGATCCCCGCAGGATATTATGTGATTTGTCAACTTATTTTCTTGCCCATACATCCCAGCTCCTCATCGTAATGCGGTCTTGAAATCCCTTCATCATCTCATCCACAGGGAAGAGCAACTCTTGAAAAATAGTCACCGACAGATTTCTTTGGAAGGGCATCCATCGTCACGTTCGTTCATGGGCCGACGACAGTGCAAACGCAGGAAAATTCCTCCCCACAACAAAGAACCCCTCTGTACCCCGTCATATCATATTCGCTCTTAATCACATTAAAAGTAAGAACAATTTTATGACCGCTCTTGTCCACTCTGTTGCGAACACTCGTATGCCTTAAATTCTTAGCCAAAAATGTAATTTCACCTCTGGCCACTCCTTCCGTCACCATAGCATTGCAGGATACGTCATGTTGCAAACGCACCAACTCACTTGGCATTATCTTGCTCTCCAAACATTGGATTCGCGGATTCTCTCTTTCTCCTTTATGTCTCTCTCTTTCTCAAAATTTCATCTTCATTTTCACCTTCTCGTGGAATACAACTCATCAAATCACCACTGTGCGATTTCTCCCTTATTTACGGTTATTATTTTTTGTGTCACGTTGTGTTCACATGTCTTACCTACACATACAAAAGTACAATAACTGCACTTTAAATGGGAGGAACTCTTCAGTATCATCTGCATAAAGTATATATGACAAAATGAACGGTTTTTTTTTTTGTCGAAACTGGTCGAATACATTTCATGTGAAAGGTACGTCTATGAATGGTAATCAGCAAGAATAAAAATCGTCATGGCTATGAACACCGTATGTAGAAAGTATATGAGGTTATAAAGCAATTGACAGAGCAGTAAATGCTAAAATTCCTAATCCAGAAATAGATATTGCGCTGCTTTTGGAGGTTTTCATCGAAACTGGTCGAATACATTTTAACGTAAATTAGGGTATATTAATAATGCATATTAATAATATAATGAGTATAGCTATTAACATCCTATCATCCAGTAGGTAGTAACCACATTAAATTTATAATAATCTTAATATAACAAATAATCATAATATGACTATTACAGACCAGAAATTGCTATTATAGACCAGAAATTGCACAGAAATTGCACAGAAATTGCACACACCTGTCACTATCACCATCTTATGTTCCCAGAAATACACATGCGCATAAATGTTTAACAGTTTCAAATATATTTTAGATAGAAGAATGTTGTACCATAAAGTCAATTGTATACTCACATTTTTTTGACATCCAATCCTCTTTTTGCCTGCATAATATCCCTAATGACAAAGAATACAGAACATATGCCTGCTATTGAACTGTCATCCGAGCTTGAAACTCGAGCAAACACTTAATGCACTCGAACAACTCCGAAGACATCTATCTCATCAAAATCTGGACGTCTAGCAGTTCTTTTTAAAATGCAGAGCAAGATCGCATTAACGTTGATTGAATGACCGTAAACATGGTAAACGGTGCAAGGTGCACTGAGAAGTACAAGCTACGCCAAATGCATTCAACACGCGAAGTTATAGAGGATCCAGTGACAGGGCGGTAGTATTTCATATGTAAGCTAACTGGATAACCGTAAATGGCGCACTGGGACTATACTAGCCACACCGACTGCCTTTCAAATGCGTAGGTAGAGGAAGATCCAATGATAGGGGCAGTGGCATCACATTGGTTACAGCTGATTGGATAACAGAAAACAATGCACTGAGAAACACAGACCACTCCGAATGCATTTAACACACGAAGGTAGAGATGCTCCAATGATATGGGCAGTGTCATCTCATTTGTTGATTTTGATGCTTATGAGAATGCGTAAGCTCATGGGCTATCGTTGAGTGACTTGCCAAAGTACGTGTGGCTCTCCCAATGCCATCGGCAATTGTGACCGGGATACGTAGTATTGTTGCCCCCCCCCCCCCCCCCCCTCCCCCGAGGAGGTTATGTTTTTGAAGGCTTTGATTTGTTTGTTTGTCTGTCTGTTTCCCCCCTTTTTTTAGGACGACATTAAGAGACTTGACTCCCGGGCCAGGCCATAATAATTATATTAAGTATGTGAATGCCTCAATGCTATCTGTCACTTCCGGCTCCATTGACCATTCATCACCAAGTTTTCTGAGGGGGGAAATAACCAACAAGATTGACACTCTATGAAGTCATGTTTTAATATCATATTTTGATATTTGTCTCTTGATCTTACCTCAAATGTTGCGTCTTGTCTCAGACAACATCTAAAGAAATAATAAAAACTACATCAAACCAATTTCACATTTAGTTTTTATTTAAAATCGAATAAAATATGTAAGCACAATGGCTATTCCTTATGCAAATATCCCAAAATAAAAGTTGCAGCAATCGATATTGATATTGCAGTCTCTATTCATAGAGTGAATGTCTGGCTGCCAGGTTAATCTCTTCATTGTTGTGTGTGTGTGTGTGTGTGTGTGTGTTTTTGGACATTAAGGTTTAAGCAAATACTTTGGCAATGGCAACTTTAAACCTATTAATCTTCAATACTTACAATGTCTTCTGCACATGACGCGTGAGAACTCGTGTACTCTCCAGACTTAGGTAACTGTAATAGTTGATCATATGTCACTACATCACAAAATATCCATTGCTTACAACTTCTCCAAAATCATGCTGCTAGATTAGGCCCCAGTCACATATAAAACACGGATCCTCACGGATCCTCAAGGATCTAAATGGTGATCCGGGGAGATCCGGGGAAATCAGGGATAATTTCGACCTCGATGGAGTGTCGATGAGCATTGATATGACTGTACACACGGTATCAACACGGAAGCTGCACGGATAAGGCCGGATTGCTCTGTCAACACGGCAATCTCCGGATGACGCCGAATGTTTTTGACCTCCAAAAGTTGCCGTGTTGGCCTCCCGGATGACCCCGGATCTACACTGAAATACCCGGATGTCCAAGGATGTCCGAGACGTCAACAAGGATCTCTTCCCGGATCAGCAATGATCCGTGGAGACATCCGTGTTGTCGTGTACCTGCCGTGTTGATCCGTGTAGATGCCGTATTTGTCCGTGTAGACGCCGCGCTCTTCTTGCCTTACCCTTGAAGCTGCCGTGTTGATACCGTGTATACAGTCATATCAACGCTCGTCGACATTTCATCGAGGTCGGAACTATCGCGGATCTCCCCGGATTTCCGTGTATATCCTTGAGGATCCGTGTTTATAACAAGCCCAAGTTCACCAGCGTGGCACCCCTTCTGAATGATCTACCTTGCCTTTCCATCTCTAAGAGAATTGAATTCAAGACTGCTACACTTGCATATCAAGCCATCCTTAATCACTTTCTGAGCTCCTCCACATCCGCCAATCAACTTATAGCATTATGTCAAGGCCCTCTCGCTGTATGGTGAAGAGAGCCCAGCAGAGAGCGCCAGCGCCAGGTGGAGGGCTGACCGCCCCCCCCCCCCCACACACACACACACACTTTACAGGGATCGAATGTTTGCAATTCCCACTATTTTTTTTTTTTTTTGCATGAAATATGTCAGGTGTGAGGGAAGTAGCAGTAAAAGATATCAGGACTTTGTTCTTGTTTTTGTTTAGTTTTGGCTTGTCAGCCGACTTTCAGCGGAAAATCACACCTCAAAAATATGAACCCTTTTTTTACGTTGTTTCTCTTTTCTTTTGTTTTTCTTCTATCTTGAAAGACGATTTTGACACCCCCACCTTCAAAAACGTAGCGTTGCCCTTCATACTGCGCAAATGAAATCAATAAAATGGTGATATGGATATCCATTTCTTTGTATGTAATGATGTTGTAAAAAAAATCATGTTATAGCTATTGTCTTTCTCAATTTTCTTGATTTAAGTCAATTAAAGCAATCATCTCCAAGGGCATCGTTCCGTTTAAAGGAAACAAAAACCCAAAGAGAAATGTGGATTGAATGAATGCAGCAACATTAGTAGAACAAATCAGTGAAAGTTTGATGAAATCAGACAATCGATGCGAAAGTTATGAACCTTTTTTTAAAGTTTTGGTGTTGGGACGGGTGGATGAGGAGACTACAAGAGATAATGAAGTGTATGTGGATAGCAACATAAGGAAAATATAAAGGAAATTCGACAAAAACTCATTCTTCGTGAAAATTGCATATTCCATCAACTTGATACTGACGTGTATGTTAAGGGTAGCAATTATTCACCTAGTTTTCTGAAAGTATTTAGTGAAGTACTCCTTCATTATACTGAAAAAGTGTATTTTTGTGGAATTCCCTTTATATTTTCTTTATATTGTTGGTCAGATATGATGTCATAACCTCAAGTAGTCTCCTCATCCAGCGGCTCCAACACCAAAACTTGTACAAATTCATATTTTGGTATCGATTGTCCGATTTTCCTGAAACTTTCACTGATTTGTCCTACTAATGTTGCTGCTTTCACTCAATCCACGTTTCTCTTTGGGTTTGGGTTTTCTATTAACCTATTATAGTCTGGGTGCCAGAGGCTGCACCTTGTTTTACCGTCCACCCAATGTTTTTTGATGGTTTTGCCCTATTTTGGGGGTGCTGAATCCGAATCTGGATGATGCAGCTCTTGCATCCTTGTGGGTTTTGAGATATTCAAGATGGCCGCCAAAATGGCCGCCAAAACCGGAATTTCCCACGTATTTCCTTCTAAATGGTGAGATATTGAAAACAATTGATGGTTTTACCCTATTTCCAGGGTGCCAAATCCGAATCTGGATGATGCAGCTCTTGCATCCTTGAGGGTTTTGAGATATTCAAGATGGCCGCCAAAATGGCCGCCAAAATCGAAAATTCCCACGTATTTCCTTCTAAATGGTGAGAAATTGAAAATAATTGATAATTCTACGATATTTGGAAGGTGCTGAATCCGAATCTGGATGATGCAACTCATGCATCCATGAAGTTTTTGAGATATTTAAGATGGCCGCCAAAATGGCCACCAATTAAAACCGGAAATTCGAACGTATTTCCTTCTAAATGGTGAGATATTGAAAACAGTTGATGGCTTCACCCTATTTCGATGGTGCTGAATCCGAATCTGGATGATGCAACTCTTACATCCTTGAGGATTTTGAGATATTTAAGATGGCCGCCAAAATGGCCGCCAAAACAGGAAATTCCCACGTATTGCCTTCTAAATGGTGTGAAATTGAAAATAATTGATGATTCTTCTCTAATTGGAAGGTGCTGAATCCGAATTTGGATGATGCAACTCTTGCATCCATGAAGTTTTTGAGATATTCAAGATGGCCGCCAAAATGGCCGTCACTTAAAACCGGAAATTCCCACGTATTTCCTTCTAAATGGTGAGAAATTAAAAACAATTGATGTTTTACCCTATTTCGAGGGTGCTGAATCCGAATCTGGATGATGCAACTCTTGCATCCTTGAGGATTTTGAGATATTCAAGATGGCCGCCAAAATGGCCACCCAAACCGGAAATTCCCACGTATTTCCTTCTAAATGGTGTGAAATTGAAAATAATTGATGATTCTTCTCTATTTGGAAGGTGCTGAATCCGAATCTGGATGATGCAACTCTTGCAATCATGAAGTTTTTGAGATATTCCACATGGCCGCCAAAATGGCTTCCAATTTAAACCGGAAATTCCCATGTATTTCCTTCTAAATGGTGAGAAATTAAAAACAATTGATGGTTTTACCCTATTTCTATCCCTATTACTCCTGTATTGTTGAAGATTTTGAGATATTCAATATGGCCGTTAAAATTGCTGCCCAAAACGGAAGTTCCCATGTATTTCCTTCTAAATGGTGACAATTTGAAAGCAATTGGTGGTTTTTATCTTACTTTGAGTGTGCTGAATCCGAAGCTCAGGATACAACTCTACCATCCTTAAGGGATTTGAGATGATAAAGATGGTCGCTAAAAATGACCGCCAAAAACGGAAATTTATATGTAGGCCCCCTATTTCCTTCTAAATGGTGTGAAATATAAAACAGCTGGTGGTTTTACACTATTTTGAGTTTGCTGAATTTGAAGCTCAAGGATACAGCACTTGCCTCCTTGAGGGTTTTGAGATAATAAAGATGGCCGCCAGAACAGCCCCTAAATGACCTTCTAAATGGGGTAAAACTGAAAACATTTGGCGGTTTTACTCTATTTCGAGGGTGCTGAATCCGAACCTGCTTGATGCAACTTTCGTATTCTTTTTAAGGGTTTTGAGATGTCCAAGATGACCGCCAAAATAACTGTCAAAAATTGGAAAATTTTACACCGTATTCAGCACCCTCGAAACTTGGTTGCTGAAATTCGTTCATTCTTTAGGGTTTTTAGACGTCCAAGATGACAGCCAAAATAAGTGGCAGAAATTCCAATGTTAATAAATCTTTTCTTAATGGTAAAAATTTTAAAATAAATTGATGGTCTTACCCTATTTCGAGGGTGCTGAAAGTTTTTGAAGGTTTTGGGACATCTATAAATGTCCTGTATGAACGGAGACTCCTTAACATTTTCTTATACTTAAGTGGTGAAGTATTGTGCTGTAACGCGTTCGGGGGATTAAACCCATGCAGGGTGAAAAGCAATAATTCGTATTCTTAAATTCAACTCAGTTGAGCGAATTTGTCAAATCAGCCAAAAGTTATTGGCATCCAAAATGACTGTTACAATGGTATTGTAATATACTGAGATATTCCGTTATGTCTCAAACGGAACTTTTACACGTACTGGAAAAAAAAAAAGAAGAGTTATAATATTGACATCATACTGAAACGTACAAACACAAAGATACGACTGAAAATTTCTTTATGCATAATTTTTATAAAATAATGCTTGTGATCGCCAATAATATGGCTCCACAGATATGAAGTTAATCCTTTTCGGCTATCAATAGAGTAAAATTAAATTATGGCGTGTTGGTATTTCGTGTTGAAACTTGTCTTGTATTCTGACGAGTCTCGCCTCGTATTCTTAAGAAACTTGTCGCATATTCTGATTACGTCATTGGAAATGGTTGCATCCATGACCACTATAGTAGATATCAGTAAGGGTGATTTAAAAAGCACTCTGCGCGATTATGATATTCGTAAGTACTTGATTATCAACTATTACCTTCTATGTTGTCGTTTGTTTTTTTATTCATTTTTTTTAACGGCGCGTTACCTGTGATTTGTCCGTCCCCTCATGTGTGTTTGTAAAAGATTGTATATACATATATATGAAGGGTTTGTTTGCAAAAACCGATAAGTCCATTTTTGAAGATTTTGAAGTACGATCTCTGTCATAAAGTACAAAATATTACCTTTTAAATGATATATTGTTCACTACATATGAAGGTTTATTTTTGAAGTTATGGTCAAAAGAAGCAAAAAAAATTCTTATTATTCTCTCTACTTTTCTTGACCTTTAATCGCAAATATCTCCATTTGGCAAATATGGACTTATCGATTTTTGCAAACAAACTCTTCATGTTATATATATATATATATATATATATATATATATGAATATACATAATGAATGTTACATCATATTGCCGAAGAATTTGAAGCATAACTATAAAAATGTCCCATTCGTGTCTTCAACAATGTCATTAAGACCACCAATATAAACCAAATAACCAATTTGAGTGTTCATGGATGAAGAGATTAAAACTGCTCATGGATTATAAAGACAGGTAATTTTTGGGTAATTTCAGTACACTTCTCTACATCACTATCACAATAGATGAACATGTCTTGTCAATTGATTGTTAGTGTTCAAAACTTATCCATTTTATGTAGAGGAAACAGTGTAATCTTGCAATTATTCAACCGCATCTGTAGTCTTGAAGGGTTCATTGCTGGCACACTTGTATCGCATCAACTCAACGATATCCGGTAGAGCTGGTTTCACTGTATATACAGCAAGTTCAAACTGTGCCATTGATGAAAACCTGAAATCTTTCAGTCGAAAAAAGAAATAGGGTAAAACCATCAATTGTTATCAATTTCTCACCATTTATAAGAAGGAAATACATAAGAGTTTCCGTTTTGGCGGCCATTTTGGCGGCCATCTTGACTATCTCGAGGTGCATCGTCCAGATTCGGATTCAGCACCCTCGAAATAGGGGTGAAACCATCAATTGTTTTCTATTTCTCACCATTTAAAAGCTAATACATAGAAATTGCCGGTTTTAATTGGCGGCCATTTTGGCGGCCATCTTGAATGTCTCAATACCCTAAGGGATGCAAGGTTTGCATCATCCAGACTCGGATTCAGCACCCTAGAAATAGGGTAGAACCATCAATTGTTTTCAATTTCTCCCCATTTAGAAGGAAATACGTGGGAATTTCAGGTTTTAATTGGCGGCCATCTTGAATATCTCAAAAACTGCATGGATGTATGAGTTGCATCATCCAGATTCGGATTCAGCACCTTCCAAATCTTGTAGGATCATCAATTATTTTCAATTTCACACCACTTAGAAGGAAATACGTGGGAATTTCCAGTTCAGGCGGCCATTTTGGCGGCCATCTTGAATATCTCAAAATCCTCAAGGATGCAAGAGTTGCATCATCCATATTCGGATTCGGCATCCTCGAAAAAGGGTAAAACCATCAATTGTTTTCAATTTATCACCATTTAGAAGGAAATACGTGGGAATTTCCAGTTCAGGCGGCCATTTTGGCGGCCATCTTGAATATCTCAAAACCCTCAAGGATGCAAGAGTTGCATCATCAGATTCGGATTCAGCACCCCCAAAACAGGGTAAAACCATCAAAGACATTGGGTGGACGTAAAACAAGGTTAGGCCCAAAAAGTGGCTTTGGCACCCAGACTATTATAGTAGAGGGAGGTGCAGGTGGAAGGGAAGGGACGGTATCTATTTCACATTGTTGTTGTTGTTGTTGTTGTTATTGTTGTTGTTGTTGTTATTGTTTTAATAGACGGACCTGACACAAGAGAAAGTGTCTGTTTCCATGCTCGTAACATTTTACCATCTAAATGGTACTCGGACTTTGCACGAAAATACAAATGGTGCTTTTTATTTTGTCATGGGTAACAATTGCCAACTTATCTAATTCAGTTTTATCCCATTCTTCTTTTTTTCATGTGTTACAAAAGCCATTTGAGTTGAGCACATCGGCTGATAGAATGGTTTTAATCATTAATTTCTTCGCGGAGTGTGTGCATGTCCTTTTACGATAATTGCCATGCCTAGATGCATTCATCTTGTGCGTGGGTGAATTCGCTGTTTCTGCACCATTTTGTATTCCTACTGTATGGAGTGTCGCATTGCATCTCTTTATTAGGCACAGCATATCCCTGAAAGAGAAAATTGATAATGTATCGTGGACATTTAGAGTTCACTTTATTATCAGTGACGTTGTTAGTCGCTTGGTGTCAGTCACACACTACCGATCACCTCCCCTTTTTTCGGGGCACACGTACAGCACAGTGAATCAGTATAGCAGCTGAAAACTCATGAAATTCATATGCGTCATCATTTTAATACTGCAATAATTGTATCCCCTATAAAAAAAACAAACAAACAAACAAAAAAAAAAAAAACGAAAATAAATTAGAAGCTCATTTGCGGCTGCTATGTAAAATCACCGTTCGCACGGGTGTGTATGTGGTGGGGGGGGGGGGGGCTGCAAGACCGGGGCTGTAGGGGAAATCAAAGACAAGCCCCCCCCCCCCCCCCTCCCCCGTCATCCCGCTTAAACGGGAAACCTTTGGACAGTATTTTTATACGTGCTGTGATCCCTCACCCCGATTTTTCTTGATTTCGTTACTTTTTTGAGGTGGGAGGGAATGTGTGTGTGCGTGGGTGTATAGGGGGGGGGGGGTACAGCCCCTCCCCGTTACCTGAACTATACGTAACACCTTAAAGGTTGTTCATGTAGTTTTCTTCTCTATAAAACCAGGAGGAGTTCACAGTTTTGGAAGTTCCAGGTCTTAAGTGAATACCATGAGGTGGTGTAGGCAACGGCGTAAATCCGTGGGGGGGGGGGGGGGGGGGGATGATCGGCGGTAATCACATCACCACGATTACAAGCCCACAACCGGACCGGCGCAGCCCTTTTTTTTTGGGGGGGGGGGGGAAGAGAGAAGTTCCCCCCCCCCCCACACACACACACATAAACACTTACAGGGATCGAATGTCCCACTCTTTTGCATGCAAAGTGGGAGGGAAGTGGCAGCAAAAATCTGAAGACTTTTTGTTCTTATTTTTGTTTGTTTGTTTGTTTGTTTGGTTGCTTGTCAGCCGACTTTCGGCGAAAAATCAGACCTTAAAAGTATGAAGACTTTTTTGTTGTTGTTTCTCTTGTCTTTTGATGTTCTTTCTTCTTGACTGACAGGCGATTTTGACACCCTCCCCCTTTCGAAAACGTATAGTGCAGCCCTGAATAATGCCCAAATAAATTCAGTAAAATGGTATTTAATATGGATATCCATTTCTTTGCATGTAATAACGTAGTAGATATTTTCCTGTAGCTATCAATTGTATTCTTCAATTTTCTTGATATAAGTCAATAAAGCAATCATCCCAGGGGCATCGTTCCGTTTTAATGATGGTGGGTAGGGGAGGACTTGGAGTTGGAATATCTGTGCGAGGGAGCGGAGCGACCTAGTGGGGGGAGGGTGTGGGAGGGGGGTATCCGAGGAAGATTTTGCATTTTCAGACCTGAAATTCAGCTATCTGGTGCACACTTTTTGTGAAATTTTGGGATTTTTTCCAATCAAAAAACAAGTCAGAAGAGAAATATTCATAGATAATTTAATGACTACATTGTGGTATTTCAGCTCTTGCTCCGCCTGTGCGACATCACTGTGAAGGCCTACTAAATAGTGGGGCCTATCACCGGAGTAGCCAGGATTTGATCTTATGGGGAGCGGCTTGATGCGAGGGAGCGAAACGAGTGAGGGGGAGGGTGTGGGAAGGGGGTTTCCCCCTCCCACGGTGAGAACTTTTTTGCATATTGATGTTGGTAAATGGTGCAATCGAGTCTATGCATTTTTGCGTATTTATCGACTTGAAGCAGTCCTACATGTTTAAGGTAGCGGTACATTTTATGTATATTATTATTGAACAATTTTGCCTATAAAATGGCATCATTTAAATAAACTTCTTGTATTAATTCTTACACTGAAGATAATGAACGCGACGAGCCCGAGCGAGCGGAGCGAGCGTGGGGGGGGGGGGGGGGGGGTTGGGAGGAGGGTAGTCCCCCTTCCACGGTGAAAATTTTTTGCATTTTGATGTTGTACATGGTGCAATTTGATGCATATTTGGGTGTTTTATCGACTTGAAACAGTCTCACGTGTTTAAGGTAGCAGAATATTTTGATGTAGATTACAATGAACGATTTGCCTATAAAATGGTATTATTTGAATAAATCCATTGTATCAATTTTACGATGAATAGTTATCATGAACGCTGTCTGTTAAGCAATTCAAACAGAAAAAAAGCAAGCACAAGAGGGTGTAGATAAGGGACATTTCTCCTCCCTCACGAAGGTGATTTTGCATTTTCAGACCTGAAATTCAGCGGTATGGTGCAAACTTTTGGTGCAATACTTGGAAATTTTTTCCAGCCCCTCCCCCCCCCCCCAAAAAAAATAATGATTGAAGAAATAAATAGGGCTTTGTTAGTTCAGGGAAGTGTTAAAATCATGGAATTTCGCTCTTATTCCGAGTGTGCACCATCTTTGTGTTATTATGTACAAAGTCTAGTGAGGTAGAGTTTAGGGGGAGGGTGTGGGAGGGGGAACACAAGACGGAGCTTTTGCGTTATTAGAATTGATATAAAGCGATCTGAAGCACACTTTTTTGTGGAAAATTCGGAATTTGTATTTCCCCAAAGTATACCAAGTCTATAGAGGGGACCAAGCAATGGGAGGGTGGCACGATACGTCTCCCATATTTGAGGGAACTTTTTTTTTCAGTTTTAGAACTGAAATTCTGAACAATCTGGTGCACACTTTGTTGGAATATCTGGAAATTTGTCATCAGAGAAGGTGGGAGGGGATAAGCCCTATTCCCTATTCCCCTTCCTACACGAGAGATATTCTGTATTTTCTGATTGTATCTAAACGTTTTGGTGCACACATACTGTGGCATATTTGGAAACTGTCTATGTTCAAAGTGTAACCATAAGTCTACAATGTATACATAGGGGGGGGGGGGGGGGGAGGGGCGAGCAGGGAGAAGGCGTAGGCGAGTGCTAACACCACCCTTCCACTTTTCTATCAAAAAAGCAAGAAAATTTTTCTCATTTCGGGAATCATTGGGGATCATAATGAGGGTTATGTTTGCCCCTCCCCTCTTCTCCGTCCCGCGCTCCTCGTCCTCCAGGATCGACGCACCTGCATACGAGGGTGCTTTTGCATTTTTAGAATTCAGATGAAAATATCTCGTAAACACATTTATGGTGTAATCTGGGAAAATATCAATCCCAGAAGTGTATGCCATTTTTTCTTCTTTCTTTTTTTTTTGGGGGGGGGGGGGGGCGAGACCCTCCGTTAATTGATAGTATCTAGATATCTCCTCCACCCAGGGAACATTTTCATTTTTTTTCAACTGAAGTAGAGACCTGGTGCAAACTTTAGATGAAACATTTCAAAATCCGTCAATCTAACGTGTATAAAATAGAAAGGACTGAACGGGGAGGGTATGGAAGGGTTAGGCCTATCCCCCTCTTACGCGAGGGAGATTTTGTATTTTCAGAATTGAAATTCAGCCATCTTTGGGTGAAATATTTAGACAGTTTTCTATCAAAAAAAAAAACCATTTCCACATCTCGGGAGTTACAAGGAGGAGTAAAATGATATGTTTGTCCCCAATACTTTCATGGGGGAACCATCCCCCTCCCCCTCCATCAACGCCTCTGCATTATGAGGGAGCTTTTTGTATGTGAAAGATCTGCTGCACGCTCTTTGAAAAATATTATTAAGGAAATACGGCAATCTCAAGAGTGTACAAAGTATATCGAAAGGGACCCTGTAGCGGAGCTTTTGTATAATGAATTATTCATGATTGCAATTCAACGATCCGGTGCATGGTTCTGGCGGTAATTGGACAATTTTTCATGAAGAAAGTTAGAGATTTGTCCTCATCTCGGGAATTGCTTGGGGACAAATGATTTGTCTGTCCCAAACATTTCCGTAGGGCGGGGCAAATGCCCCTTCCCCCCCCCCCCCCTCCCCCCAGATAGATTCGACGCCCCTGATCATCCCTGGGTATGCCCATAGATGTATCAGAGTCTTCATCGTTTCAGAATGATTCAGAAATGGAGGGTGTTCAATTATGGCGGTATAGTTTGTGTTACTGTGTGTTTGTTTGTTTGTTTGTTTTCGTACATAATTTGCAGATGGTCCCGAGTTGCTCGCGTCATGGCATGTTTACATGTAAGCCTATGCTATTTGACATTGTCAACGTCTGGACCATATCTTATGTCGATATTACTTTCTTCGCGAGCGAGCGAAGCGAGCGAGCGTTTGAGAAAATTATGAATGCATTATCCTACAAGATAGAATACTGTTCAGCTCTGTTACCTGTCTGAAGGCGGGCGTACGAACGTCATGCAATATGCCAAAATTGATACAATCACATTTCTGCTTCCATTTTATTCTCAAATTTCAGGGGGGGGGGGGGATGATTGTACAAGCCACCCTCCCTCCTCCATTTCAGGAGGGAGGGTGGATAGTACCCTCATCCCCCCCCCCCCCGGATTTCCGCCCATGGATGTAGGCAGCACTGAGATGAGTTTCTGGTGATGTAAGGACAACTTTTGGTGTAAGTGTTCTGTAGCGATCACTGGGTAAAGTTTTCTTCCATGTGTCTTACAGACCCACGGGATGTGGTGTGACAAGAGTGATACTATTAATTAAGATCAATCTTGATGAATCTTTCAATAGGATCTACACATGCTTTCTGTGTGTCTTATCGCCACTATTCCCACTATTTTTTTTTTCATGAAATAATATATTAGGTGTGATGGAAGTAGCAGCAAAAGATATCAGGACTTTGTTCTTGTTTTTGTTTGTTTTTTGCTTGTCAGCCGACTTTTTTGAGTTGTTTCTCTTTTCTTTTGTTTTTCTTCTAGATTGAAAGACGATTTTAACACCCCCCCACCTTCAAAATCGTAGCGTTGCCCTTCATACTGCGCAAATGAAATCGATAAAATGGTAATATGGATATCCATTTCTTTGTATGTAATGATGTAGTAAAACAGTTCCTGTTATAGCTATTTTCTTTCTCAATTTTCTTGATTTAAGTCAATTAAAGCAATCATCCCCAGGGGCATCGTTCCGTTTAAAGGAAAGAAAAACCCAAAGAGCAGTGTGGATTGACTGAAGGCAGCAACATTAGTAGAACACATCAGTAAAAGTTTGATGAAATCAGACAATCGATGCGAAAGTTATGATCTTTTTAAAGTTTTGGTGTTGGGACGGGTGGATGAGGAGACTACAAGAGATAATGAAGTGTATGTGGATAGCAACATAAAGAAAATATAAAGAGAAATTCGACAAAAACTCATTCTTCGTGAAAATTGCACATTCCATCAACATGATACTGACGTATATGTTAAGGGCAGCAAATATTCACCTAGTTTTCTGAAAGCTATTAGTGAAGTACTCCTTCATTATACTGAAAAAGTGTATTTTTGTGGAATTTCCCTTATATTTTCTTTATATTGTTGGCCACATATGATGTCATAACCTCAAGTAGTCACCTCATCCAGCGGCTCCAACACCAAAACTTGTAAAAATTCATATTTTTGGCGTCGATTGTCCGATTTTCCTGAAACTTTGAAAAATGTTGCTGCTTTCACTCAATCCACATTTCTCTGTGGGTTTGGGTTTCCTTTAAACCTATTATAGTAGGAGGGAGGTGCAGGTGGAAGAGAAGGGACGGTATCTATTCCACATTGTTGTTGTTGTTGTTGTTGTTGTTGTTGTTGTTGTTGATGTTGTTGTTGTTTTAATAGACGGACCTGACACAAGAGAAAGTGTCTGTTTCCATGCTCGTAACATTTTACCATCTAAATGGTACTCGGACTTTGCACGAAAATACAAATGGTGCTTTTTATTTTGTCATGGGTAACAATTGCCAACTTATCTTATTCAGTTTTATCCTCTTCTTTTTTTTTTTCATGTGTTACAAAAGTCATATGAGTTGAGCCACATCGGCTGATAAAATGGTTTGAATCATTAATTTCTTCGCGGTGTGCATGTCCTTTTACGATAATTGCCATGCCTAGATGCATTCATCTTGTGCCTGGGTGAATTCGCTATTTTCTGCACCGTTTTGTTTTCCTATGATATGGAGTGTCGCATTGCAATCTCGTTATTAGGCGCAGTATATCCTTGAAAGAGAAAATTGATAATGTATCATGGACATTTGGAGTTCACTTTATTATCATTGATGTTGGTATTCGATTGGTGTCAGTCACACACTACTGATCACCTCTCGTTTTACGGAGCACACAGAGCAGTGAATCAGTATAGTAGCTGAAAACTCATGAAATTCATGAGCGTCATCATAACAAATACGAGCTCATTCTGACAAGTATACTTTCCATGTACGTAACCATGCACCCTCCCCCCTCCCCCGGCAGGCTTACAAAATAAATAATCAATTTCCTCTGGATAGACATTAGAGCCATTTTCTGTGGTATTAAGCCCCGTCAATAACATAAAGAGTTGCAAGCGTAAATATTGAAGACTGCACCGTGCACGTATTGGTTAAGAAAACCAAGTTGTAAATCAATTGGGTGCACGAAGAAGGGATGCCAAAACCCTGCACAATCTTTCCACGGTAGTAGGTGGTATACATGCTTTCAGGAATCGGTAACATGGTCCCAAGATGAGGTATTCTCTGTAACCCCCCCCCCCCACTCCATTTGCAACATAGTCTTCCTCGCTCCAGTCCTCGCCTCGGTCGACATATTGCTATCAGACGCTGTTCTGAGGATGTCTGGTCAGGCTAGACTATCAATATTTTGTGTCGTGCCCAGCTACGGACGGCCTTCGAGTTTTGTTACGGCCTATTACGTGGCGTGGAGTTTCGTTGTGTTAATCCTGTTTAATCACTGCATACAAGAATCCTCATTAGCACCGAGACTGCCATGGAAATGTTTTTACAGTTTACAAATCTGACACCTCATCAATGGAAATCACGACCTGTCACGTTTACCTATCCCGTCTCATCGCGTTATTTTACGTCCATCCCATTTTGTCGACGGTGCCCTGAAACGTAGCTGCCGTGATTGCCGTGTAAACGTGCGAACGCAGCATAAACGAGAGGTTTTTTGTTTCATTCTTGATCATCTTTCCATAGACTCATCTTCAATAGTGAAGCTATGCCTATGGAGACGGTCTGCTGCTTTCCACTTTCGATTTTCTCTTTGCTCTACTAAGAGTATAGTCTTCGGTCTTTTCATGCTGAGTCAACAAGACATTTCCTTCAGTGTTTTCTCATGGACTGCGCATAATGCATGATGATTTTACACATAATATGCCGCCATTTGCTAGCTGTTGTAGCACTGTTCTGACAAAATAGAATAACATTAAATGAAATAAGATATCATGAAATGAAATAATATTTGTGAAAAAAAAATGAAACGAAACACCGACTTCGGGAAATGTTTCTGAGCAAATCATTCTGAACATTTTCATCAATGTTTAATAAAGAATATAAATAGTGTTTTTATACACTCTGTGTGAAATTTTATTAAACTTTAAAAAGTTGTTAATAATATCAATGAATATGTAGGCCTACATAATCATAATGCTCTAGTGCATGTATAAAGTGTGTTGCTCTGCATGTATCCAACTATGCATGTATAAGCATGTGTGTCTATCAAGCACAAACAGCAGTACATCTTTAGTTATAATTGTTACTCTATCTGAAACACGATATTCTAAAAAAAAAGACCCTTATCTTGCATTTGGTTTCTCCTATAGAACACGGTATAATTATTGTTCAGATGGCACTGTACTAATTCTCAATTTGGATGTCATTAATATGGCTCATCGTTCATTTTACAATCACTGATGCTACGCCAGAACCCGATGTGTTTGAAGGCTGGTTATCCTATACCCAATATGTATATCAATATGCGTGCCCACACCTATACACACAAAAACTTTCTCCACACACGTACATGCGAGTCAACATACCCAGTATACACCCATAATGTAGAAATACAATCATTGGAAAGAAAATGCCAGAAAGATGTATTGTACAAAATGTAGGCATATTATAGTGTGACCGTGTATCCCCAAACCATCAGGAGTCACACCCCTTGATTCTATGTGAGGACTCAAAAAAGGTGACGCTAGTCAAACAAGTAAATTTTGAGTTTCCATTTTTCCCAGGAAAATTTTTCTTCCCACACACTATTCCTATTCCTAAAGTTTGGGATGAATGAGAAAGTGGGTTTTTAGCGGATTTTCTACAACCCGTTTTTGGTAACGTAGTCTGAGTGTGATCAGGTGTCTCAGATGCCCCTTAACATTTCGTGAAAATCATTTGCACACTCTTCACTTCCAAACCTGATAAGTTTTGGAGAGAATGATTATAGAACCTGCTCAATTTCAGGTTTGAATCTGCTAATTACTTCATTGTTGTTGCTGCTTGGAAAAGTATGACTATTTTATTGCAGAAGTTTGATACAGGAATTGAATTTATGTTTCCATTTTTTTTTTATCCAAAAAAAAAAATTGTGTTCATGAGATGGTGTTATATCGTACTTTTTCGTGTGTCATTAAGAAGATGATTAATTTTGGTATATAATGGTAATACCTCAGAAGATTGTTGTCACATTGTACAACATTATCCTATTCACGACATAGAAAGGTGATGAGTAAACATCTCCTTTATGTAATGACGACCGATTGGAAAATATCACAAAGCAAAAATAATTGCACTTCATTACGAGTAATTCTAATGAGAGGTGTTGATAACATGCAAGTAAATGAGTGTTTAAACCTCTCAAATTGCCATATTATGTTTCTATACTTCGAGGTCATGTAAAACCATTGATTTTATCTTTTTTCTTATATTGTGTATTTTTCTGTTGACTTTAAGGCTCAACTCTCCAAAAAGTGACACATGCCTTCCCAAGCTAGCTCTGTTCTCTTGAAGACCTCGTAACTCTCCTCTCGCTGAGGGAGTGCTGAGCCATTCGACGTTTTTTTTTTTCGAAGAAAAGTTTGTAAAATTAGGCAATTAGGGCCTAATTAGAATAAAATTCCAAAGGCAAAGACATCTTTATAGTTGTACATCAATTTGGTAACATCACTTGTTATAAGGCAGGATTAACCATGAAATATTAAAAGATATAGCAAAAGTGGCCTGTCTCCTGCATCTCCCATTATATTATTCAAGCTGTCACAAATCTCACTGTTACACTGCAAAGTGTTAGTAAGTGTTGCAATGAGCAAGATGTAGTAGACATTCACTACGACATTTCAATTCTATAACTAAAACTCTTTTGAAATAAATTGCTGGCAATAATTTCGACAACACCTCAAGAACATATTTCTTACCTTTTACTCACAACCGGCATATTTTAAAGAGCATTTAAAGTTGCAAAAGTTGGCCTCAAAATATGGCTCCTCTCTAAATTCCTCTGATTTCCAATAATAGTTATATCTTTAAACTCCCTGGTTTTTTTTTTGTGTGTGTGTGTTTGCGTGCGTTCAATAGAAAGATTTGATTTTTATTTGTTAACACTGAATAATGTACTGAACCAAATTAAATTCTGGTGCATAAAAAGTCATGTGCATTACAGTACATTTCTCAATTTAAGCTGCTACAAATATCACTATTACACTGCAAAGTCTTAGAAAGTGTTGCACTGAACAAAATGTAGTTGGGCATGCTCCACGAGAGAGCATCTCCCTCCTACTACTACAACTCTTTCAAAACAAATTGTTGGCAGTATGACTATACTACTCGTAGTACGTTAAAAGTATATACATTTTCTAACTCTCCACTCACAACCGGAATATTTTCAAACGTATACAAAATTGCACAAGTTGCAGTAATTTTTTTTTTCTAATTTTCAGCAAGCGTTCTCCTCTCTATTCTTCCTGGTCTTTTTTTCTTGGAGGAGGTGGTAACGGAAAGATTTGTCTAAGCACACAGACACACAGACACACACACACACACACACACACACACACACACACACACACACTATCCTGACATAAACAAAAAGGACGTAAATCAACTTTGGGATAAAAGCGATATACCACCAGAGTGATACACCTTTTATTTTTTGTAATATGACACAAAGAAAGGGAAACCTGACTAGAAAAAAAAAGAAAGATAAATAATGAAAACGTTCAGAAAAAAAAAATGAGTTTCATTATTAATCATTTCTTTCGGGTTCATTTTCCCTTTCTTTGTTTATATGAATATAATGGGTGTTGTAGCGGTGACTTCTCTCGCAAAAACATTATCCAAATTCACCGCTATGTGAATCTCATTGCAGATCCAGCTGAGGCACGCGGCTGGTTGTTATTCAAAACTGTCTGCCCCCAAAAGGAACGTGCGCATAAAGAGTTGAAAGGTTGGTCCGTCGGGTATTCGAGCTTGGGTCTGCCTGAATCGCTATGACGTCTCCGTGGCCGAGCGGTAAAGGCGTTGGCGTTCCACGCCAAAGACCCGGGTTCAATCTCCTTCGGAGACCGATTTTTCAACTCTTGCGCTTTTCCAAAAAAGGAGGAACAGAAATAATGTCAAAGCTACACACCGATTTCTTCTTCCTTTCTCATATCTCATATATATATGATACACGGGTATATAGTCATATTAATTGCACTGTGCACACAAAAATTATCAAGAAATAAAGTCAATAACGTGTGCACACAAGTTTGTGTAGGCCTACATGACTTTATTTAAGCTGTCACAAATCTTAATAATACACAGCAAAATCTGACAAAGTGTTGCAAGGAGTAAGATGTACAAGTGTACTAGACATTCACCACAACAGAATTTTACTTCTATTACTAAGACTTTTCTAAAACAAATTGTTGTCTTACGCCTCTTAGTGCATATCGTCGGCTGAGAACAAGAAGGGCTTTATCACATTATTCATGGTATCGAGTATGACGTTATGGTGTCAATATTGAATCATTCTCACTTTAGTAAAACTGTTAAAAATCAAAACCGCACGTTGCTAATTATTTGAGACAATGCTCATGACTTAACCCACTTTTGATTATCAAAATGAGGATGTTATTTCATGAAATCAATCGTTTTTTTTTTTTTGTATTTATGCTTAAACAGATTGTATAGCTTTGGTTGAGACCTAATTTCTCTTTTCTAACTTTTTTATTTTTGTGAGATAATAAAAAGAGAGGATAATTGTAATTTTAAAAGGAATTTAACGTTTATTTGATGAAAATTGGTTTTGAAATATTGTAGCTGAGATATTCAATAGATCGATGTAATGATGGGTGGGACCCATCTTTTATTACGATTCATTTGTTTTACTTTTTTTTTTGATGTCTCAGCCATTTCAAAATCAATTTTGGTCCAATAATCTTTGAATTCCACATAGATTGGTACCCACACTATGCTCTGTACTATATAATGAGTGGTATCTTGCTATTTCGTTGGAAGTTAAAAGCGAAATCCTCATATCTACCAATACAATGTCATCCCTTTTAAATATTCGAACCCGATAATGCCCTTCTTCTTTTCATCTGACGATACTTGTAACTACGTTTTAAAATACTCACAACCGGCATATTTCAAAACGCATGCAAAATTACACAATGTATGATATTCTTTTTTTACGCTTAATAATCATTATTATGTACTGAATCACGATCAAATTCTGGTCTATTACACGTCATGTGCATGTACACTCGGAGAGATGCAGGAGAGTTGAACCACCCCCTCAAACTTGATTAGAGTTCGTAGATGCAGTACTTGTGCCCTCTTTTGGTAGTGCTTAACATCACAGTCATTTTAGTACAATCAAGCAGTGGTTGTACAGCACAACAGAAACACAGGTAACAAAAAAAAAAAGAGTCAAAGACAGCAGAAAAGTGAAATGATGGGTTTTAGGTATTAGATTTTCAATTACTCGCATGACAGCAATAATAATTTATAGTCAGTGATAATGTGAAATATTGGTCCCACTGTAGTCTTAAATAGATTTGATGGATTTTCTATTTGCTAATTTTCATACGTTCAAGGAAAGGTCAAAATGGCCACGTTGAGTACAGTTTAGCAATGCAGGCAACAGAGAGTTGAGCCACAATTTCCATACACAAACACATGGAGGTTTAAGTTGCATGATTTTGACATTCATTTCGACTGTGGGTTAATGCCCATTAAGAGGTTGTAAATGACTAGGTATCCAAAAAGAAATATCAGTAAATCTCGGATAGCATGAATCATTGTGTATTTAACTTTATAAATGATTTTTTGCTTATCATAGTGTAATTGAATGTACAAGGTGTACACACATTCTTGGACATGAATGACTACTTTTCTGCTGCAATAATATCGGAGAATTGTTTTACTTTACTAACGAGAAAGAGTAGATTTTATTCGTTCAAAGTTCATGATTTTTGTTAATCATCTTTGGATACATTGCTTGCCTGTGGTTTTTATTCATGTGTCATGCCTATCAATTAGACAGTGGTTGATAGTAACTCAAGCACTCTGAAAAGGAATACAAGTGAAGAGTTTGCTCGCAGAAACCGATAAGTCCATATTTGCCAAATGGAGATATTTGCGATTAAAGGTCAAGAAAAATAAAGAGTATAAGAAAATTTTTGCTTCTTTTGACCATAACTTCAAAAATGTACCTTTATATAATTATGTAGTAAACAATATATCATTTAAAAAGTATTATTTTGTACTTTATGACAGAGACCGTACTTCAAATTCTTCAAAAATGAACAAACTTTTCAAGTGTTTCTTATATTACGAAAATATGACTACTTTAACATTTCTTTCGTACGTGTCTAAAATAATGACGCCTTATTACTTTCTTAGATTCAGCTTGCAGCTCCGATCAGTAGTTTGTTTTTACTTTGCTTCATTTAACGAGAGATTGTCCATTCTAAGACATAGGAAGGTGATTAGTAAATAATCATGAAGTTCCATTCCACAATATCATAAAGCAAAACGTCACTGTGAGTGATTCTTATGAAGAATGCATATAATGAGTGTTTGAATATTTGAAATGTCCAGATGTTCCTATATTTGAATGTAAGAGGGAAAAAATGTAAGTTAAGGTACATTTTTGGCTACTTGTAAGACCATTTCTTTAGTTTCATTTTAATCTGTTTACATCATGGCTCAACTCTCCAACAAAGGATTACTGGCACATGTCTTCCAAAGTTGGCTCAACTTTCCTTACACCGCGGAAGTCTTGAGCCAGTAGACATTTTTTTTAAAGACTTTTTCTTTGTTATTAGGCAATGATCTGAAATAAAATTTAAGAGGTATATGGCAACTTTATAGCTTTACTTCAATTTGGTACCAATCACTGGTTATAGAAAAGGATTTATAAGGAAATATTTTCAAAAATGGCAAAGTGGCTCCAGTCTCCTGCATCTCCCCTACATGACTTTATTCAAGCTGTCACAAATCACACTGATACACTGCAAAGTGTTGCAAGTAGAAGATGTTACGTATACTTGACATTCAATACGTGAGAGTGTTTCACTCTTACTGATAAAACTCTTTTAAACCAATAAATTGCTGGCAATATAACGACGCTTCTTGTACATATTTACAACCTTTCACTTACAACCATTACACTACAAAGCGCATGCAAAATTGCTAAAGTTACTCCAATTTTTAGACACACAAAAAAAGATGAATCCTATCTAATTATCCACCATTTCCAACAATCGTTCTATTCATATTCTTCCTGGTCTTTTGAGAGTAATAGAAAGACTTGTCTATAACATACTGTATTTTATTTAAAAGCCCCCTCACACCTGAGCGAATGTAGGGGGACGAAGGGGGACGAATGGGAAAAACGCACGAAATGCGCGCGAATTCAACGATTTCAAATAGAATTGCCTTCAGATCATCCGATTATAAACTAAAGTCAAATATGATTAACGAACGGTAAGCGAAGGATAAATATGACATGTGAAGGATAGCGATTTTTCGGATTACTTCTTTGAGTAAATTGCGGCCAAAGGCGAGCGAAGGGTTGATATGACCCGATAACACGGACGAACAATGAGCAATGGTTTGATATGGCGTGCGATTGGAAACGAAGACAAAAGAATATAGATCAGGCGTTCTCGTACGTGTGTGTGCGATCCTCGGGGAGTATAAAAGCGACCAGGTCAGTCCAGATTTCAGTGCGGCCAGAGAAATCATTTACGCAACATTTACATTTAAAGGACGTCAAATATGAACAGTAAAATCAGCCGGAAGATTTCAGTATTTTTGGCACTGTAAACATTAATGTTTTTTTTTTTTCGCAAAAATTGTGCGAGTACGTGGAAGGTGATAGTCATCACGTTAACGAGTTGGTTAGATATAAAAAGAGTTATTTCTTAGGAACATAAGTGCAAACATGTCAGGAAGCTCATCAATTGAAAATTTATACATAAAAATACCAACATTATAATGAAACAAATTTTTACATAGTTTGTATTTTTTTTTTGCAAGAGATTTTAAAAAGTACAGTTATGAATATTTTATGATAATCAGTGGCACATAAATCTGTAACGCTGGATGCATCTGGGAGGGATCCGCGGTCCGCGGACTACAGTTATTTAGTTAACTTGCCCAACGCCTGGCAGCCCTGTCAGGTGCATTCAGTGTTACGGTATTTTTGTGTTATTGTATTGATTGATTGTTTTGAGCTTTGTAATTGATTATGCATTGCATGTTTTCTGCCAAGGAAAATAATAATAATAGTAATAATAATAATAATAATAATAATAGTAATAATAATAAATCAATCAGTCAGTTTCAGATTTTTGCTTCTACACAAAAGATTATTTGTGTGAAATAAATATCCAATATTGTTAATTATTCTTAAAGCGCGCTTTTGAAGAAGAAAAAGGGTATCAAGCAGAAACTGAAATGAATTGCCCCAATTGCTATCATTTTAGCAAAAAAAAAAAAAGATATTGAAACAGTAACAATGGAGGTGAGGTGATAACAAATCTGACGTACCCCTAAATTGACTCGACCTACCCCCTTTCCCCTATTGTATCATACCTACCACTAACATCGCACCAGATAAATTTGTAGTCACTGTCCACTATAGCCAACAGGATTATACTAAAGAGCTCTTGTAGTTGCAGCATAGCAAGCCGGACAGAGGAGGCTTTCTGATGGCCACATGCTTGCCATCAATAGCTGCCACACTGTGGGGAAAATTGCACCGCTTGTATAAAGAATCCACCTCCAGCAAGTTGTTTCCATCCATCAGGGGTTGAAGGGGCTGTCATGACTTCATCTGCATACTCGTCACATATGGCCTGACACACTTCCCTGGCCACTACAGATAGGTCGTTTTCATCAGGCACCCTCCACCCATACTGCATGTCGGAGTACTTGGTGCCAGACACAAGATGACGGAGAGTAGCTGCCAACTTGAGACCTTCTTCCAGCGGCTCCCTGTACCAGGTATACTGCCTCCTGATTCTTCCTCTGACCCTCTTCAGGATTTCATCGTAGAGTTCAGGGGGCATGCAGAGAAATTTCTTGAAAGTCGAAGGGTCATCTCTTCGGAGCTCAACCAACAGCTGGTCGTAGATTCCAAAAGCCCTTCTTCTGGCAGGGTTCAGCCACGTCCTTCTCCAGATACGACGTCGTCTGAAGCCTTGTCTCCATCTGAGGCGGCATCTGATGAACTGGTGTAGGTTCAGCTGCTGATGTATAATATCATTCTGAGCCATTGCCAGTAAATACTGGACTCTGAGGCCGGCTGCATCTTCCATTTTTCTGAAGATACTTTGAAACTTTTAGGTGGAATGTTTATAAAAATATATGAATTGCGTTTTGAGTGGCTGGTCACATAGAGCAGCTCAGCATTCGCCAATTTTGTCGTCAGGTCATTCGCTCGTATTCGTATCACTTCGCAATCCATAGTTTGTCATAGTATCTCTTAGACTTGCCTTCGTGTATGCATCGCCTTTCAAATTTAGTAAAAGTCAGTCTTAGTTTCCCTTCGCATAGAAGATGGCAAGCGAAAATACGTTTGTCATAGTATCTTCGTTTCTATGCGCAAGTTATATTTAGTCATCGTGTTGCTTCGTTTAGAGTTCTTTCGAGATCGGTCCACCTTGGCAAAAGCGCGATTAGGGACTATGCGTGACAATAGCACACGAACGATAAACGAACGATTACCGCAGACTAAATAAGAGATGCGAATTACAGACGATTTTTCAATTCGTCGGGAAATTTTAAACATGTTCAAAAATCCCGTGCGAATTTGAATAATCGCAACTGTTAGTTCAGAAGGTGTACGAACCCAAACACGAAGGGTAAATATGACTTACTATCAATTACCATTGAAAACGATTTTTCCAAAAATGCCTTTCGCCAGCCATCGCAAGTCATATTTCAGGCAATTCGCTCAGGTGTGAGGGGGCCTTAAGGTACATGATGTACGAAACTACGATCAAATCCTGTTGCACAACATTAGTCATGTACATGTTCAGTATATGACTTTATTTATGCTGTCAGAAATCTTACTGTTACGCAGCAATGTTTGACAAAAATGTCGCAAGGAGCAAGATGCACTAGACATTCACCACCAGAAAGCATTTTACTCCTATTACTAAAATTCTTTAAAAAATGTTGACGGTACAACTACACCTCTAGTACTTGGGGGCATCCCACGAGACCGACACCCACGAGTCATACGGTCCACGAGACCGATATCAATAACAGGTCCATGAGTCATACAGCCCACGAGTTATACGGCTTAGGAGTCATACAGCCCATGAGTTCGACACTACGCACAAAAGGCTCATGAGACCGACACTAAGCAAACATAGCCCACGAGACCGACACTAAGCAATAAAGGCTCATGAGACCGACACTAAGCAAAGAAAGCCCACGAGACCGACAGTAGGCAAAAAAGACCCACGAGACCGACACTAAGCTAAAAAGGCTCACGAGACCGACACTAAGCAAAGAAAGCCCACGAGACCGACAGTAGACAAAGAAGGCCCACGAGACCGACAGGATAAACAGCGCCATCTACATGTCAATCACCTGTACAGGGTGTTCCATGAACGGAAAAATAACATACTGGCGGGTGTAATTTCGTAACGCTATCAATTAAAAGATGGTGACCATCTACATAATTATGAACGACATCAAATATGTATTTCTACATACTTCTGGGGGAGGGGGGGGGGGCAAGTGTGTCAGGGAGCGACATTGTTATCAAGTAGAAAAATTGAATTGTATTCTTCATGCCCCCAAAAAGAGACAAAAACACAAATGAATTTAAAAAAGGACAATAACGATCTATGGATTGATTTTAGAGCTTTGATAATGCCATCGTGCTATTTCTAATAGGCTTTTTCAGTTTTTAGCTAGAAGATGGACAAGATATAAATTTTACCTCTTCTCTTTCCTGATTCACTAGTTACTTATTCTATTTTAGATATTCTACCCTCCTGCTTTGACGTTTTGCAGTAAGATCTATTTGTAATTGAGTATATGAATATAAGAACGACCCAAGTCCAATTTTTGGCCAAATTTAGTTTGACATGGGAAATTGTAGCTTATGCATGGACTCATCTTGTGTTTAAATGATAAATCCTAATTACCCCCGGAAGTGCCTGAAATAAATGAGTTAAATCTTATATGAATGTAAACATGAAGGACTTGGGTCGTTCTTACATTCATATTATAGCGCCCTCTCTCGTCCTTCTCTCATCTCTATAGCAGAATATCATGTATATGAATCAAAGAACGACCCAAGTCCATATGAATCAAAGAACGACCCAAGTCCATCACACAAAATGGCCTCTCCACAATTAATGTAAATGTTAATTGTCATAATAATATATGTTCTAATTTGTATATACAATGTTGCCTTCCCATCACAGTTAAATAGAATATTATTGGACAAACAAAAAAGATATGAAGTTTTTTTTAGTTTACTCGAAATGGTCATCCATGGACTTGGGTCGTTCTTATATTCATATACTCAATTTTCTCTGTAACTATAATGTAATTCTACTGATTAAAACGTTTTATATCGCAGGGATTCACCTCAATTTTGTGGCTTGTGTTATTCTCCTCCGAACAGTACATTTTATCGTGAAATACAATAGCTGTTTTCATGGATGCATCTGGTTTTTTCAGAATCCCCAACGCTACCTTAATAGACGATTCCGTTATTTTTTATTTTTTATTAATACTAAATCAACACCCTCGGAGGTTTATTGTGGAAAGATCTGTTACACACTTTTACTGTACTTTGTTCATTTTTTCTTTGTCACAAACACACACCCATGCCAACACAATTAAAGATCCTGATCATTTCGGGGGGGGGGGGGGGGGGGGAGGGGGGCAACTGATGGGGGAACACCCTGCCGGAAATGGCAACTCTTCTTTTCCATCTCTCATATCTTCCTATGCTATTATCAGGGCACCCTATACAATGTATTGGTCTATAGGTGGCGCTGTTCATCCTGTCGGTCTCGTGGGCCTTCTTTGCTTAGTGTCGGTCTCGTGAACCTCTTTTGCGTAATGTCGGTCTCGTGAGCCTTGTATGCGTAGCGTCGGTCTCGCGGACCTTTAAAGTGAAGTGTCGGTCTCGTGGGCTTTGTTTGCTTACTGTCGGTCTCATGAGCCTTTTGTGTGTAGTGTCGGTCTCGTGAGCCGTATAACTCCTGGGCTTATTTTACTTGATGTCGAACTCGTGGGTTTTATTTACTCAGTGTCGAACTCATGGGCTGTATAACTGGTGGGCTGTATGACTTGTGAGCTGTATGACTCGTGGGCTGTATGACTTGTGAGCTGTATAACTTGTGGGCTGTATGACTCGTGGGTGTCGGTCTCGTGACGTGCACCCTAGTACTTATCGTCGGCTTAGAACCACACGGGGCGTTATCACAATTATTAGGGGCAATGAATTATTGGTTGTATCACGATATGGAATTTGAGCTCCTCTTCATCGAAGGGGGCAATTTGAGATCATTATCATTTTTAAGAAAATGCTAAAAGTCAAAACATTAAGGATAATACTTTACCTCATATTATGAACAATGCGTGTAAATGTAGACACTTTTGATGAAATGAGTTGTTTTTTCTTCATGAAAGTTAATTGTTTCGTTTTTATTATTCACTATGCTTCAAAGAGGTTGTATAGTTTTGGGTTGAGGCCTAACTTCTCTTTCATATTTTTTATTATTGTCACTTGGCAAGATAATAATGAAAGAGAATGTAATTACAAAGTGAGGAATTCAACGTTGATTTGATGAAAATTGGTTTCGAAATAGCTGAGATATCCAAACTAGATCGATCGTAGCAAAGGGTGGGCCCACATTCGGTTATATTACGATTCCTTTGTATTACTTTTTTTTTTATTTCTCAGCCATTCCGAAACCGATTTTCATTAATAACTTTGAATTTCACTCAGAATGGTACCCCCTTACAAGCATACTATGCTTTTTATATGGTTGCATCATGAGTAGTATCTTGTTATCTCGCAGAAAGTTAAAAAGCCCAATCTTCATATCCACCAAAACTATACCATCCTTTCCAATCTCAGAACGCGATAATGCCATTCTCCTTTTCAGCTGACAGTATAGTAACTTTTCAGTCACAACCGACATACTTCTAAACGTATGCAAGATTACACGCTGTATGACATTTTTAACGCTAAATGATGTACTGAACCACAGTCACATAACACGTCATGTGTATGTACATTCGGGGAGCGCAGGAAAGTCAGGGAGGTGGGAACACCCCCTCGAAATAACCCCTGGTTAGAGTTCACAGATGCAGCACGTGTACCCTCTGTTGGTAGTGCTTAACATCACTGTCATTTTAGCACAAGCAATCAGAGGATGTACAGTACAACAGAGACACAGGTCACAAAAAGTCAGTAGAAGAGTGAATTGGTGGGTTTTTAGGTATTCCATTTTCTGTTACTCAAATAACAGCAACTGGTTGGTCAGTGATTAGGTGTAAAAGTGTTCACATTGTAGTCTTGTATAGATTCTAATAGATTTTTGATTTGCTGATTTTGATACGCGTAAGGAAAGTGAAAATTCCACCTTGAGGAGAGTTTTTATAGCAATGCAATCTGGGGGAGAGTTGCGATGAGCCACACTTTTCATCCACAAACACGGGGTTTAAAATGCATGATTTCGTTTCAACTGTAGGTCAAATCTCCGTTCAAAGGAAGTAGATTGTTAGGTTTCCAAAGGAAATATCTCGGTAAATCCGGGGTGGCATGAATCATGGTTTATTTACCTTTATAGATGGTCTTTACCTTTCACATATGAATGTCAACAGGATACATCCATTCTTAGACGTAAATGACTACTTTTCTGCTGCAGTGGAGCCAGGAAATTGTTGTAGTTTACAAACCAGAAAGATTAAATTTCATTATTTCAAAGTTCATGATTTTTGTTAATCATCTATGAATACATTACTTGCCTGTAGTTTTTATTCACGTGTCGTGCCTTTCAATTAGACATAGGTTGATAGTACCACAAGCACTCTGAAAAGGAGCTGTTTGTTACATTATCCAAATATTACCTTAACCCTATAAAGCCCAAGGGGGAGGGGGCACATTGTGCCCCCCCCTACCAGATTTTCATTTGTCACTCCTTCGCCCTTTATCTGATTTCAACCAAATTTGGTGACTTTTCCTAAAATCTTATTGCGAACATTTTGATATATAATTTAGCTATATTTGATGTTGCTGGTTGCCATGGTAACCATAAACTGACAACCATGTCAGTCAGATTTTTTTTCTGTTCCCATTTTATTTAACAGCATTACAGTGGATGAAATGGGTGTTTCTTGGCTGAAATTTGTTGAAGGAGCAAAATATGAAGTAATTATGGTCCTGGAAAGTTTTTCTTATCATCTCCTTCGTTGTTATGAGAAAAGGGCATAAAACAATAGATATAATAGAGATAATTGAAAAAATAATATTTTCTAAAGATTGCCCTTCTATTTTGTGTTATTTTGATTCCCTCATCCAAGTTATGCCTTTAACATCATTAGTTTATCATATTATCAATTTGCAATCCTGAAATTGCACTATTATGCAAATATGAAGTGTCGCAACTATACATGTACCCAACGACACATTTCATCTCAGGTCTAATAATGTATTATTATGTTGACATGAATAGCGCCCCCATGTGGTGACCTTTAGAAATTTCAACTGTAACAAATAATAAGATTCCACCTGCTTATCATTTGTGACAAATATGAAAATGATTGGTCTATAATAAGACATATATAATGGGGATAAAGAAATTATGCAGAAAAATAATGTTTTTTAGCATATTTCCTATGTATTTCTTTATATTTTGGAAAATGGCGCCCTCCATGGGTGACCTTGAGAAAATTCAAATGTACGGTCATGTAGAGTATGAGTTACTCGTACCCCATGCGCTAAATATGATGATGATACGTCAAATAATAACAAAAGTTATATGGGGGCACAATGTGCCCCCCCCCCCCCCCACCCCTTGGGCCTGCTGGGGGTCAAAATAGCTTGGGCTTAATAGGATTAACATTTCTTGATGATGCCTCTTTACTTTCTACAGATTCACGTTGCAGTTGCCTACTTTTGCTTGGATTCATTATACAGGGGACCATCTCAGGCATACAAGGGTGGTCAGTAAACATAGTGAAGTCCCATCGCAAAACATCATGGAGCAAAACTTCTTATGAGGAGTGTTGATAAAGTGCATGTAATGAGTTTTTGGACCCTTCAAAATGTTCACATGTTCCTATACTTAGAAGTAATGTAAGACCATTTTTAGAGCTAAAATCTATTTATGGCTACTTGCTGGCGTATCTTTTTTTTCATATTATCCTTTAACATCATGGCTCAACTCTCCCAAAAGTGGCACATGCCTTCCCAAGCTGGCTCACCTCTCTTGAAGGCATCGTAACTCTCCTCACATGAGCGAGTGTTGGGCCACTTGACTTTTTCTTTTCAGGATTTCTTTTTATATTATTGTTTTTTTAACTGTTTCATATTCCACATGTCAACAAATATAAAACATAAAACATAAACATCACAATACAAAGGCATGGATGAATTTCCAAGTACAGCTTATGAGACAATAAAACATGTGAAATGTGAGAAATCTACATAGAAGCATTGCTTGTAGGGTGTAGATATTATAGAATAGATGTATTGTAGAATTATGAATAATTTAGAAAAAAATCCATAGGTACAAGACAATCTTTATAGTTGTACTTCAATTAGATCATTCTTAATAAACACTTGTAAAAATATTAAACACTTTCCAGAAGTAACAATAGTGGCTAGGGACAGGAGACTTCGCATCTTCAGCACAGGGCTGGGTGCATGACTATGTTATCGTAGAAAGGAAGTTACGGAGAGTGCATAAATGAGCTAGGTGAATAGTACCTTTGATTTGGTTTTTTCTTGTTTTTTTGTGGGTTTTTTTTTAAAGATTGTAGTGTGTGTTCTTGCGCCTTTGGTTTGTTTTGTCTGGTCTTTGGTAATATTTAGTGTTTCCATTGAAGGCTATTTTTTCTTTTTCTTTTTTTTCCCTCGTTTTCTGTGTATACGATTCTAGAATTATTGGTGTTAACGTGTGCTAGAGACTATAGTCCAAAAAAGGATCAGACGCCTGGTAGTTTTACTATCATTGAATGCTATCAAACTTTTGTTTTGTGATGTAAAAATGTATTTGTCATATGACCTGTCAAAAAGCACGATGTTTTTCGATCTGATCAATAAAATCCCGAAACACAAAAATAGTGGCTAGTCTCCTGCATCTTACCTATTATAAATGGCTTTATTTAAGCTGTTACAAATATCACCGTTGCACTGCAAACTGTTAGAAAGTGTTGCAAGGAGCAAGATGTATTTGACATTCACTACAAGAGAACATTTCACTCCTATTGCTTAAACTGTTTTGAAACAAATTGCTGACAACAAAACAACACCTCTTGCACATAATTGTTACATTCACTCACAACCGGCATATTTACAAACGCAGGCAAAATTGCAAAACTATATAGCACAAAAATGACGACTTCTCTCTAAATTTCTTTGATATCCAATGATAGTTCTATCTCTACACTTCCTGGTCTATGATGTGTTATAGAAAAACATGTGTATAATACACTGTCTGATATTAACGCTAAATACTGTACTGAACCACGATCAAATCCTGGTGCATAACAAGTCATGTGCATTACAATACATGGCTCTATCTAAGCTGTCACAAATATCACTTTTACACTGCAAAGTCTTACAGTCACTTGACAGTGTTGCAAGGAACAAAAATGTAGTCGGCATGCCATGCGAGGGAGCATCTCACTCCTATCACTAAAACTCTTTCAAAAGAAATTGCTGGCAGTATAACTACGCCTCTAAAGAACATAACAAGTACACATGTATATTCATTTTGTAATTGACCACTCACAAATCAAATGCATGCAAAATTGCACGGTTGCAGTAATGTTAAAAAGTGACTCCTTTCTGATTTTCAGCAATAATTGATCTCTCTATTCTTACTCGTCTTTTTTGTGTGTGTGATAGAAAGGCTTGTCTATTACAAACTCTATATTTATTTGAGGAAATTTGATTATGTACCGAACAACATCAAGTTATGGTGATTGGAAAGGCTCATTCCACGCGTTTGACATTACTATAGTAACTGAATATTAAGATCGGCAGAGTGTCGAATGCCTTAGCTCAGCAAAACGTGTGTTATAAGTATGTTCATGGACACACGCAAGGTGTTCGACACCCTTGACCACACTATCCTTATACGCAAATTACAGCGTTATGAAGTTTTATCCAATAGAAAGCAATATGCATGCTATCAATCAATCATCTATGAATTTTTACATAGTACACTGTATATACAATGCGATGTCCATCAAGGCTCTATATTGGGAGGCTTTGTATTCTTGGTTTACAAAAATGACAGATTTACAGTCACCCCTAAAAGGAAATAAAAAAAAAAAACCTTAATACGGAAGTAGCGAAATTTTCTATAATATGGTTGAAGAGCAATAGATTACAATTCGATTTGAAAAAAAAAGTCTGGTTTTATTCAGTTTTTATGATAGGGAAAATAATAAAGATACGCAACATTCCAGTAATAGGGTGCATAGTTCAATATTAGAACAGAAAAAGAAACGCGCCTATTTCTTGAGAATATTTTACATGAAAATTAGAAAAAAGAATGTTATGTGCATCATAATTATCCCATACAAAAATCCTGTAATGTTATGTAAAATGTCAACAGGTTTACCAAAGTTAAAATCTTATATTCCAATGAACATCCATTCTTGCTTTACGAGTTTCAGTTTTGCACTTTCATATTGCAACACTGAGCAACTTCAAAAAGAACATACAACTTGTACAAAGGAATGTCATGCGTATTATACAAGAACCAAGGTTTCAAGGTGAACATTCAGATCCCTTATTCTCAGAATTAAAAACTATAAAGGTAAGTGACATTCTTTTTTTTTCAGTTCACTTCGTAAGTTTCGTTTATATATCTGGCAGTTACCATTTTCTTTTTCTCATGATCTTAGTTCAACAATGATAAATTATGCCCTCTTATCCTACAGGGCGAACTGAAAAAAAGAAAATGTATTTCTGGAACTCTCTTCCGTGTGATTTATTCTATATATAAAGGCTATATGTAGTCTATTGAAAACAAAAACTGTCAAAACAATGATTCTCGATAGAAATCAATGTTATAGTATGTTGATGCATGCTAGCTGTACATGAACTTCCTTCTTTCTTGCCTTTTTTTTCAAATTGCATTAGCTTTTTGTTGTGACGAGCCAAAAACATTCAGGTTGCAGCTCTTCCAGCCCCCCCCCCCCCCCCCCCCAGTTCAGCGGCCAGTGAACCAGGTGATACCTTACAGTGGCGTAACTACGGGGAGGGGGGTGGGGGGCATGGGGGATGGGGGCACGTGCCCCCCCCCCCCCATCCTCTGGTAAAAAAAAAGAAAAAAAATGGTAATTCAAGGGTTATTAAACTGCTTTTGAAATCGACATGAAAGGATGATCAAGAAAAAAGATATTTTTCTAAAATTTCTTTTAACAATATAATTAAAAAGGTATTATAGTGAAACATTGTTCAAAAAGCCCGGAGACGACAAAAGATTGTGATTCAGCGTGATTCCTTGCTGGCATTTTGAATATAAGCAGGATGTACTAGTCTATATTAGAATGCCTTGCATTGCCAATAATAAGACTTGGCCTTGGCTATTTCCTAACTTTTCCCTCTATATGAAACACACACACTCACAAAAACAAACAAATTAGGGGATGCTCTATATTAAGTGCAAATTTTGGACATCCTCCTCCCGCTTGGTCACTTCGACGCCCCCTCGCTGGTCATACCTCCCCCAATCATAAACATAAACCGACACCCCTTACTACCAGTGGCGGATCCAGGGGGCGCACCGGGCGCCCCCTCCCTCCAAAGGGGAAAAATATACATGTATCTACAAACGACAGTTTTTGGACTGTAAAATGTCAACATTTCCAAGCTCGCTCGCATTTAACCGTTAATGCCATTCTCCTGATGTTACTGCCAGTAATTGCCAGCAGTTGCGCCGGTGCGCCCCTCCCCCCCCCCCCCCTGAATTTCCAAAGCGAAAAAATATAGCTACAAACGGCAGTTTTGGGACTGTAAAATGTCAACATTTTCAAGCTCGCTCGCTTTGCTCGCTCGCATTTAATCGTTATGCCATTCTCCTGATGTTACTGCCAGGAATTGCCAGCAGTTGCGCCCAGTGCGCTCCCTCTCCTTAATTTCCAAAGCGAGAAAAAATATATAGCTACAAACGGCAGTTTGGGGACTGTAAAATGTCAAAATTTTCAAGATCGCTCGCTTCGCTCGCTCGCAGGTAATCGTTATACAATTTTCCTGATGTTGCTGTCAGTAATTATTGCCAGCAGTTCCGCCCGATGCGCCCCTCTCCATATTCAATTCAATTGAATTTAATTCAATTCATTTATTTTTCATTCTTCTTTTTCCAACAAAACAACGCATAATATATTTGGAATTACATCATAAACATAAACATTCGACTTTGTAAATGATAAATGATACAAATAAACAAAAGAATGCATTCTGGCAAAAAAGTACAAAGTTATGCTTCAGTTGAGAAATAAAAAGAACTGAGAGGTCCACTAAAAAGCAAGCTTGTATGTTGTGAACCACTCAAAAAATGAACAAACTTATGCATTACTTATTTACAAATACTTATCACAGATATAATTTACGACAGAACGGAACAAGACAGGAGAAATACAAAAGACATGACACGACTTGACAAAAAAAGACGAAAAGATGGGGAGAGAGAAAGGAAAAGAAAAAAAGAGAAAGAGAATAAGAGAATGCCTACACGCTGAACTAGGAAAATGGAACAGGGGGTGATTGAGAATGTGCTTCAGAGGGCTGGTACTGCACGCAGCTGTGCAGGGATTTAATGGTTATTGCATAATAATCCATGTAGTCCATTACGTAATAATGAAGTCAGTAATCGAAAGATTGGTGGATGGATGATGAACCCTGAGGTTGATGAGATGTAACTAATAACGAAATATATCAAAGAGGATTTAACAGAAATGATTTCAACTTGCAAAGAAGGGGAACTTTTTATTTCACAGCTTAATGAATTCCAAAATCTAGGACCGGTGTATATAAATGTACTCTGAGCTAATAAAGTTCTCAGGAGGGGCAAATGAAACTCATTAGATTGTCTAGTCGGATAATTATGAAAAAACTGATTCCGTGGAAACATTGAATTGAAAATACTAGGAAGTGCATTTGCATTGTAATCAAACATAAACTGACCAAGCTGAAAAAAAAAATACAAATCTTTAATTTTCAAAATCTTATATTTAGTAAACAATGGCTCTGAATGGGAACATGGCGGGACGCCGCATATGATACGAAGTACCTTTTTTTTTTTGCAGTAATAGTAATTTATCTAATAAAGTTTGATGGGCACTACCCCATGCTAGGAGTCCGTAATTAAGATACGGTAAAATCAGAGAAAAATACAAGGTCAACAAAGAGGACATTAGAATATGAGACTTGAGTCTATTTATGATACCAATATTACGTGAAAGTGTACTAATGTTTATATTGTGCGGTCTCCATGAAAGTTTATCATCCACTGTGATACCAAGGAATTTTATATGAGACACATGTTCTAACAGAGTGTCATCAAAAATGATATTTGTGTGCAAAGCTTCTACAGAATTGCTAAAAAGTATATACTTAGTTTTCTGGAGATTAAGTGATAATTTATTAGCTCTTATCCACTGAGTAACTTTTTTTCAATTCAGAATTAACAAGGCTTACGAGAGTATCTGGATTTCGGTGAGAAAAGAAAACATTGGAATCATCAGCAAAAATTATAAATGAGAGTATATCAGATGATCTACAAAAGTCATTAATATAAATAATAAAAAGTAAAGGTCCTAATAAGCTAACCTGTGGGACGCCACATTTAATAAATTCTAGATTTGAGTCATTCTCGTTCAGAGATACATATTGTTTTCGATTGTGTAGGTAACTCCTGAACCACTCCAAGGCCTTCCCCCGTATTCCATAATGAGACAATTTATATAACAAAATGTCATGATTTATCGTATCGAAGGCCTTGGAGAAGTCCAGGAAGATACCAATAAGATGAGAATGATTATCAATAGTATGCGCGGCGTGGTCAATAAACTTCAAAAGGGCATGAATGGTACTGTGTTTCTGACGAAACCCAAATTGAGAATTTGTAAAAACATTATGAAAATTAATTGTTCTTACAAACACCAATTTTTCCAAAATTTTAGATAAGGATGAAAGCAAAGAAATGGGTCTATAATTACTTACATCAAATTCATCTCCTTTTTTGAATAAAGGAAAAACCTTAACTATTTTCATAATTTCAGGAAAACACCACTTAATATAGATTTATTGAAAATATATGAAAATGGGTCAGCAATTGATGATATAATTCCCTTTAAAATAAAATTACTTATATTATCATAACCGGCACTTCGTTTATTATTCATTGCAGTAACAATATCTATTATTTCATATTTGGTAATTGGAACAAAAAAAAATAGAACTAGAATTAGGTTGACCTAAGAATGTAGAAAAATGCATATTTGACTGTGGTACTTTTTCTGCCAGACTTTCCCCAATCATTGAAAAATAACAGTTAAAAATATTAACTATATCATTAGGATCTTCAACAATTTTATTATATTTTAACTTGGTAATATTTAATTTCTTTTTTGATATATTCATAGCCTGCTTCAATATCTTCCATGTATTCTTTATATCATGTTTATATTTCTCTAACTGAATCATATAATATTTCCTCTTTTCCAACCGTATAATCTTCGTTAAGATATTTTTATACGAAGTGTATTTATTTTTTAACTTCTCAGTTTTTTTTTCATTTTGAATTTATAATATAACCTATTTTTCCTATTTATTGAATGAAGAACAGATTTTGAAATCCATGGAAGTTTCGGAGACGTTTTATAATTAACTAACTTATCTTTTATTTTAGGAATATATTCATCTAGATATTTATTTATAATCCCTGAAAAATGTTCAAATTATGCATTTACGTCATCATTATCATAAACACTAGACCAGTCAGCCCTATCTAAGCAAGCACCAAGGCTAGCCAAATTTTCCGGTGAAGCTCTACGTTTAAATGAAGAAAATTGAAACTCATTTAACCAAATATTTAAAATCAAAACATGTTATAATAGGGAAATGATCAGTTATATCATATAAAATTATAGCACAATTTAAAATCTGCACAGAATTAGAAAAAATATTATCAAGGAGGGTTGCGGAGTGATTTGTAACACGAGTTGTCTTCGAAATTAGTGGCAAGAAAGAGGCTGACAAGAACATTTCAAGAAATTCTTGAGATGTGATATCATCATTCTTAATCAAATCAATATTAAAATCACCCATTATGAAAATGCTTTTATTGATAAATAAAGGACTTTTTAATAAATTTGTCATACAATTCAAAAAATCCTTGGAACTAGAACTTGGAGGTCAATAAACAATACCAATTATAATATTCTTACTTTGCGGAATACAAATTTCCACAAAAAAGTCTCTACAATTTCATTCATTACATTTAATTCATCACAAACACTAAATTCAAAATGTTTAGATAAATAAAAAGCGACTCCACCACCCGTCCTGTTTACTCTGTTATTAACAATAAACTCATAACCATTTAATGCATACGGCAAATTAACTTCAAATGATAACCATGTTTCAGTTAAACCTATTACTGAAATTTGTTGTTTATTTTGATTATCTGATAATATCTGTAACTCATCAAAATGTTTATTAATACTCCTTATATTTAAATGTAACATAGAAAATATACTTTGTGAAAAACTTTTTATATGATATTTAAACTGATCAACAGTTTGAGGGAGTCATATTCAAAATCAAAATCATTATATATATCTTTTGAAGATGAGTTTACATTATTAGCAATAAGATCGTCAAAAAAAGCAGACGATTGTAATTCCGAAGGGGAACATCTAAACAGATCAAAGAGTTCATCATCATCTAGGGAATCAATTGCTACATTAAGGCGATTAGCCGTAAAAAGAGGCATAACGTATATGAAGGCATGTCAACTGACGAGTTAGCAAAGGAATGAAAAATTTTTGGCACAAAAGTTGCACGGACAATGCCGGGTTCACGGATAGTACAGCGAGTAGGCAAATTCACGAAAACATAGACTTTGTAGGCAACATAATCAAAGAACGTAGAATACATAAACAACACAGGAAGAAAGCGTACACACAAATAGTCAAAGCCTGTAAAAGAACTTTGACAGAACCAGAGCAAAGCATATAAACGGACATGGAGATAGAGATAGCTCCCGAATTTAGAAAGATCATTTGTTATTTATAGGAAATAATTATTGATTTATAGGATGAAAATAATGTATAGTGAATGCATAATAAATGCGTGTAAAAATAAAACACCTTTCATTTCTTGGATCATTATGTAGTATCATAATATTATCAAGGATGGCTGAATTTCAATTCCTCAAAATGATACACAATCTCTCTCGTGTAAGAGGGGGTTAGGCCTACCCCATGCCTCCTATACCCTCCCCGTTCAGGCCTTTCTACTTAATTCAATTCAATTCAAAGTTTATTTCATTTTCCGACATAACATATGTTTCACTTCTTTGATAACAGAGAACAAGGTAAATAGAACATAGTGAAATGAAAAGACTGTACAATAATTGAGGACCTTTAGTAATCATACATTGTATAGTAAAAAAGAAACAGAAGTGATCGAAATGAAGTACATGTATACCGTGCGAAAAATGGAGGGACCCACTAAAAAGACAGAGCTTGTAGTGTGTGGGCCCCTCTGGAGAAGAACATTGATGGAATCGAATCATCGTAGATACAAAAGATAACAAAGTGGAAGAAGTCTGGATACAAAAGATAATAAAGTGGAAGAAGTCTGGAAGCCCACTAAAAATTAGATTACCATATATACACTTTCATAGACGCGAACAAACATGAAACAGGACTAGACAACGAGACAACTACTGAAAAAAAAGGTTGTACAAGACAAACGGAATGGACAAGACTGACAAACTGAAGACAAAATAGCAGACAAAAATGCACAACAGAAACAGAAACAGAACAACAGAAACAGCGATCTTCGGCAGAAGCATGCCAAGAGAATAAGAGGATAGTTGTAGGGGAAAAGTAATATTTTGACGCCTGAAATAAGACAAGAAAATAGAAAATAGAGGGACGTATGAACAGGAGTCACATACGGAAAGTCAACTTCAAGACGCTATGGGCAAAATGGCATAGGTGACAACATTGCGAGCATCCAGGAAAAAGATACCATTAATTCTTTGAAGAGGGGACAAAGTGAGCAGGTAAGTGTAACTGAGAAAAAAGGCCAAATGGTTAATTCGGTATTGTAGAGTCGTACGATTGCAATAAAAAAGACTTCAGTCTCCTCTTGAAAGAACATATGGATGGAGCGTTTTTTATGTCTTGATTCAAAGAATTCCAATAATTTGGGCCTACATAAATAAGTGTGTTTTTAGCAAAAATCGTTCTTAAAAGAGGTAAGTGAAATTCATTGGAACGCCTAGTAGGATATTCATGAAATGATTGATTTTTTAGGAACATAGAGTCAAAAATAGACGGAAGCAAGTTATTACAATACTTGTACATAAATTGCCCTAAATTAAACAAAAACAAATCTGCAATTTTTAAGAGCTTGTTGGAGGCAAACAACATATTTGTATGAGAACGTACAGGGGAATAACAGATAACACGTAGAGCTTTCTTTTGTAAGAGGAACACTCTCTCTAATAAATTCTGATGCGTGTTGCCCCAAACTAATATTCCATAATTAAGATGAGGCAATATTAACGACGAATATAGCATAAGTAATGATTTTTGTGGAATATGAAATTTTAATCTATTTACAATGCCTATATTACGTGAAATTATATTGCAGACATTATCAACATGTGATTTCCAGGAAAGTTTTTCATCCACAATGACACCCAAAAATTTGATATGTGAGACTCTTTGTAGATGAGAGTCATCTAATACTATATTTGTACTTAAACTATCAACAATATTACTAAAAAGCATATATTTTGTTTTTTGAGCATTGAGTGATAGCCTATTGGCCCTGACCCAATTTGTCACTTTTTTCAATTCAATGTTAATTTTATGAACGAGAAAATCAATATCATTATGGGCAAAAAATACATTAGTGTCATCTGCAAAATGAATAAAAGAGAGGTCGTCAGATACGCGACAAAAATCATTGATATAAATAATAAACAATAACGGCCCTAAGAGACTTCCCTGTGGGACACCATATTTAACTTCTCTGACAACGGAATCATTGTTTTTAATTGTAACGAATTGTTTTCTATCAACTAAATAACTCTTAAACCACTCCAAGGCCTTCCCACGTATTCCATAATGCGATAACTTATAAAGTAAAATATCGTGATTGATAGTGTCGAAGGCCTTGGAGAAGTCCAAGAAAATACTAACTAGATGAGAATGGTTATCGATTGCGTGAACAACTCTATCAACAAAATGCAAAAGAGCATGCGTAGTACTATGTTTCTCACGAAAACCAAACTGAAAATTCGTAAAAACGTCGTGTACCTTCAAAAAATTGATCATTCTCTTGTAAATAAGTTTTTCTAAAACCTTAGACAATGACGATAATAATGAAATTGGGCGATAATTGCTGACTTCGAACTTATCGCCTGCCTTAAATATTGGGATTACTTTAGCTAATTTCATTTTATCAGGGAATACACCATTAAAAATTGACAGATTAAATATATGAGCAAGTGGATCAGCAATCGAGGAAATAACACCCTTAAGTATGAAATTATCTATCTCATCATAACCAGAACTTCGTTTATTTTCAAAAGAAGAAATTATATCAATAATTTCAAATCTGTTAGTTGGTATAAAAAATATGGAATCAGAATTACGCTGACCTAAAAATTCAGTAAAATGAGAATCTGTTGCAGGAATGTTTTGAGCATAATTTTCGCCTATTTTTGAAAAATAAGAATTAAAAATATTTGCAATATGAAGAGGATCATTAATCAATTCATCATTCAATTTAATTTTATCAATGTCAGAGTGTTTACTCGGAACATTCATGGCCTGTTTTAGGACTTTCCAAGTATTTTTCATATCAAACTTATATTTCGATAATTGCTTAAAGTAATATCTTTTCTTTTCAGAACGTAAAATCATTGTCAAAGTATTTTTATATGATGTATATCTATTCTTCGATCGCTCAGTTTTTTCCAATTTGTACTTGTAATACAAACGATTTTTCCTATTAATTGAACGAAGAATTGATCTGGAAATCCAAGGTAATCTAGGTGTCTTTTTATACTCTGTTCTATTTCTTTGTTTTGGGATTACATCATCTAAATGATGATTAAAAGTTTCCATAAAATTACAAAAGGATATATTAACATCATCGCTGCCAAATACTCCTGACCAGTCAGCATTCTCCAGGGCCACATCAAAACTAGCTAACTTTTCAGGTGAAACTCTACGTCTAAACAAAAGAGGTGAAATAGGTTTAATATTAGCTGGTGTTTTAAGAGTAAAACAAGTCATTATTGGAAAATGATCAGTCATATCTGAAAGGATTATAAAAGAGTCAGGGAGGGGTAGAATATTACAAAACAAGTTGTCAATGAGGGTGGCAGAGCGATCTGTAACACGTGTGGGTTTAGAAATAAGAGGAAGAAAGGACGAGGACAGAAGTGTGTGAAGAAAATCACTAGAGATATTATCATGCTCAGACTTCAGCAAATCAATATTGAAATCACCGAGTAAAAAGCAATCCTTATTTCGGAAAACGTGTGAATTATCAAGATCTGAAAAATAAGTTAAAAAATCATTGGCGTTTGAATTAGGAGGTCTGTATATAATGCCTACCATAAGATTTCTACATCCTGGGATAAGAATTTCTATAAACAAAGATTCAACAACATTGTCCATTCTAGAAATATCTTCATGAACAATAGTATCAAAGGAACGTGATATGTACAATGCAACGCCCCCTCCATTCTTATCAAGCCTATTGTTAACAAACAAATTATAACCCTCAATTGCGAAATAATTTTCTGTATTGGAAGCTAACCATGTCTCACTTAATCCGATAACGGATAGCGACTGGCTTGCATCAGATTCTAATAGAAATTTTAAATCATCAAAATGTTTATTCAAACTCCGTATATTTAAATGTAACAAAGAAAACGTGTCCTCAGAAAAATTATGAATCATATCTTTGCATTGATTCACTGTAATATAATTGCACAACATATTTTGAGTGAAATCATTACTAAGATCATGAGGCAATTCATTTGCAGCTGTATTCAGGCTATCGGTAACAAAATCATCGTAAGGGGTGGTTCGTGTACTGGTTAACCCACTAACTGGGTCAGAATCTAAGCTTGTGTTCCTAAACAATTCAAAAAAATCATCGTTCGACACGGAATGAAATGGAGCATTCAGAAAATTAGCCATAATTAAAAATACGAGACGAATTTTTAAAAGTCTGCGTTATTAACAAAACTAGGATGTCGTGAATAAGTGGACGATACAAGAAAATACCCAGTCGCCGGGATGTGGCAAGACGCTGGAGTAATCTACGAACATGGGTGACGTCAAAATTATGATAAGCAGAAGATCGCTGAAGAGACGTAGAACGTGAAACGAGAAAGGGCTGAACAAGGTAAGTAAGAACACTGAGAAGCATGGACAGAAAAAGACATAGAACACACACAACATAATAAGAATAAATCCAGTCTCTCTGTGGGCTTCCGAGACGACAGCAAAAACATACATACACAAAAATTTGAGCCGACATTAGACAAGGACAAACGTGGCTTGGCTATTACATTCGATCAATCTCCGGATCATCAATAATATACGATAAGTACAGAATAGCTCCAAAAACCCCAGGCCAATAATGTACCTTCTCGGGCACTTGTTAGCACACCGCAGGTCTGAATACGAAACATAATTATTTTCACACCAATGCCGCCAATGGCATCATTATAACAGTGGTAGTGTGTGTATGCATGGCGTGTGTAAGCAGTGTTTTAACATGCGAGAGTATGATTGTGCTTGAGAGTGTGAGATTTGGGTGTGTGTGTGCGTGTGTGTGTGTGTGTGTGTGTCTTAACGTGTGTGTGTTTGACGTGGGCGTGGCTGCGAGTGTAGGCAGATAAGCAAAGGGTTCGGTTCAGTGCAGACGATACTGGGACCGTACAAGTGAACAATTGCTGTGCAAGCAAGTACTGTACTTCACATTACACCAGTTTGGCAGAATGATGAGTACGCAGGAGTTGTGCGCATATGAATATGCAGACAAGCGATAAAGATCTAACGTACGGATAAAAACTTGTAACTTTTCCAAAAATTGTCACAATTAAGAGGGGGATCAGACTTGTAGTAATAATCATCTCAAAAACAAAATGGATGGGGGGGGGGGTCGTTTATAAAATGCAATATATTCCTCAACTGGTCAAAGTACAACCCAACAAGGAATACACATGTATTGAAAATATGATACAAACAAATGAAGTTAATACACACTACAGACACAATCAGTTGGAACCCCTGGAAATCTTTTGTTCCATTGTGTAAATATGGTGGGGGGGGGGGGACACTCGCAACTGCATAGCCTTTCGGCACTGAACAAATGAAATTCACTATTGTCGTGTACAAAATATCACTGCAATATTCATGTATATCATTCATTACATCATAACATCAGGTTTGCGTAATTCCCCAACACCAACAAAAAATAAATAAAAAGAAAGAAATCCGAACAGTTACATAAATCTAAATTCGTAAATCCAATTCATCTCTAATTTTACAGGATTTTCAATTAAAGCATACCACAACATATCATATTGTTAAACAAAACAATATTTTGTTGGCATTACCTTATATATGTATATATATATTTTTTGAAAATAGAGGAGAAAACTTATGACCAGTAGAATTATCTATCCTGATTGCACTGTTATGTTTTGCAAAATAATCAAAATTATATGGATATCCTCATCAGACCCGACGGCAGTTGCTGTCAGAAAAACAGTCGAAAACACAACCGCAAACAATATCATATTGTTAGACAATAATATCACATTGCTAACGACATATCCTATTGCTAGACAAAGCAATACTTTGTTGACATTTCCATATATATTTTTTTTTGGAAAAAAAAATAAAGGGGAAATAACTTGTAACCAGTGAGAATATTCATCCTGATAACATTTCCATATACAGTCAAACCTGCCTTAGCGGCCACCTGTCTATAGCGGCCACCTGTCTACAGTGCCCACTGATAAATCCCCCCGAGAGAAAAGCCCTGTTAAAGACCCTGTGTATAGCGGCCACCTGTCTAACGCGGCCAGCGGCCGCAAATTTTGTTTCCCGCGGTAGATTTTAACCTGTCTATAGCGGCCACAGAGCCGGTAATTCAGCATGTTTTTTCTGATTTGTGGCCGTGCCAGACATTCATGGGCAACGTTCAGTGATCGCCACCGCTGCATTCATCACTTATTCAGTCATAATAATGCACTAGTGTAAAGCTTTCTTCACGACTGTACACATGCTACTGTGCAACAATTTCATAAACACCGGCATTGTTCAATGCATGAAATACACGTGTGTATACTTACGCATAGTACATTATGTACATTAAATACTTATCGACGTATCCAACGATGATATATGTACATGTATAGGCAATGCACATTAACGTGGATTACCTGTCTATAGCGGCCACCTGTCTATAACGGCCACTTTTTTCATTTCCCTTGGGTGGCCGCTATAGATAGGTTTGACTGTATATATATATTTTTTTTTTTGGAAAAAAAAATAAAGGGGAAATAACTTGCAACCAGTAACAATATTCATCCTGATTACACTGTAATGATTTGCAAAATAATCAAATTCTAGGTATTCTCAATTCAGACCTGACGGCAATTGTCGTCAGAAGCACGGTCAAAAACACAGCCGTAAACAATATATCATTTTGTCACACTATACATCATATTGCCGAACAACACTGTTAGGCAAAGCAATATCTTGTTGGCGTTTCCTTACATTCTTTTTTGAAAAAGGAAAAAAAACTTATAACCAATAACATTGTTAATCCTGATTACACTGCAATGTTTTGCAAAATAATCAAAATCATGGATATTCTTACTTCAGACCTAACGGCACTTGCTGTCAGAAACACGGTCAATGACACAATCGAAAACCATACATTTTCATTCTAATGTCAATAAATTCCATATATATTATTTTCATTACACAAATTAATTGATCTAAAATACATTTTAGATTAACATATTTTAAAATGTTTCATCTAAAGTGTGCGCCAGGTTTGTTACTTCACTTAAAAAAAATGCAAAAGTTCCGTGGGTGGAGATATCTAGATACCTTCAATTAACGGAGGGTCCCCTCCCCCCAGCAGTTGCGCCCGTTGCGCCCCACCTTGATTTCCAAAGAGAAAAGATAGCTACAAACGGCAGTTTTTGGACTGTAAAATGTCAAAATTTTCAAGCTCGCCGCTCGCTTCGCTCGCTCGCATTCAATCGTTATGCCTGATTCTCCTGATGTTGCTGCCAGTAACTGACAGCAGTTTCGCCCGTTGCGCCCCCTTAATTTCATAGACGAAAAAAATAAAGCTACAAACGGCAGTTTTTATACTGTAAAATGTCAAAATTTTCAAGCTCTCTCGCACTTAATCGCAATGCTATTCTCCCGATGTTGCTGCCAGTAATTGTCCACAGTTGCACCCAGTGCGCCCACTTAATTTCCAAAGCGAAAATGTATAGCTATCAAACGGTAGTTTTTGGACTTTAAAATGTCAAAATTTTCAAGCTTGTTCGCTTCGCTCGCTTGCATTTAATCGTTACGCTATTCTTCTAATGTTGCTGCCAGTAACTGGCAGCAGTTACGCTCGTTGCGCCCCCCTTAATTTCCAAAGCAAAAAAAAAAAAGAAAATATAGCTACAAACTGCAGTTTTGGGGACTGAAAATGTCAAAATTTTCAAGCTCGCTCGCTTCGCTCGCTCGCATTTGATTGTTATGCCAATCTCCTGATTTCGTGCCGGTAATTGCCAGCGGTTGAGCCCGGTGCGCAACCCCCTTAATTTTGAAAGCAAAAAAAAAAAAAAAAAAAGAATTATAGCTACAAACGGCAGTTTTTGTACTGTAAAATGTCAACATTTCCAACGCTCGCTCGCATTTAATTTTTATGCAATTCTCCTGATGTTGCTCCAAGTAATTTGTGGTTTCATAACGTAATTCTGAAAAACTTACAATGTTGCTCAATGACTGCGCTGTGGAATGTGTGCAAATGGTCATGTATTGTAGTCCCCATTAAGTTTGCAGACTGACAGCGCACGCACACACGCGCACACACACATACACGCGCAAGCACGCATAAGCATACACACCATCAAAATTACTTTTCCACGAGATGCCCCCCCCCCCATGTCTTGACCCACGGTACGCCACTGTGAGTGTGTGTGTGTGGGGGGGGGGGGGGGGGCACCAAGCTTCTCCACCCCATCCTTCCCAAGGCTGCGTCGGTCCAGTTATGGGCTTGTAATCGTGGTGATGGTGACTATCGTTGATCATCCTCCCCCCCCCCCCCCACTCCTCAGTACGGATTTACGTCGTTGATGACAATGATTAAAGACAACTTTAGTGTAAAAGCAAAAATGCATTTTGTTTTTTATTGGGTTTTATAAAAACCCTATCCTAAATGTGCCTGGATATCGTGGATCACTGTTTTCGTTTGCATGCCAGTACGTTCATGTTTGTCTCCATGTGTACTCTGACTAGGGTGTGTTTGCATGTGTGTGTGTGTGTGTGTGTGTGTACGACACCGTGTGTCTGTGTGGGGTTTTTTTATGTGTGGGGTGATGTGTTACACGTGTGTGTCTATGTTACTCATAATTGTGGAAAAAAAGTGAACGGTTGCAGGAAAAATGAAATAACCCAGAAATCACAATGTTCAGAAAAGATCAACGAGATGAATTTGAATGAAAATTTGACAAAAATGATATAAGCAAAAGATGAAATTGCTTTTGCTGCTATGCGTGCAGCGAGTGTGACGGACGAATTTGAATTGTAAATGAGGAAAATGTGTGACAAATTATATAGGCCTACTTTATTGAATACTTTGTTGAATAGACTTTGACGAAATACGAATTTGAATAAAGGATTGGCAAATCCCAATTTTTTCGGGACGAAAGTGAATTAAAGATCTATCAAAGTGAATGAAAAAAAGTTTGAAAATGAACGGGGAAAAAAGTGAATGGCTATAAATTCGTAATAACTGTCAACTATATATCGTCCGCGTGTGCATCTTTTCACTGTGTAGCCCTACAAAGTTTATGGAAGTGGACCGAAGGGGGAGACGTCACACACGAGGGAGTTTTTGCATTTTTAGAATTAACATTCAACAATTTGATATAAGATTTTGGTGGAATTTAAGCAAATTTTCAATTAACAAATTTATACTCTTGTATGTTCACATATATTATCAAAAATGCTATCAAAATAGAAATATAACAGCATTAAGCTTAAAGCTAACTTCTCCTCAGGAAGTGGTAAGCAGCAACATTATAACCGTCCAAAAAATAAAGGATTCAGTACTGGCGACCTCAACATTCAGACTCAGTGTAACCAATAAAACACTACGTGTAAATACTCACCATCGTCACTCATTTTACGCTGAAATGGTGATTATTAAGAAAAGAGACACATTATCATAGTATTGAAATGTGCAGTGTAATTCCGAGACAATAAACCTATCAGTAACTTAACCGCCCGAAACATGTGTTTGTTTGTTTTGGTTTTTTTTTTTTTCAAATGCACATTGATATAATATGTAATGCAGTGTCAAATATGGCCTCATCTGTTTTTCCTTGAGTGAAATATAAATGTCATATACAAGTCATAATTGAATACATCATTTATCCAATGCCACGACTACTTGTTCATACATTATATATATATATATATATATATATATATATATATATATATATATATATAATTATTTATATGTATGTATATATATATATATAATTATATATATGTATGTATATATATATATATATATATATATATATATATAGTAATATGCATGTGTGTGTGCATTTGTTTGAGTGCATAATGTTTACATATTTGAGTATACACCTATATACATAACTGAATAAAACTGTTCTTGCCGCAACCACATTACTGTTAGACCAGGAGCTGGCTTCTGGTCAATTTACCCCACCAAGCCCAAAAGGTTTGACCCCTCAGAGTTGCTGGGACCACCCTCCTCATTGAAAAAATGGGCGTCAGCCTGGTCCCTGAGGGCGGGTTCGGCCCCCAGGGACCCCCCGAAAAGGCCCTCCGGCGGATGTAATTTACCCCATGGAGCCCATGAACCAAACCTGGCCTAAATGAATGTCCTATGGGTGTACATAATCAAAATATAAAACCTGACAGAATATCTGGTTGGGAAAGGGGTTGCCAGACCACTTGTTTGCAGGTACAAAACCTCATTTTTGATCACAGAGTCTGCGCCAAGACTACTCTGTCCCATAGGCCCTGTACTGTAGCGTCTCCCAACAGTCCGAGGGACAGTGCCAGTTAGTGCATGTAGTAGTCTTGGCGCAGACTCCTTAACGCTCAACAAGGGTTTGTGCCTGCAAACTACCCATTAAACCCTGGGACCCAGGGTAGTTTGCATCCAGCAATTCACCACACACAATCGCGCGCGCACACACACACACGCGCGCGTGCGCACACACACACACACATACACACACACACATGACTCTATGTATACACCATAACACCAAACATGTTCTTAGCTTTCTCAATACTATTGATAATACGGACATTATATCTTGCACATAATAAATGTCAGGCCTATAAGATGTTCATACCTTTTGAATATTTTACATGGATACTATCAATACACCTATAAGGAACGCTGAAGAAATTTGAAATTTGTGTGAAGCTGTATTATGTTTACTGGCCACCCAGCCTACTCATTCTGTATGATGTATTCACCTTATGAGACACAAATAGAGCTTTTCAGTAAATGCTGAAATAAAACCTTTCTTGTGAGTAGACTTCAGTTTAATCTATATTACAAATTTAAAATGAAACCTACTGAGCAATCAAAACTGAAATATACTAGTTATAAAAATACTTTGACGAAAATTATACGTATTGAAAAGAAAAAATATTATACTAAGCAGTTACAATTTTATAAGCATGATATGCAAAATACATGGAAAGTTTTTAAGCAAGCAATGAATATATCAAATAACATGTCGAATATTACTAAAATTAGATCTGATGATAAAATTCATGAAGATCCTCAATATATTTGTAATATTCTAAATAATCATTTTTCTTCCATTGGGGAAAATCTTGCAAGCAAAATTCCATCTTCAAATAAACATTTTTCTGAATTTTTAGGTCCACCAAATTTAAACTCAATGTTTTTTAGTCCAACATATAGTCAGGAGATAATCAATATTGTTTCTGATTTTCGTTCCAAAAAAAGTGCTGGACACGATGACATCAGTAATTTTTTGCTGAAGGGGGTAATATCTTCAATTGCGGATCCTTTATCTCATATATTCAATTTATCTCTTTTTATGGTATTGTTCCTGAAAGTATGAAAATAGCAAAAGTCATCCCTTTGTTTAAAAAAGGTGACAAATTAGATGTTAATAATTATAGACCAATTTCTTTGTTATGTACATTGTCCAAAATTCTTGAAAAAATTGTTTACAAAAGAACTCTTATTTTTTTGAAATTCAATAATATACTCTCAAATACTCAGTTTGGTTTTAGAGAAAAACATAGCACCTCACATGCATTATTGAGTTTTGTTGAAAAAGTAGCACATGCTATCGACAAATCTTCACATCTCATAGGTTTGTTCCTGGACTTCTCCAAGGCCTTTGGCACCATTAATCATGATATTTTACTTAATAAACTACAACATTACGGAGTCCGCGTGGGAAGGCCTTGGAGTGGTTCAGGAGCTACCTCTCGAACAGGAAGCAATATGTCTCTTTAAATGGTTGCAATTCACAAATGTTAAATGTTAAATGTGGGGTCCCACAGGGAAGTTTATTAGGTCCGCTTCTGTTTCTTATTTATATGAATGCTTTCTGTAAATCATCAGATATTCTTTCTTTCATTCTCTTTGCGGATGATTCAAATTTGTTTTTTTCGCATAATAATCCCTTTACCCTAGTAAAGACATTAAATTTTGAATTAGAAAAAGTTGCTCAATGGATAAAAGCTAATAAATTATCTCTCAATCTTCAAAAAACAAAATATATGCTTTTCAGCAACTCCATTGAGGCACTACCTGCTGATATTATTTTTGATGGCACACCACTGGAAAATGTTTCTTATATCAAATTTCTGGGAATAACAGTTGATAATAAGCTTTCATAGAAATTTCATATTGATAGTATATGTAAGATTATTTCTCGAAACATCGGTATAATCAACAAGATTAAATTTTGTCTTCCTTTGTCGTCCCTGCTTACATTATATTCATCCCTCATATTGCCTTATTTAAATTATGGTATTCTTGAATGGGGAAATACATATCAAACTCTTTTGGATAAATTACTTCTGCTACAAAAGAAGTCACTGCGTATTATATGTCACACTGCATATTTGTCTCATACTGATCCGTTATTTTTTGAAAATAAAATATTTAAAATTAAAGATTTGTATTTGTTTAATTTAGGACAATTTATGTATAATTACAATAAAAATAATCTTCCATATATATTTGAATCAATGTTTTCAAAAAATCAATCTGTTCATAATTATCCTACAAGGCAATCCAACGAATTTCATTTACCATTTTTTAGGACTTTGCTGGCTCAGCAAACCTTCATCTACGAGGGGCCTAAGTATTGGAACTCACTTCCCAACGACATAATGTATTAGGTATTTGTATTTGTATTAGGTATATACCTTAGAAACGAAATTCTGTTGTTACTCGTGACCACTTGTACGTTTTCTTTGAAATTGTTATAAATTTGGTCTGCAAATGTATTGTATATATTTTTTCTGTTTATTCAATGGAAATGGAAATAAAATTGAATTGAATTGAATTGAATTGAATTGAATTTCAGACCAACTACAACAGCACTAAAGGCCATTTGTATAACAGATTTAAGTAAACATTAATTTTTAGTCTACAGTGTATTAAACATACCTTTAATAAAATTTATGTCAACAAGAGGAAGTTGGAAATAGATTGGATTACTTTCTTTTCTCCTGCCTGATATCCTCTTTTGAATACAAATAACAAGTCTCAATCCTCATATAATATAAGATTCTTGTGAAAACCTCAACTAAACACTTGTTGTGTATATTTGGCTGATATAAACCACCCTACGATGTATGAAATAGGCAAGGATTACAGCATCCATGGCAACATTAACTTTATTTGACTCTAAATTCCAAATCAGAATAACTGCAACATTACATTAAGAAATGAAGCTTAATGGTTTTGGAAATGATGTCTATCGAATTTCATACTCAGTAGTGCATGTGACCTCATAGTTTTGGACAAATATCTGCATATCATTATCAATAAGAGTAATGAACATAATTATGGTGTTCTATATAGATCAGGAAGCGGGGGGAAGCGGGGGGGGGGGGGGCTGGGGGGCTGTAGCCCCCCCCCCCCCCCCCCACACGCACACTTTTTGATCGTGAAAAAAAAATCAAAGAAAAAAAAGAAAGAAAGGGGAAAAATCGGGGGGAAATCACATTACCCGAATTTCTCACAAAAAGTGTGCTTCAGATCGCTTTACCTTGATTTCAAAAACGCAAAAGCTCCGTCGATTGGGAGGGGGCATCCCCCTCCCACACCCTCCCCATCTGCCTCATTAGACTTTGTACATACACACATAATGATGCACACGCGGAATAAGAGCTAAATGCCGTGATTTTGCTATTTAGTATTAACACTTTCCTGAAAAAATCAAAATCATTTCCATAAATATTTTTTTTAAGGGGGGGGGGGAGGGGGGCTGGGGGAGCTAGAAAAAAATCCAAGCATTGCACCAAAAGTTTGCACCAGATCGCTGAATTTCAGGTCTGAAAATGTAAAATCACCTTCGTGTAGGAGGAGAAATATCCCTTTTGTATATACACTCTCGTGAGCATGCCTTTTCAGTTTGATTGCTTAACAGACAACATTCATGAAATTAATTGTAACAATAAATTTATACAAGAAGTTTATTCATATGCTACCACTTTATAGGCAAATTGTTCAATAATAATACACACCAAAATATCCTGCTATACCTTAAACAAATGGGGCCGTTTCAAGTCGATAAAAGACGGAAAACATGCATCAAATTGCACCATTTACAACATAAAAATGCAAAAAGTTCTCATCGTGGGAGGGGGAACACCCCCTCCCACACCCTCCCCCCCCCCCTCGTTCCCTAAGCTCGCTGGGGCTCGGTCGCTTTGCTCCCTGGCATAGTAACCACCGCCCTCCCAATATCACAAGATCGGAGTATCCAGGCTACGCCGGTGCGTCTAAGCGGGGGGGGGGGGGGGGGGGGGGGGGGGGGGAGTGACCTTGATACCCCCTCCCCTCCCCCCCCCCGGGCTGCGCAGCCCCCCCCAAAAAAAAACTGAAAAACGTTCCGCGGCCCCTGTAGATTATATGTATATTGCTGAACTTCCTTCAAACATCAAATAACAAGCTTCACAATAGAATGCTAACTTTCTGTAATGAAAATAACCAGGCTAAGAGCATTTACTTTGATCTTGTGTTCTTCCTATTTCTTCAGCACTTTTTTGTGGTCAACTTCTTATTTCTGGGGATATATTGTACTTTTTTTTTATTTGTGATAGTTCCCATACCCAAACAAATGGTGTACATACTGCAAACACTGCCATTGACAGTGGCCAGTAGGCCTACAAACCAAATTAAAACATGAAATCATCAGGTTACTGAAATAGCTCTCTTTTCATATAGCATAAGATGGCTGAGAGCATTAACTTGGTCTTGTGGTCCCTTTATTCCTTCATCACTTTTGTCAACTCCTTATTTCTGGAGATACTTCATCTTCAGTTCCCCAGCCCAACACAAGCAAAACTCAACCTATGGTGTCACATATACTGTGTGTGTGTGTGTATGTGTGTGTGTGTGTGTGTGTGTGTGTGTGTGTGTTTGTGTGTGCGTGTGTGGTGAATTTCTGGATGCAAACTACCCTTGGTCCCAGGGTTTAACGGGTAGTTTGCAGGCACAAACCCTTTTTGAGCGAGGAGTCTGCGCCAAGACTATTACATGCACTACTAGTAACTGGCTCTGTCCCTCGGACTGTTGGGAGACGCTACAGTACAGGGCCTATGGGACAAAGTAGTCTTGGCGCAGACTCTGTGACCAAAAACGAGGTTTTGTACAGTAGTCTGCAAACAAGCGGTCTGGCAACCCCTTTCCCAACCAGATATTTTGTCAGTTTTTATATTTTGATTATGTACACCCATAGGACATTCATTTAGGCCAAGTTTGGTCCATGGGCTCCATGGGGTAAATTACACCCGCCGGAGGGCCTTTTCGGGGGGTCCCTGGGGGCCGAACCCAACCTCAGGGACCAGGCTGACGCCCATTTTTTTAATGAGGAGGGTGGTCCCAGCAACTCTGAGGGGTCAAACCTTTTGGGCTTGGTGGGGTAAATTGACCAGCAGCCAGCTCCTGGTCTATGTATCATTCTGTGGTCTATTCCAATTTGTGAATGTAGCGTTAGCAAATTACAAATCAATTTGTTCATCTTGATAGTATACATAAAGGTAGGCCTATGTACCCTTACCTCATACTATAATTTCTCTTTATCTCTCTTTCTCCATATAATATATATATATATATATATATATATACGTAATAAGTTGAGATTTCACGTATTGGCTCCACGAAGATTTAAAGAAACAAACTGGTAATGCATCTTTGACCATTAAAGCATGAGTTTATTCGACTGAAACAAAATTTTCGGCGTCCTACATACACGATGGTGGTTAGTTCCGGTCACTTGTATGTGAGACTGGAAAATAATTAATTTTGCATATCTGAAATTCTCTCGCGCAGAACCACATTTTCTTTTTCGTCAGGCTTTTGTTTTTTTACTTTTTCTAACACGTCTAATGGTACTCACAAACAAAAGAAAAATAATTTGAAATCACTATTATTGTCAAGATATACTAGCAATCAATAACTTCAAGCCCTTGTTTCGTTTTGAATTCAAGTGGATATAAAATCAGTTTGAATCAACTCAAGAATGTTTAACACATTCAACTTTCTTGCTGCAATCTTTGCTTTTAAGGTTTACTTGAGCATATCCAAGGAAAGCCTCTGAATGACATGTCCATTGGGAAAAGTTGAACAGGGACACACCCTGATAGAGATGTTGTCCTAATCCAATATTTTTTTTTTCCTGGACTCCTGTTATACTATATTATTTGTTTTCTGGAGGAGAAAGGATGTTCATTGTCCATGGAATGCCTGCCACAATAACAGTGACTCAATCTTCCATTGAAAGCGGAACTAATGGACTTTACATTGAAGGAATTGCTTCCGCTACAACATCCTTTATTGTAATAAAAAAAAAAACCAAGAATGCCTCTCACTGATGAATTTATTACCATCCACTAGTCGAGCTTAAAGGGTGTGTACAGTTCTGGTCGAGGTGAAGATTTAGCTTTTAAAGTTTTGTGAGATATTCAGAAACCACTCTATGAGATGTCAAAGAGCATGCGGTTCTAAGGGGTATCAAAATTTTATTCGATGAAAATCGGTTTTGAAATGGCTGAGATATCCAAAAACAAGGTAAAACAAAGAGATACTAATAAAGTTGGGGCATGTCGCCTTTTATTATTAGCACTTTTTTGGATATCTCAGCCATTTGGAAACCAATTTTCATCAAATAAACGTTGAATCCTTCTTAAACTTACATGCTCTTTCATATTTCATAAGAGGCTTTTCATTATCTCACTTGGGAATGTTCAAAACATGAATCCCTACCTCAACCAGTACTGTACAGTCCCTTTAATAGTATTTTTGACAATTGTTTCCGAATTCGGCATTTGAAGACATTTCCTTCGCCCGCTTTCTCTACGAGATGAAAAAGGTAACATACAAAAAAGAGCACTTTAATAGAAGGAAGTGACAAATTTTACGGTTTATTTTGATAAGAGGAATTAGTGAAGTGTACTAAAATTAATCACAAATAAAAAAACATATCATACGTTTAAACAACTCTGTCCACAAAACACTTTACTGTGGAGCGTGGATTACTGAAAAATGCTATAACCCTTCAAGAATTCTGTTTTATTTCATATTGTAAAATAATTTCTTTTTCTTTTTCTGGACTCTAAGAGCATCATTGATTTATTATCCAAGAAGTGATGTTTTCAAGGAACAAGTTCCAGTCTCGTCTACAACTTCTGGCTTTAACAGGCCTATTTGATAGGCAGTTAGTGGAAGTGGACTATACATTTCATTTTAAAAGATAGCAAATCATACATCATAAAGAAAAGATAACAATGCCAATGCTGCCTGTCGCCAGTGATAGTACTCAAAATGTAATAACAATAATAATAATAATAATAATAATAATAATAATAATAATAATAATAGTGATAATAAAACCAAGCTAATATATAAAGGGAAAAACCTTCGAAACACAATCAATATTTTGAATGCCCATATTGGCAGCAAGCTTATTTACTAAAGATTATGTTTGTGAACATGCTTTTTTCGATTCTACATACTTTTTTTGTGGCTTTACTGCCTTTTCGAGTTCTCCTGAGAGAGAGTCCCTCTGAAATCGATTACTGTACTCCAAGCTCATAGAGTGACTTCTATTGTGTTGTAGTACTGACAAAGGGAACGACGAATCAACTGACGTACGACGATAAAAACTTCATAAAAATGTCCATTAGGGTACTTTCGGAGGAGATAACATTTCAAATAGCAACAATAGACGCTGACGTGTGTCCTTCAGATAATCATTTCGGGGGGGGGGGGGGGGGGGGTCACCGTCGGCTGCGGGAAAGTTTATCAGGGGAAAAAAGTCACGTGTGGCGCCAGAGCATCTCATTTGGATCTCCTCTCCTTACGTCGATCACCTCTCTTCTCGATTCTGTCGCAGTGTTTCCAGACTTCTTCTCGGTAAAGTGATATGTCCCAGCACAATGAAGAGTTTGTTTGCAAAAACCGATAAGTCCATATTTGCCAAATGGAGATATTTGCGATTAAAGGTCCAGAAAAATAAGGAGTATAAAAAGATTTTGTTTGCTTCTTTTGACCATAACTTCAAAAATGTACCTTTAAAGTGACCAATGTATCATTTAAAAGGTATCATTTTGTACTTTTTGACAGAGACTTTAATTCAAAATCTTCAAAAATGGACTTATCGGTTTTTGCAAACAAACTTTCTATGTATGTATATATATATATATATATATATATATATAAGATACATACATGTATATATGGCGCTATCAATAAGTGGTATATCATGCCGTATTATTTGGATCGAAGCTGTAGAAAAATTATATATTTTCACCAACCATGATTTATTATACCTCTATGAACATGATGATATTGTTCTTCTTGATCACTCACTTTAAAGAGATGGTATAGTATTGGTGGAGATGAAGTTTGGGTTTTTAACTTTCTGCGAGATACCAAGAAACCACTTATGTAATAGGACAGAGTACAACATCATAGTGATATCATTCTTAAAGGAATTCAACGTTTATTTGACGAAAATCGGTTTTGGAATGGCCGAGACATCTAAACACAAACTAAAACATAGCGATCGTAATAAAAAATTGGATCCCACCTTTTATTAACATCCATCAGTTTTTGATATCTAGCATTTTCAAAACCAATCTTCCACAAATAAACGGTGAATTGATCTTGAAGTTACATGCTCTTTGTATTTCATCAATTACAGGTTCCTCGTTTTCTCACACCAAAACAAAACAAAACAAAAAATATTAGGAACATGAAGTTAGGTCTAAAACAAAACTTTTTATGGCGCAGGACTGACACTATGGTCCTTGTTCCTCCAGAAATGTTCAGAGATTATGTCCACATTTTCAGCATTCTTTTTACCTTGTCTTTGTGTTGTGTTGGTTCTTTTGCTTGTTTTCACTTTTACATTCCGTCTGTCGTTGATTTTTTTTATTGACTAAGCCCACTACCCAAAACGTAATTATGTTTGTTTATGGTATGATGTCGCAGTATTTTCAGTGATAGTAAATTTGTTAAGGAAGAACAGAATAACTTGCAGAGTGGTCCTGATGTCATTTGTTTATGGCTAGAAATCAAACCTCACACCCATAAAAGACAGAAGTCATTTGGTTTTTTTTTTAAATGAATAAAAAATGTGAAATGTTTTGATGATACAATAAAAAAAAAACTTATTCAAATTCATGAATTTTTGCCGCCAAGTGTTTTCATTGCAACTGATTAACTAATTGCCCTACATTGACGATTATTTAAGTCGATCTAGGGCAATTTGTCAATCAGCTGCAAAGAAAATACTTGTAAAAAATTACAAATGTTAAATGAAATAATAAATTTGGGAGTAAAACTCGACCCTAATCTTAAATGTAAATTACATGTTTCAAGCACGTATTATTTGTCACAATAAAGTCTCCATGTCATATGAGGAAAATATGAAAATTTCTTTGATTATGAATAAATCAAAAGTATGAAGATTACTCTACTGTAATTTTACCTTGCACTGCCAATTGCAGTACATCTTGGTTAATAATTTGCAAAAGCACACAGGGATAAGTTACTGAAGTTTCAGAATTAATATGAACAAATAATTTTGAATGAAGACTGTGATTGCCTTCCACCACAAATTGTTGCAAACGCTAAATTGACAATCAATGCTGAACGTGTCAGATATCAATATTGTGTTCTTGTTTATAAAACTGATTATGATTTAATACCAACCTATTTAGAACCAGTGATAAACGAACGTAGCATAATTGTTTACTATAGAAAGCGATATTCAATAAAGTGTCACCTCAAATTAACCTGTCCAAGGAAGGGATATAAAAAAAAAAATTTACATAATTATGTTGACGCTACCTTTTACCATGCACTTCTTTGTAACATTCAGAATTGCATGTTCTAGCTCCATACTTTTAAAAAAAGTATCGTAAATCTTTAGAATTGGACTTTATTTGATATTCTGACTAAATATGAAATGAATAAATATCGATAATCGAATTGCGGAATGATACCTCCTTTTTTCCCAAGAAAATGCTTTACTGATTTCGAATTCGCTAATCAGTTATTACCGCGGTCCACTGCCATATAAAGATATACTACGGTTTCATCACAAATAGCACTCAGTTTGTTATAAAAATGAATTGTAAACGCCGTTCTTGTTATTTCTTTATGGCTCTTCTAATTTTTCTTCCCTCTTCAAACAACTTAAAATGTTTTCATTACTGGCAATGTTGGTTCTCTAAACAGAATCCCCCCTCCAATCCAGCAAACCGAATCGACACCCCAAATTTCTGGAGTTCACTCGATCAGAGCCTTGAAAAAGCCAGAAGTTTACGGGGCTTGAAACGTAATTACACGAAAAATGTTTAAACTTTTTTTACAATGATCACAAAACGAAAAAAAAACCCTGCCTATTTCCTATTGTCAATTCACCTGTTCTGTTCTTTTTTTTAATGATTTGCTTTTCAACTACAAAGGTACCACCATTTTAGTTGTTATGTAGTGCCTGAATTAAGTGATTGAACAATTCCGGCCTCTAATAAAGTAGCATTTGTGATTGGTGATATTCGTCGTTGTTCGGTTTTACATTACTTTAGGCATTTTATTTGTTTTTGTGACATAATGGTTTACTAATCGTTTTTGTAATTTGCGTATAAAAAAGGACAGCGAGAGAAAGAGAGAAAGAGAGCGAGCAAGAGAGAGGGAGTTATAGGGTAAACGTTTACATGGAAAAATTATTGATCTTGTAGGAAACTGTAAGCTCAACGCAATGTTGCTATACTCCCAAAGAGGTTCTGTATAATTATGTAACCTCTTTGTATACCCCCATCGGCGTGACTGAGAGTTATGCCTATGAAGTAAATGCTAATCATGTTGCTTTTTCACATGGCGCCTTTCCATCCTGTCTAGCTTTACCAAGCTCTTTACACCATAATCGTAATTACTCGGGTCTCATCAAATCTAACCTGCACTTAAAATGTCTTCACTGTATACTCATAATAGCGGAGCATTTCAAGCTGTCATATTTCCCATAACGGTCACTATGCAACGCACAGCTCTGTAAATAGCCGGGCACCAATTTCTTTAGTTTGGCTGTTTGGCAAGGGCAAACGTTGCTGATATTAAGTGCCATGTGTGACAGTCAACAGTTTTCAATGGTTCGTCAGGTCCTAACCGTAGATGATTCTATCTGTATACATAGCAACGATAAATGACATTGCATAATTTTCGGAAGAATCCCATAAAACATCACATATACCGTCTTTCTTTTCAAACATCAATTTGTTTGTATTTCCTATATATATTGTTGTCAGTGTTTTCTAAATATCTGTTCGTTATTCCTAAGGTTCTTGATTCCAAAGATTTATCAATCCGAAAATGAAATGTTCATCATTCTGAAAGTTCGTTATTCCGAAGGTTTGCTCATCCGAAGATGAAATTAAGGTCGTTGATACTCATTTTGGATAAACGAACCTTCATTCATTTTCGGATAAACGAGCCTTGAGAATTAAGACACTTTTTTCACTTTCTGATAAACGAACCTGCGGAATATTATACCTCATTTCATTTTCGGATTAACAAAGCTTCAATCCACTGCAATTCAATTCATTTCATTTCAATTCAATTCAATTCAATTCAATTCATGTCATTTGTTTTCACTCTATTTTCCGACATAACACACATCAGAATCGCGGAACATCACTGTGCACACTTCGGAGTGAGACCACTTTAGTGTTCGGATTAACTAGTCCCCTTTGATTTTTCGGATTAACGAATATAATAGGTAGGCCTATAGGGGGTTAATGTGTGTTTCAGAACAACGAATCTTTGAAATAAAATATCATTTCCGGATTAACAAGCGCTCGGAATAACGACCCTCACACGTTTCTAAGGCCGAGTAAAATTCTCTCTATCAATTTTTACACTCTGCGGTATACACAGACTTGGTGGTTTCGGATGTAGTGTTTTCAAAAGCTTTGAAATCACTGAACTTCCTAAAGGAGCAATTGCCCACACTAAGTTGGGAATTTAGGGCTAGTGTTAGACGATTTCAAATTGGATATCAATTTTGTGCATTTCACCAATTATCTCCAAGTGTTTTCTTCCATAAGACACATGCCGTGAAATTAACGGTTACACCAATCTAACAACGAAGAGCCGATCGTTTCAACATTAGATAAGGGCATCATCAGGACTTGATTGGGTATGCCATAATAAACTTAATTGTGATATTATCAATCGCTATCTAGAATTAGAAATCCGTAAAATGGTGTACGCCCGCTTATATTGTTGAATCTTGTAGTAGATGGGGGTATTGCGGCATAGTGAATAAGAACCCTGTCTTTCAATCGGAGCTAGGACCCGAGTTCAAATCAAATCCAATGCTTGTCATGATGCTTGGGACAAGATGTTTTAACCCACAATTACCCTCTGGAGCAGGATGTATAAAAGGGTACCTGGCAACGCTCCAGGCAACGCTGGGGTAATGAAAATGGCTGGCCCTCTTGTAGGACAATATGAACACGAGGGAGGTTCCTCTGAATGAGGGAGACCATGTTGCCATGAATATATTACTTTTTGTACTTTTTTTTTATTTGTCGTAAACATAGTGGTGCCTTTCTGATTTGGTAACAAAGAGAAGTAAGAATTCTAAAACTCGTCAATCTGACACATTTTCTTAAATTGTTCCCTAGAAACCATCCTAAGAATCAACAAGATGAGCACACTCTCCGTTGACGGCGTTATCAATGTTACTGACGAAACGGTTTTCCTAGACACCACGATATACCCATCTGTAACATGGCGGGTTATCGCTGTGATATGCGTAACTGTGGTGACCGTCATTTCGAATTTTGCCATTCTTCTGGCGTTCTACTACGAGAGGAAGCTACGGACGTATAGCAACTACTACATCATCAACATGACCGTGGCAGACTTCCTCGTTGGTTTAGTGTGTATGCCGATTCGCGCGACGTTTCTTCTCTTGGGCAGGACCTGGGTATTGGGTCAACATTTCTGTCACGTTTTCTTGGGACTCCAGCGCGCGCTGCAGGGCGTGTCCGTCTTTGGAATCGTCGTCATCTGCTTCGATCGTTACCTAGCAACGTCGTATCCTCTGCATCACTATAAGATGAAGACCAAGCGATCGGCCATGATTGCAAACTTGTTTACCTGGCTCCTTAAACCTTTTGCGCTCTGGCTGGGCATCGGACCGCTCTGGGACTTTCTTCGGCAAAGTAGAAGGAAGGGGGCCTCGGGCCTGTGTCTTCCCAACTATGCCACCCATTTTGTAATGAGTATTGTCGTTGTCCTCTTGATGAGTGTCATACCATTTGTGGCCGTCACTGTGCTGTGCATTCGCATCTATTACAGCACGATGACGCTCGGCGATCTGACGTCAGGGAATGACAAAAGAAACGTTGAGAAGGATGCTGGCGAAGTTCGCTTTGGAGGACTTCCCTGGCGGGTAAGGTACTTGACAGGACTGGAAGGTCGCCAACATGTCAAATGATAGCAAACATTAGCATCGAGGAATCAAAGTTGATTGGTATAAAACGTAAGCTGGGCGAGTCACAAGAAAAAGGGTATCATGTTAATACGAAATTCCAGGGAGCCGAGTCAAGTAATCCACACGTCTCAACCAATCAAGCTTTGGAGTCAGCACTTACTCCAGCTTTATTGCAAGACGGGGATGAACCATCCTCCGATGCTTTGGGTCGTACACCCATAGCAGGAATCACTGGAGCAACACCAAATCAAGCACGCAAGAGCAATGCACATAAAGCATCAAAAGGAAACAAGGCAATACGTACCCTGACTTTTGTCGAGGTAACGTTTTTCCTGACTTGGCTTCCGGCTACTCTAACGCTGGTCCTCTTCTCCGTCAATCCATTGCTATTCACCAGGTTGCCGTATTCCACGGAAATACGAAACATAGTACTTTGGATGTCCTACGGTAACAGCACACTCAATCATCTTGCTTATGCCCTAGCACAACCACTTCTCCGTCTGACAATCTTTAACATGTGTTGCACCAAACACATCCTTAGATATACAGATCCATCGAAAAATTGACTTGCAATCAATTATTATAATGTAAGTTAAATGATTAATATAGGTTTTTCCCGCCCATTTTCGCACTTTTAAAAATCAGTTTCTAAGATTTTTTTTTTTTTAAATTCAAACTCGTCCCTAGAAGCACGCAGCATGCAAATCCTAACTTCAATTTTAATAGTCAATTGACATTTTTGAAGACATCGCATTCAAAATTGTCTATTGTCATTGAAATTCGTCCCCGCCTCCCACAGACTGGAGAATGTTAGGATCAATTTTGTCTATGTTCACACAATATATTTCATGAACTTTTCAAACAAATTAGTCAAACAGTATTGGCGGTACAATCATGCTCAGACGTATTTGGCACGATGCCTTGCACGAAAAGAGATTGAAGGATAAACGGCAGTTAGAGAACGTTGAAAACAGTAAAGACAATCTTTCATCATGTACAAACTATTTACAATCATTTACGATTCAAATTCGTCCGTCACACTTGCTGCACACATTATCAGCAAAAGCAATTTCGTCTTTTAGCAATAATTTTCCTTAAAATTTCCTTACAAATTTATCTCATATCTTTTCTTTTGTGATATCTTGGTAATTTCATATTTCCTGCAACCGTTCACTTTTTCCACAATGAGGAGTGACATGCACACACGTGTATCCCACTCACCCCAAACAAAACATAGAAACACACACACACACACACACACACGCACACACACACACACGCACGCACACACACACACACACACACACACCCTAATCAGAGTACACACGGAGACAAACTATTATGTCCTGTCGCACCAACAAAACAGTTATCCACGATTTCCAGGCACATGACAATCATGGGCGTAAATCTCGGGGGGGGGGGGGGGGGGGGGATGGGGGGATATAGTAGGGTACCTAAGGGGGGGGGGGGGTCACCGTGCACCCCCCTCCAGGACTCCTCGAAACTTACATTTTCAGGATCGTCATGACATACCAAAACATAATCAAGATGTTAACAGGAACGAAAAGTGGCTGTTCTAGGTGAAATTTAATGTATTCTATTGTTTTTCATAATTTCTTATGTATTTTTTGTTTTTAAACTTTTCAACTTTAGTTTTTTCTTTGTTTTTCTATTGGAGATTGTCACTGACCACTTCTCTACCATAATTAGCACAACACTAATCAATGAAAGTGATTAATTGTAAAACTAATCAGGTTTTCATGACCTTCATGACAGATCACCTGTTTTCCATAGGAAATGTACACAAAATCACAAAATTGTGCCCAATTTGGGGGGACATTCCGTTACAATAATGGGCGTGACTTCGCAAAAGTATACGCGGATGTTGCAAATTTGGTCTCAAAAGTTGTGCGAGACTTGAACAAACAAAGCCAAGAAGCCTCGCGACAGATTTATAGCGCGAAACTTCGAGGGGGGGGGGGGCGTCCTTAAAGGGTTAATGTTGCATGAAAAAAACAAATCAATTTTCACATAATCTCATTTTTAAGGAGGTGGTATGCTTTACTAAGTATTTATCCATATCTTTCTTTTTGAGAAACCGACAGTCACTTAACTTCGTGGGTGCGTTCGACATAAATGTATTTCTTCTGTTTCCACGACAACAGGGTGTGCTATATATAAATGGGTGAGAATTTTGAACGACGTACAATTGCCAATTTTCGCACCTTATGACACTCTTTCCCTTAGAACACGCCAGGATGATCTAAGAAACCAGATTTTTTCATGTCATCTCAAAGATTAGTAAATTTCTTTTCAGGAAATGTATGGTTTGGTTGCCTTTTGCCTGATATTTTTCATTTGACAAGGACTTAAAGCGTAAAAATACTGTAAAAACGCTATTTTCAAAATAATTTTTGTTTTTCAAACTAATGATGTGCCTTTTTTATGGTACGTGGCATCTAATATGTGACCAAGTTCTGGATCTGACATATCATGGGTATATACTTCAAAATTATAAGAACTTTATGAGCACGTATAAAATTACAGAGAGTAATTGAAATATCAAAGCCCTAAACAGACGTACGTCCGTGATGCTTTTATTTCCATCGCTGCTGCAAATTCTACTTTGTTGTCCCAACTGTATAATGTATGTGAAAATTTGGTGTTCCACCTAATGAACATATCCTGCAAAAATTGTATGTCTGCTGGCTGTACATGGGACGCAACATTCTTTTATGCAAAATTATACTAAGTTTTCGTCACGGACGTGCTTCCGCTATTTTCTAATAAAGATCGTACCCCATTAACCGTTAATGGCGATACTGTTCTGAGTCGTAATCAACTAAGATCTACCTACACGATAATATGTTTGTTTTGAGTTTCTGTCCATCCTTTGTCAAATAGGAACCGAAATGATATTTTTAGACGAACCTCCGAGAAAAAAAGAACATCCGTGATGATTAAAACGTTTTCGAGTGGGACACCATCTTGCTTTGATGGCGAAGGTACATTTTACCTTTGGCTCTCTAGCCGAGGAGCTGCATGTCATTTTTGGAGAGGACTGAGGCTCGTCCGCATTTTTTGGACCGCGTAATTTACCGAAAACCAAGCAAATAATTGATATTTTCTCTGAAAATTCACCTCCTGATCCCCCTCTGAGCGATACATATGTTGTGAAGATGTCAAGTTTCTTATAATTTGCATTGACAATTCCTTTTCAAATTTTTTTAAAGAGTTAGGAAGGCTAGGTGCTCTCTGCCGATTAGTTATCCGTCCTGGAACAGGACCCTAGTAGTAGAACGAACGTCCGTGACAATTCTAGCGAACGTCCGTGACGTAATAAAATGCAATCCCACCGATAGGGATAACCTGGCCCGAAAGTGTCCTGTATTCTTTAAAATTTTTGGCTCCAATAGCGACAAATACATTTTTACAAAGTAAACAATGAGTTTAGAGCAGTAGTTTCAAAATTTTTAAGGGGTTATGTGATCATGATGAAGAAACAGTTGAAAATTTACTCACAATTTTACGCTTGTTTTCCCTCTAAAATTATACAAGAACAGCTTAACACTGAAAACAAACTTATAGAAAAATGGAATTTTGTGTAATCTGTAATTTCTGTGCATTTAAATTTCTTTCTAATGAGGTTCTGGAGACGATTTGTACTGTTTCCTGTTCTGAAAGTTTCGCTCACGGACGTTCTGTCCGAGAAAGGAAATTTCTGATAATTACAAATATATCAGTGCACATTAACCCATTCCCTACGGGAACCTAGTGGCCTGTGAACTAAGTCTATGCGTATTTCACAATTCAGTATTGAACGGATTAAGTTAATGTTACTTGAAAATATTACTAAATCACCGAGTCGCTGATACCCAAAAGTGAATAACGTTCAGCACTCAATTTACCTGTAATGACAAACGGAAAACGTTTTGGTCACGGATGTTTGTTGGTAAAATAAGTAAATGGATTACATAGTAGGAGAAAGAAGAACAGTGCCACTTTTTAGTGACAGATGCTCCAAGTGTTTATCTTTTGAGTATGGTAGCTGCCGTCTCAAAGAGAACATATCCAGTTTTGGTCTTCATAACGGACGTTCGCTGTAATTGTCATGATATTAAATGCCTTAATTCATTCTTATTTTTCTCTTCACGACGATTTTTCTCTCATTCCCTGAGTAGCCTGAACATGCTGCGACCAAACAGAAAGCAAAAAACAAAACAAAACAAATCCGAAGTGCTACGCAATCACATTCAGGATAATGACGGAAGAAGTCTGTTATGGGCATGTGTTGAAGAAGAAACGGTAAAGTTTCAAAAGGACGTGAAAGCAGTTGAATGTAAATGAGAAGAAACAGAGAAGGGATCGAGCTCCAACACACAGAGAAAAGAATTGCCAGTGCACTCCCGTAATATCAAATTCCTCTGTAGAAGTTTTGTTTGTTTGTTTATTTTTTTTTTATTCATCGAAATGCCGTCACAAGCGAAAAAAATAACGCAGTATACAATCAATTTATTGACTGATGAAAACACGCAAATCCTCCTCTTATCATGACATGGTCTTTTTTTATACTCATCAAGGAAAAGCAATGTTATTTTGTAATTCTTTCCAAGATTTTTTTTTTATTTTACAATTAAGAGACAGAGAGATCGTCAATCTGTTTGTGCTTTTGTGCTTACTTTGAAAACACATGCTAAAAGAAGTAATGATTAAGAATAGGTTTAAGGTTGCACTTTGATACGTTCGCTCTTCAAAAGATTCGTTACACCGAATGTCCAAAGGTTTGTTATTCCGAAAATGAAAAAAAAATGCCCGTAGATAATTCAGGAGGTTTCTTATTAATAATGCTGATATTCCGAAAGTTTGTTAGTCCGAAAATTAAGTATTAAGGTTCATTATTTTTAGGTCCGTTCTTCTAAAAGTGGAATGGGCCTGATATTCGTTTAGGTGAAAACGGTTATCATGAGGTTTTGAAATTTGGAGGATTTGGTTGTTAACTTGTTTCTCCACATTTGGATAAGCGAAAGTGATTTTTCAGATTCCAGTTGATAAACATTTCGATTAACCTTCGGAGATTCCTATAATTTACCGAATAAAAAAGATTCATGATTATACGAACTCTATCAATTTTTGGATTGACAAACTGTATGAATAACGAGCCTCCGAAATGACGCGCTACAAAATGTTTGTTAAATAACAAACCAAATTGTATAATATCGAAGTCACAAACATCCATCCAAGTTATATGGACTTATTGTGTCTTGTTATGACGAAACTTCGCAGTATCGAACCTAATATCATTTCTGACTAATATAATAACACAAATTTTCTTCGGTAACAGTGTGTAACACAACGAGGAAACGCAGATGAATTGCTTCCTAACGTATTCGTTTGCCCTCCCCAGCTAAACTTCGTATTTCTATAATGGAGCAAATTTCTTTTGTTTTTCTATGTTAATTATTTGTCATATTTAGCTGTGACCATGTTCGTTATAAGCAAATTTTGCATTGTAGACTTTAGATAACAAATTTAGGACCTCAATCTTTACTTCGTGATAACGAAATTTTGATAAATATATTCGTTCTCAGGGATGGACTACGTCACTGAGATTACACGTACGTTTGTACGTTCATTTACGAGAGATGGAAAAATTGTTTTCTTTGATTCCTCAGTATGAGAAGATAAACAAGCTTTTATAATGGAGAATTGGTAATATCTATTCAGGATTTTGCAGAGGAGTTTGTTCTCGACATGAAATTGCTGCTTGTTGTGAGTAGTATGCGTTTCCAACTTAATAGAGCTGCATTGTTCAATATCTTGGTTGTTCCGAACGTCCGTGAGCTATATGCAAACCTCCGTGATGAAAACTATGCTATGTTTATTGGGTTATAGAGACTGCCTATATAGATCAGACACATCTTAGAAAGGTATGTTATTATTTGGGAGTGAGGATTAAAGTATGGAATAGTGAAATAAGAAGTCAAAATATTGAGTTTCTGTAAAATGCACGTAAAGTGGAGAAAGTGTTTAGCGGAAGAGTAATATTTCAACAGAAATGACAAATTTGGTTGAATCATCAGTTGTCTATTATTACGTACAGGTTAAGAGTACAAGCTTAATATTCTGCCAACACGTACACATGTCCCTTAAGATATTTCATTACGATTTTGAACTGAATCAGATCTTTGGAAACTATGTTAAATGGTATTCAAATGTATGTGCAGAACTATTCCTCACGGACGTTCGCTGCTCTGGGCATGGTAAACTTCCGCGGTGAATAAAAACTTGTTCCTCTGGGAAAATCCTAGTATAATTGGGTTCATATTAAAGCTTGATTTATACTCTTTCAGGTAAGATAAATGATTTGGAGAATTTCCTATTTTTTTAAATTTTGCCCTGTTTTGGCTCAATTGTACATCGTTCAAAATTCTGACCCATATATATGTATGAATGTGCTTACATGTAGGGCCTACATAGTAGGGTACCTAAGGGGGGGTCACTGTGCACCCCCCCCCCCCCCACCAGGACTCCTCGAAACTTACTTGAATTTGTTTTGTTCAAGTCTCACGCAACTTTCGAGACCAAATTTGCAACTTCCCCGCATACTTGTGCGAAGTCATGCCTATTTTTGTAATGGAATGTCGTCCCAAAACGGGCACAATTTTGTGCTTTTGTGTACATTTCCTATGGAAAACAGGTGCTCTGTCATGAAAGTCATGAAAACCTGATTATTTTTACAATTAATCACTTTCATTGATTAGTTTTGTGCTAATTATGGTAGAAAAGTGGTCAGTGACAATTTCTTATAAAAAAACAAAGAAAAAGCAAAAGTTGAAAAAGTTTAAAAACAAAGAAAAACATAAGAAATTATGAAAAACAATAGAATACATTAAATTTCACTTAGAACAGCCACTTTTCGTTCCTGTTAACATCTTGATTATGTTTTGGTATGTGATGAGGATCCTGAAAATGTACGTTTCGAGGAGTCCTGGGGGGGGGGGGATGCACGGTGACCCCCCCCCCCCCCCATAGGTACCCGACTAACATATCCCCCCTGAAATGGAGGAGGGGGGATGGCCTGTACAATTATCCCCCCCCCCCCGAAATTTGAGGCAAAAATGGAGGAAGCAGAACTAAGTGTGCTTTTATCAATTTTTTTTTTCCCTTCCACAGGGTGTTTTATTCATACACATATTCAGAAAGTCACATTTACAAATAATTTTTTAAATACAAAACATCGACAAAGAGTGGCCTACTGCACTTGTACATATAACATATAACTTATATCATTTTTTTTATTTTATTGGCAGAAATAACCCTGAAAACACTATGAATATCATGCAATTTTAATATTCAAAAGCACTTAATAAATAAAGCCCATTTCTTCACAAAAGTTTTTTCTCTACTATTCATTTGACTTATACATTTTTCCATCTCAAAATAACATTTTATCTCAGATATTATATGTTCGAATGACGGAACGGTCTTTTTTAATTTCGCTGAAAAAATTTCTCTTCTTATAACAATCATCATACAGTTTAATGCACTGTTGTTGAGACCATATAATCCGAATAACTTGTGTTGGTTTGTAAATACAATTTGTTTATCTATCTTCAAAAGTAACCATCGCTCAAACTTATTCCATATATTATTTGAATAAGGACATGAACAGAATATATGCATTATGGTTTCCTCACTGTCATTACAAAACGTACACTTTTTATCTGTTACAAAACCAAATTTTAAAAGAGCATCTTTCATATATAATATTCTATTGAGAATCTTAAATTGAAACCACCTCATATTAATATCAATAGTTGATTCAAAAGGAATTAAACAGTATAAAGACCATGTTTCATCATCAAGATCCAACATGCTACTCCACTTAACAAAACTGTTACAATGTTTTGACGTGTGTCTTAACAACGTTTGATAAATATCAGAACAACCTTTCTTATGTTTCAGTATTACATTTAAACCATGAGGAATAAAAGGGTCTGCTATTTTCGACATGCGGTTTTTTGCAAATGATTGGATAGAATTACACAGTCCACCGTGCTGAAGAAAGTTAGTTTGTATATCAAACTTCCTCTGAAATTCAAAATATGAAAGAAATTTTCCATCATTATCTAACAAGTCATTTATAAAACGTACACCTTTTTCACACCAAGACTTAAAATATACAGTGTTATTATTCATTTTAATCAAAGGATTATTCCAAAGAGGCTGGCTTGCCCAATTATCATTTGTATTGATTTGTAGAAATTCTGAAAAAGCCAGAAGTACCTCTTTCCAAAAATCATTAGACATTACATTGGCAAGTTTTTTGTAGTACAGTGACCCCATAAATAAATGAAACGATACTGGTTGGGGCAAGAAAGAACGGAACATGTGGAACGTATAATTTTCAGTCTGCGGATCACAAATAAACCTTCTGATCCAGGATATTTTAAGAGATTTAGCATGCATGAAAATATCAATCATTTTAGTACCACCATGACAATATAGCTGGCACATTTGATTTCTATTTATTTTATCAGGTTTATTTTCCCATATAAACGAATAAAAACAACGATTTATATCTGTCAATGTTTTAAAATTTGGTTCAGGAAGTGATAACAACAAATAATTTAATTTTGACATCAATAATGATTTAACTACAGTAATTCTTCCTAAAACAGTAAGTGATCGTTTAGACCAGGAGGTCATTGTGTTTGTAATATCTTTCATTTTTTCACAATAATTTTGTTCAACCATTTCATATAATTTAACTGAAAATTCTATTCCCAGGTACCTAAAGTACCTACCCTGAAAAATCCAGTCAAAATTACAATCTTCCAATAATTTAATTCTACAATTCCGATTCTTTCCTATCCATATTATTTTAGTCTTTCTGGGGTTAATTCTTAAATTCGATATGTTAGCAAAAGTATCAAAAATCTCAAGAGCATCTTTTAGATCTTGATCTGATCCGTTAAGTGTTAAAAGTGTATCATCTGCGTATTGTAATACTTTAAAATTTTTTTCATTAATTTGCAACCCAACCACAGAATTTGTGTGCCTAATCATAATTCCAAGAATTTCACTGACCAACAGAAAAAGGTAGGGTGACAAGGGATCTCCTTGTCGACAGCCCTGTTCTATTTTGAATCTATCTGTAAAATAACCGTTCACTAAAACACTGGAAGTAGCATTGTTGTAAAACAACTGAACCCATTTTTTCATAGATTGGCCAAAGTTAAAAAAATCTAAAACTTTAAAAAGAAACTTATGAGACACAGAATCAAAAGCCTTTTCGAAGTCAATTAAAAGTAACAAACCTGGTATATCATGTAACTCTGTATATAAAAGTATATCATACAGTAAACGAATATTTTCACCAATGTATCGACCTTCCAAAAATCCGGTTTGATTTCCATGTATCAAATATGATAAAAATGTCTTAAATCTGTTTGCTATACAACCAGATGCCAGTTTATATATTACATTCAATAAAGAAATTGGACGCCAATTCTTTAGAAACTGTCGGGGTTGATTTACTTTTGGAATTAATGTGATTACTCCCATTTTTTGTGCTCCCGACATTTGTCCTGAAAAATAAGCATAATTTAAGGAATTTAACAAAAAAGATTTTATTTCCTTCCAAAAAACACGATAAAACTCCACGGTAAAACCGTCTAATCCGGGAGATTTATTACATTTCATATTTTTTAACACAGAGTATACCTCTTCTTCATTTAAGGGACCTTCTAATGATAACGACATTTGTTGTGATAGTTTTGGTATGTCAGAAGATGACAATAATAAGTCTAAATCTACATCTGTGGTTTCTTTTTCTTCATACAAACTGGAATAAAACTTAAACACTTCTTTCTGTATATCGCACTGATTCATAATAATATCATTTTCACAAAAGAGCTGACGAATTTGTCTATTAACATTATTCTGTTTTTCCAAGGTTAAGAAATACTTTGAGGGCTTCTCTCCTAATTCCATCCACTTAATCCTGCTTCTCATTGCGATTCTTTCATTTTCTTTTGAGCGTAATATTTCAAATTCTTCTTTCTGTTTATTTATTTCATCTAATATTTCACTTTTATCATTACACAGTAATAATTTTTCTTCTAAATTTTCTATATTTTTCTCCAATTCCTTTTCTCTATCAATATTTTGCTTTTTAATATAAGAAGCGTAAGAAATAGTTTCCCCACGTATTATAATCATTAAAGTTTCAAAAAATAACTGATCATTAACAGTCAGCTGACATTCACCAATTACGTTGTCACTGTGATCAAACTGGACATTTCCCTTTGCATAAAATATAATTGTATCTTTTATAATTTGTTTAATTTTCTGAACATATATTTCATCTTTCAATAAAATATTATTAAATTTCCAAAACCCTGGTCCCCGTTTAAACTCATTAAGATTTAAACTAAGAGAAACTTTAGCATGGTCAGTACGGTAACCTGAAGAAATATCAGTGTTACAAACTAAAGAGAGCAATTCGGAGGATATCAAAAAAAAGTCTAATCTACTTTGTTTAAAGGGATTTTGTTGCCGCCACGTATAACATCTTTCATCCGGATTACATATTCTCCATGGATCACATAAACTTAAATCATTTTTCATTGTGTCTAATTGTTTTTTGGCCCTAGGGTTATTTACATGTACATAATTATATGTATCGAGGGTTGTATCCTGAACTAAGTTCCAATCACCACAAAGGATAGTATGTGGGTTTTCGAATTCTAATATAATCTTTTGAAGGTCAACAAAAAAATCAGGTTTATCAGTATTCGGACCATATAAAGATATAAATGTCAGATTATATTCATATAATTTCAAATCTAATATCACAAAGTTTCCTGTTTTATCTATCATAACTCTATTAACTTTTACTGGGATTGTGTCTTTAAATAATATGGCGACACCTCTTGAGTTTGAGGTATTACATGAAAGAAAACATTCACCTTTCCATTCCTTACGGATTTCTGCCTCAGTGCTCGGTATAAAATGAGTGTCTTGAATACAACAAACATCATACTTTTTTGACTTCAGATAAGACAAAACATCTTGCCTTTTTTGGCTATTCGCTAGGCCACGACAATTCATCGAAATAAATTTTACATTATCCTGCATTAGGTAAATATACCTTCAGAAAACGTGCAAAAGGACAACCTGCGGAAGTAGTTTTCAAATGAATTACACACAATAGACTACAAAAGACAAATAGCAAAACACACACGGGAGAGGGCGTGCTAACCAAAACTCGGTTGCTTACCCGAAGAGTCTCAAGCGACCCCTCAACAACAATTAAAGATAAAATAAACCCAAAACCCCAAAAGAAGCTCCATGGGAACACCTACCCCCAGAGTACTTAGAAAAAATGTTTGCAAACCGAGATGCCACGAAATGGTGGCACCTCTGCGTGAAACAATTAAAATTAGCATGTACACACTGCTTTCAAATACTAGTACACCCCTGTAGCCCGCGTATGCCTCGTACCAACGTATTCGTGTCTGTCATGTATCTCGGGTCGAGGGAACCCTGAAAATACTTCAAACAAAACTACCATATAATGTCATAAACATGTATATATTATGCATACATGTATGTATAGACATATAATGTATAATAACACATCCATATCAATTTTATCAATTTTGGCATGTCTTTATTGCATGACGTTCGTACGCCCGCCTTCAGAGAGGTAACAGAGCTGAACAGTATTCCATCTTGTAGGATAATGTATACATAATTTTCTCAAGTAATATCGACATGGTATGGTCCAGACGTTGACAACGTCAAATAGCGCAGGCTTACATGTAAACATGCTATGACGCTAGCAACTCGGGACCATCTGCAAGTTATGTACGAAAACAAACAAACAATAACAAAAACCATACCGCCATAATTGAAGCCCCCTTCATTTTCCTTAGTCATTCCTGAAACGATGATGACTCTGATACATCTATGGGCATACCGAGGGATGATCAGGGGCATCGAATCTATCTCGGGGGGGGGGGGGGGGGGGGACAAAGAGACATTTTCCCCACCCCTGCGGAAGTGTTGGGGCAGACAAATCATTTGTCCCCCAAGCAATTCCCGAGATGAGGACAAATCTCAAACTTTCTTTGGGGAAAATTGTGCAAATACCGCCAGTACTATGCACCAGATCGTTGAATTGCAATCACAAGCATGTAAAAGCTCAGCTACTGGATCCTTTTCGATAGACTTAGAACACTTTTGAGATTGGCATAGTTCCTAGTACTTTATGAAAGAGCATGCAGCAGACCTTTCACTTACAAAGGGGGGGGGGGATGGTACCCCATTAAAGTATTGGGGACAAACATATCATATTGCTCCTCCCGAGATGTGGAAATGTTCTTACTTTTTTTGATAGAAAATTGTCTAAATATTTCAATTCAATTTAATTCAATGCAATTCAATTCAGTTATTTTTCATTCTTCATAATTTCCAAAGCGAAAAAATATAGCTACAAACGGCAGTTTGGGGACTGTAAAATGTCAAAATTTTCAAGCTCGCTCGCATTTACTCGTTATGCCATTCTCCTGATGTTGCTGCCAGCAACTGCCAACAGTTGCGCCCGGTGCACCCCCTTAATTTCCTAAGCATTTCCAAATATATATATATATATATATATATATATATATATATATAATATATATATATATATATATATATATATATATATATATATATAGATAGATATATATATACATACATATATTATTATATATAGCTACAAACGGCAGTTTGGGGACTGTAAAATGTCAAAATTTTCAAGCTCGCTCGCTCCTCTCGCTCGCATTGAATCGTACCGTTATGTAATTCTGATGTTGCTCCCATGAGGTGCCCCCCCCATGTCTTGACCAACGGTACGCCACTGATACCTTATATGAATTAAAGAGGTAAACATAATTTCCCTTTCTTTTTGTCATATCTCAACGGATGTAACTCTCCTCCTTTATTTTTTTTTCTCTTCGTTTGTATGGTGTATCATGCATAAGGGCAACAAGCAAATCGAGCTTCATTAATGCTGTGGATAGCCCTTCTGCGACATTCATTGCAGAACATATACTTTTAGATCAATCTTAATTCTCCTATGCGAATTTCTATCTCAAAAGTCATATGAAACTATTACATTATCATATTTGATTGCCATTAAACAACATTGTAAATCCATTGCAGATAAAATTACTTTGTAATTAACGTAAACATAATTATGATATATCATAAATGCTATTAATATTGTAATTGTACAAATTTACACTGCTGATGAAGAAACCAATAGAGTAAAATCAAAGGAAATACAAATCAGCACAAACTCTCCTTACTCTACACTCTAACTTGATGAAAATGTTGAAGTATTCATCATAAGCACCCGATATACTTGGAATTAGGGCCTATAATCCTTCGGAACAATCTTTGAAGCGTGAGAGCCTCACTAGTTATGGATACATCAGCTAAATCAATACTAGTACAGTTTACTTACAAGGTAATCGTTTTCAACACAGTGTATGATGCATGCGTTTGGTAACGAAACTGAATGAAAAATGATGGGGTAAATACCTTAGGTAATTTTTTACATAGTTGAGGTTTACACTTTGTTGATGGCTTGAATCAAGGGCGACTCGCACATGTTGGTAACAGCGTGTGTTCCAGGTCGGATGTCTGTTTGAGGGTTCAATGACATTTTGGTCTCCGACAACTGCTTCCATTAAAACATCTCCAGGCTATGACAAAGATAGAATCTACCCAAAAATATAATGCCACCCCTAATCCTAATTTTCACATCAAACTAATACTAAACCCATGTCACAACCCTAACAATATAATTCTATAACCATAACCCCAAACCCGTAGAGAAAACTAGCGCACTCGCAAACGAGCAAAAATGTATCCCCCGAACCCGTCCCATACCCCATCTGGATTGCTTTTCAGGCCAGAATGTTGTACAAGACGGAACAAGCGAGGGCGCCACCACCAAAAACAATATAGCCATCTTCATTCACTATAATGCACCTTTTCGCCAAATTTGAAGAAATGTGGCTGATAGAGTACACACAACAAATTTGCACTGGCATCCAAGTCGGAACACTGAGGGCGCCGTCACCACAAACTGTTTTGTCCTTCATGTAGAATGACCACCCATACATCTCCATAGCAAGTCTGAATAAAATTCATTGAGTAACAATCAAGTTATTGCGTAAATAAGCACTTCTGCAAATGTTGACATGATCAGCTAGGTAACCTTTGACCCTGTGAAAGGTGGAACAATGAGGGCAGCATTTTCAATAGATATGGATGTATAGATTAGACTATGATACATTTACACACCGAATTTGAAAAAAAAATGGTCGAGAAACAAGGCCAGCATCACACACACAAGCAGGCCCTGTTAAGTTTACCTTTTCATGTATAAAGACGGAACAAGCGAGGGCGCCATCACCAAAAACAAAAGGCTTCTTCGTCTTACCATAATACACCTTCATGCCAAATTGAAGATGATCGAAGAAGAACTGCAGCCAGTCGAGCGCTCTCAAGAAAATCTCTGCGGCGGACGCGGCGGACGCGGCGGACGCGGACGCGGCACACCGAGGCCAAATTATAATATCCTCCGAACTCTGTTCGTGGAATACAATAAGACCGAAGCAGCTGTCTCAAGAGTAAAACTACTTTCGTGTCACCCCGTTGGAGTTTTTGATGTTTCATGTACCTGAATTAGTGCACTCAGGTATATCAATTACAACTTGAGGGCTGCATTTAAATGGTGTTGTTTTTAAGTTGTACATGTACGTCAATCGGATAAAGACATTATATTGCTTGACAGACAATGACATAACTTGGATTAAAGAAGAAATGAATTCATGTGTTTCAAATATTGATTTTTCAATACTAATTTTCTTCTTCTTTGAATCTCAGGTCGTAAAATGCTGAATATTTATTTTCATGTACATTGTCTCCCCACATTTCTAAGCCAACACGGATTACACATACATCAGAGGCGCTTACTGATAATATATTTTTGAAATGTTCTGACTCACGATGATTTTTTAATTTTACATTTTTGTAGTGATGTATCGGATCATCTGCTTATTTTTCCTGTCACAGAAAATACGCTCGTTTTACCATGATTATCACCAAGCGTAATGTTAATTGCGCCGAAACGAAACCTGCTATGCTATGGATAACACTGATTAATGAAGACTTATGTTTAGCGCAGGTGCAATAATTATATAGATGCTAATTCCAAAAAAAAAAAAAACACCTAAAGGGCAAATAAAATTTTCATATAAATATTTGTGATACGTATATGTCCCCTACATGTATATACCCAGGTCGAAAAACCAGTAGAAATTAGCAGAAACCAGTAAGCATTTTTAACTGGTCTTTACTGGTTTTAACTGGTCTTAACTGGTTTCAACTGGTACCAGTTGAACTCAGAAGGTAACTCCAAATTTCCAGTAACAAAATAAGCAATTCTAACTGAAACCAGTTGATACCAGTTGAAGATGTACTGGGACCAGTTGATACCAGTTTAATCATACTGGTACCAGTTAATACCAGTTTAAGTTGCACGGCTTACCAGTTGAAACCAGTACAAGTCTACTGGTACCAGTTTTGATCTTACTGGTACCAGTTTACACCAGTTGAAGTTGCACTGCTTACCAGTTGAAACCAGTACAAGTCTACTGGTACCAGTTGAAGTTTTACTGGTACTAGTTTATACCAGTTGAAGTTGCACGGCTTACCAGTTGAAACCAGTACAAGTCTACTGGTACCAGCTGAAGTCTTACTGGTACCAGTTTATACCAGTTGAAGTTGCACTGCTTACCAGTTGAAACCAGCACAAGTCTACTGGTACCAGTTGAAGTCTTAATGGTACCAGTTTTATACCAGTTGAAGTTGCACTGCTTACCAGTTGAAACCAGTACAAGTCTACTGGTACCAGTTGATACCAGTTCATATCTCATTGTGTACCAGTTGACACAAGCTGAAGTCTACTTTTTGAATTCCATTAGTTCATCAATTAAAACTGAATTGAAAGGTTAACAAAACTTAGTTAAAATATTCATAAGCTATTCAAATTATCTTCGTGAAAATGAGAAAATATTGTTAAATTTATCTTTTTTATGATTTTAATAAACGAAATGTCTGAAATGCATTAGAAATTTATCTAATATTATTGCCGTGATATTCATTTCAACTTGTACCTCTGATGAGGTATTTTCTTATTTTTATCATAAAAGTTTAATCTACTTGGTAACCATGTCCTAAACCATTACAGCAAATATAGCCCTATATATATGAATGAAACATCCCTGGTACTAACTAAGTCTAGGTTGTAGGCTAAGCCTAAATGTAGTTGTAGGTATAGGCTTTTATAAGACTAGCTGTAGGATTATGTTAGGTTAGATATTAACAATGTCCTGACATACACCAAACACCCATACACCAAATAATTCAACACCAAATTAGTTTTGTCAACTGGATCCCAGTTGATTCCAGTTGATACCAGTTGACAACTGGTACCAGTTGATACCAGTTGATACCAGTTGAATGAATACCAGTTGATACCAGTTGATTTCTAGTCACTCATTCCAATTTCCATATTGAAACCAGTTGCCTTAACTGGAATCAATTGGTACCAGTACCAGTTGCCAACTGGTTTTTCGACCTGGGTACTGAAACAATTTCAAAAAATACTCTATATCATACATTCACCCCTTAGTTTTGATAATCTCTTGCATTCATTATTGTTTTCCTTTGAAACTACTACAAGAAGTGCATTTGAGTGAGATACAATACAAAAACAACACTTCAATTTCCACAATTCTGTATAGATTTTGTGCTCCCACCATCATTAAAACGGCACGATGCCCCTGGGATGATTGCTTTATTGACTTAAAATCAAGAAAATTGAAAAATACAATAGCTACAGGAAAATATCGACAATACGTTATTACATAAAAAGAAAAAAAAAAGCCTTCATATTTTTGCCGCCACTTCCCTCCCACTTTATATTTCATGGGGTGGGGTGGGGGGGGGGGGGACCAAGCTTCTCTCCCCCCCCCCCCCCCCCCCCTCCCCAAACGCTGCGCCGGTCCGGTTATGGGCTTGTAATCGTGGTAATGGTGACTATTGCTGATCATCCCCCCCCCCCCCCCCACTCCTCAGTACGGATTTACGCCGTTGCTTCAGGAGTCTTTGATCGACGCTTCAACATACAGACAGGGGAATGTGCAACTGCGTTTCGTATTCAAGGCGATTTTTGCAGTGTGTAGCAGAGGGGGCACACGGTTTAGAAGCTTTAAGAAGAACATTGTACATGAAATTAAGAGATCAAAGTTTAACATTTGACATTTTGTTATTTTCACGAAGCGATGACATGTTAGTTGACCTGTTTTGCATGCAAATTACATAAAATGATGTATTTCACAAGTCTACCTATGTACTTTGATCATTTTGTTTTAATGCTATATAAATGCGTTCATAACTTAGAACCTTCTTACCTTCAGGTACACTTAAGACCGCGTATGACTGCTGTATGACGGATCTGTAATAAACTAGCGTGTTTACATGGTTTTTTCTTAGGTTATTGTGATTTATTTCGGATCCAAAGTCGATCAGTCGTGCCACCGGTGTGAGCGGTGGCCTTTTGTAATAGTTAAACCTAATGATGTTCATGAACATTACACAAGGCAAGTACGTGTGCCGAGATTTCGCTCTGATTGTTATAAGCGTAGCCCAGTCATATCTTCTTCGCTTGAATGGAACAAGCTAGATGATTCAATCAGATCAGCTTCTTCCATATTATTATGTTCTTTTAAAAAGATTTTTTAAATATAGTTGTTGTTTATTTTAGATCTACTCATCAAATTTATTTTGTGATAACTATTATTATTCCTGCACGTAATAGCACTTGATTGGTATTTCGGCATTCTGGTGAACTCATGTTGTGCCATGTTAGCATAAAATATGTTCTATGTTACTTTTCAATGTACAGTATATACCTATGTTTTATCTTGTAAGTACGTTTTGAGTGTAGTTTGCATAACTATGTTTGTCAGTATCACTGAGGGCGCCGATGGAAGACCATGACAAAAGATTAGAAATAATCTTCTTTTGCAGTCAAAGTAAAAGAATGCTATAGAGAAAAACAATGGCACCTACTTAAACATGTTAAAAGCAAGCTTGCCGGGTATAGCTACATATGAGCAACTTTGGCCATTTTGAAAAATGTGACCCAAGTTTGTTGAGTGAAAAAAAAAGGCAAGCGCTGAGAACCTCGACTGCAACAAAACAATTTATTCACAAGCGTCCTCCCATCTTTTGCCTCAGCTGAAGACATTACCTCACAAATACAGAAAAATGGGCGCCATCATTTGCATGCGATATGTGAAGAGATTGCAGTAATTTTGTTACGTACATATCTTGTAATTTGTTGCATGACCAGTATGATTTTAGGTGTGACTGAGCTTTTAGTGTGTGTGTGCGTGTGTGTGTGTGTGTCCTTTGGGTGAGGGGAATAAGCAATTCTTTAAGGGCAAGGTTTGCGTCAACTCAATTTGTCACAAATTTCTGCATTTTATCAGAGTCCACGATCACTTTACACTTTCACTACATTCTCCTCCTTCCACGCGTCATTCCATGCTTCTACCTCTCCACCCGGAGAGTCCCGTTCTTCAATCACACACGTTGCCTTAGCAACTGTCTGGAGTCTCGTTTCTGCACCATCGATATAAGATTATGATATACTAGTATCGTGACAAAAATAGAGAAAAAGACAGACTTCACTGCTGAGAGAAAGAGTGATTTAATGATTGACTTACAATGACTTATCTTTAACACAAACCAGGTTCATTCGTCGCATGCCTACTATACAGGCATCCTATACTCTTCCAGGTTCGTAACGAAATTGTTTCTAACAACTTACTGAACGGAAGTGATGTATGCACGGAACTCCCTCTCAAAGCAAAATCGTGCAGCGATGAAAGCAGGTGGGTTAAAACAGCAAACTAGTACAAATGGAATTATTTACGAGAGTCGCAGAGTGTAAATAAAATCAAATTCGGCATTAACGTGCTACACTATAGTATCAGATGCTTGCTATATGTAAATAAATCAAGGGAAGACGTCTCATCCAAACTGTTCGTGCAAACTTGAAATATCCACAGAATTATTTGTCTCAAACATTCATCAGGGTTTCGTTTTCTTTGTGTAAGGAACATGAGAACAATAATAGGCAAGATAAGTATTTTCTGTCGGTATTACTAATTTTCTCTTGGGAGAGGGGATTGTGACATTAGGAAAATACCTATTCGCAAAACATAATATTGATGAGTGCAATAACAATCAGCACGGTGGTTATGTGATTTGGTCTGCAGAAATCACAACGTTGAGTTAACAGTCACCGCTTTTGATCTTCGTATTGTGTGATCAAGAGTGTGTTTATAATATAATATGTATATCAATGAGATTATAATTGTCTTCTTTTGCAAGACGCTCAGGAACTGTGGTGTATGAAACGAAATAACGACATCTGATACATTTCTACACAATCTGGTTTTCTACGCCTAATGAAGGATTTCCACCAGCTATGGAGACCAATCTCATGGCTGCACGGTTCTAGAAGCCATTAGAAAAAGCTTCATTTTCCCTAACTGTAGTTTTTATTATCGGAAGCGACATTTTCCCCAATATAGCATTGTATATAGTAGTTGTTCAGCTATAAAATATAGTAATGATTATGCCTTTAATAGGCATCTGTTTATAGTATGCGTACATCAGACAATGGAAGAAAAACAAGTCGTGCAAAAATATAGTGATTACATGAAAAAAAGATAGAGAGATGAAAAGAGAAAAAGGAGGAAGAGAGAGAGAGAGAGAGAGAGAGAGAAGGAGGAACTGAGGGAGGAGGAGGAAAGACGGATTGTTAAAGCCGGGAAACTTGCATCAGGCTGGTGTGGTCCAGGAGTGTAGTCATGGCTCGTTTAAACGGGAATCAAATCAACCTCGAGAAGATCATCGATCTCACGACGACGACGATGTCCATGGTCCTCATCATCATGGTGACCGTGGTGTCCGTGTCCATGTCCATGTCCGTGCCCGTGTTTGTGTCCGTGTTTGTGTCCGTGTCCGTGTCCGTGCCAGTTCCCGTGTCCGTGGTCGCCGTCCTCGGTTGGTACGAGAATTTCAAAGCGATGTGGCCGGGGTCTCCATGGAGCATCGTAAGCTGTATAATTCCACGTGGATGTACAAAGAGAAGTTTATACATTAAGAAGATAGCTAAGTGATAACGCAAACTGCAACAACAGAGGGCGCTAATCAAGTCATTTCCTCAGAGCCGTAATATAGAACGGCTCTGCCTTTATTTTCTTAATGAATATCGGCAGTCACCATGATGTCCAGAGAAATGAAATGCTTCAGCCTAAATACATGCATTGCATAGTAAACATTATTGATACATAAATAAGGCAGTTTGTATGTTAAGTTTGTTTATAATTAAGATCTTTGCTATTTAACTGCTCACAACGGTAGGTATACACAGATAGGAAATACTGCTGTTATGTGATACATGTATACCTCTCCAAAGTTAAATCTATCAACAGTAGCTCAGGTTGAACAGATTGATGGAAGAACTTTCATTGATATAAAGTAAATAAAGTAAGTAGCTTTTAAAATGTGCATACTTTCTTTGTTAACAACAATGGCATGGTGTCATTCAAAGGCATAACTTATTAGCCATTTGCAAATAGTTCTAAAATGTGAGTTAGGGATAGAAACAACTAACGTAAAATATTAAGCCAGTATAATCGTGGTTAAGTATTGTTAAATAAACAAATGTGAACAATAGTTATAATGAAAATGTTTCCATACTCAACCATCTACAGTTAGAGTTTAATGAGAAAAATAGTGTTATCTTCTTATATCCTAGGCATTATCGCAAGTTATGATAGGGAGTTTTGTGATACTGTACTACTGACCTACATACATGCATCAAAAGTGATATCTTGAACATTATCAACTCTTTACGTGCCATGGTGGAAACCCCCTATGTGCCACGTTATTCTGAGATACGAAGGTAGTCATGCTTTGAGAAATAATTCTGTTTTTCCAATTTGTATAACTTCTACAAATTTCTGTTAAGATGGGGGTAATAGTAGGCAAAGTTAAAGAGGAATGCCAAACTTTGTTTCGATATAAATTCTATGCCGACTCTATTTTCATTTTTTTTCTTTTAATGACCAGTTGCTACATTACTATAAAGGCATGACTTTTGCACATTAAATCGTGACAGAAACATAGAATGTACGAGTAAATCTAGTTGGGAACATCGCTGGATAGTCGATCACCATAGAATGCAAGCCGTATACGAAAGGAACAAAAGCACGAGAAACGCTTTCATTGTGCCGCGGGATTAGCAGTAATTAGCGGTTTATCGATCGGTCTTGGCGGCTTTGTTTGTTGAGCAGAATATGCGAAGTTGGCACGCCGTCGACTGAGTCGGAGGTGCGAACGTGGCACATAAAGAGTTAAATCACCGCTAAAGGTATAGTCTGTAATACCATCGTAATACCATCTAATATGCAAATGAATGGGGCGTGATGTGAGTCCGAGCATTCTAGGCTAGAATATGCCATTCACTTCATCTGTAATGTGCATAATCAAGTCCGTGAAAGTGCGTGCTTGCCAGTGTGTGAACATTTCTTTGTTTATTGGTGCTAAGAAGATCGAGTTTCCAATCAATGTGTTGTATCAATATAATACAATCATATGACAACCATTCCCCGAATTGAATGCAATTCCAATCGTTATATTTATTTCAAATATAGGCCTAATATTTAAATGTTCTATCATCAACCTATCAGGGCTTGTTGTTGGTTTGTTCTTTGCTGTCTGTATGTTCGTTTGTGTTTTGGACCTCTACTCTGAGGGAATGTAATATGACACGAACCTCCGGGACTCTTTAGACATTATTGATTATTGGTTTGAATTAGTTCTTCTGATTATAATAATAATCATTAAAAAAAGAATCATACTTGATCCCAAATGTGTGTAAGTGTGTCTATGCTCTTTAGGGACCATGGGACTGGCGTATATGATACTAATTACGCAGGACTACACGGAATTATGCCTAATTTGCAAAATGGACTAATCTAGCTTTTTTACCTCTGCTGACCAAATTTGGAAGTCAATTCCTTCATACTCAATTTCATTCTGAGTAATAAAAGAATATCGATGAGTATTGCAACAAATTTGAGTTTAGCCCGTATCTTTCTTAGACATTTCTGGAGTTTAATTTGGCATATTCTTTTCTAATCCTTATTCTTCTGGACTATTCTATTTTATTTCATTTCATCCTACGCTATGTATGCTACATGCTATTCTATTCTATTCTGTTCTATTCTATTCTATTCTATTTTTTCTATTCTATTCTATTCTACTTTATTCGCATGATTCCAATCTATTTACTCGAGTTACAATGACGTTGATGTGGAGTTCTGTTTTAATGTATTTCTATATTTTGGATGTAGGCCTATTTGGATTTTTTTTTCATTTACCACATGTGTACCGGTATATACTTGCATTTTTTCTTCTTTTTAATGCGTAAGTAATCTTATGGAATTATTTTAGATGAAATGGTAGTATTTTCGTTAAAAAGTCATTGATTTTACAGTGTATGATAATTGTGTTTGTTTCTATTTCTTATGTTATGTATACTAAGTATAAAATGTTGTATTATGTTACCTTGATTTGTTTTTACCTCATCACGGACTCACTGAAGGACAGCCATTGGCTGAAGTGAGTGACCGTGTCAAAATAAAATAAACTGAAACTGATATGTGGCTTTGATTAGGCTTTGGCTGCAATCCACTATAAAAAAAAAAAGAAGTCAAACTTACACAAGATGGAGTACGCGTCACGGCTGAACCAAAATGTCCGCTCCTCCAGAAACGTCACGAGCTCTCGGTAATGCTGTTTTAACGCGGCTAAGGTCGGGCGGCCACCAATGAGAGCACGGCCGTAGAATTCTCGTGGCTCTGTAGCTCGGATCAGATGAATGTCGGACTTCTGTGAATGACAGAATGATAAAGTGGGATTAAAATTATGATCTTCGCGAAAAGCAGATTCTTAATATCCTAAAACATTCAAAATTAAAGTAAGAGATCATAATTATCATGCTGTTTATCGGGTTTTGTTTTCCTCTGCAGCATTTGCAACAGCTAAGTTTTCTTTGATTGACTACCGTCTATGTTTGAGGACGTGTCCCTCATTATCTTTATTATGATAAAAACGAGTTAACAGCGATGATGGTCATTCGATTGCTTCTCCTTCATTAAAATATTCATTCTCATAATTCACAAAAGGGTACCGAACTATTGTAAAAATAAAAATAATAATGATAATAATGATAATAACAATGATAATAATAATAATAATAAAAATAAAACTTAAAAGTAATAATAATAATGATAAAAACAATAAGAACAATAGTGTTAACATTATCATTTTTTATTTTAATTTCATATTTCTCACATATATCACAATAAAATATATAAATACGAAAATTATACATGATGTAATCTGAAATGGAGTTTCACCGGAATGTTCAAAAGTTTGTTTTGGTACAAACACAATTATTATTATTAATATCGGTTATCATTATTATTATTATTAATCATCATCATTTTAGTAGTAGTAGTAGTAGTAGTAGTAGTACTATTATTAGTAGTAGTATTAGTAGTAGTAATAGTAGTAGTAGTAGTAGTAGCAGTAGTTATCATCATCATTATTATCAAACGGCCCCGAACTTTGCATAAAGAACAGCTAATGACCATAAAACCTACATTCATGACATGGACACACAATCTCATCGCTACACAAACTCTCAACACTATTACATTAAGCACTACTGGACCCCCCCCCCCCCCCCCCCTTAAAAAGAAAAAAAAAAGTTCGGTGAGTGGTGACTGCGTTATTTTGAGAGGGGACTGATATATATTGAATTCTGAAATGCCCATAAACTTAATACGCAAGCCACCAGGTTTCGTGTGGAACGGACTAACTAATAGTCGGAGAGATGTGAGGTTATAATTGCATGATTCAGTACTCTTCCAATTTGCTTGTGCTGTCACTATGCGGTGAAAACATAATTTATAGAACTATAACTTAGTCCTCCACGGCTGTTTAATTCAAATTCAAATTTTGATGAAACTCCGTATCCCTAAAAATTATTTTGTTCGTGTGATCTAAGGCATGTGAAAATGTGGAATTGCACTTTTGTAAAGAAAGAACATAAACACATTGATAAAGAGCGTGGGTATGGTTTTGTGAAGGATGTTGACTAGAAACGCACATTTGACGGTGGTGGCGCTGTAGCCTGTGACTCCGAGGGAATGTAGAATTGGAGGCTGAAGCCCTGAGAGCAGCACCAAAGGTGGTCCGACTCCTCCGGGCAGAACACGGAGCGCTGTTTCTTCTCATTCACAGTCAGGACGATAGGGGTGGTTCGCTTAATGCCATTGTCTACAGGCACACAAACACACACACATACACATAAACATACACACAAAAATAGTGAGTTATGATATTAAAAAAAAAAAACCTTATGATATTAATAAGCACTGTCTTATACAGTGCTCACCGCTTATAATCGCATGGGGTCAGGAGATATAAGTTTTTCTCCCGTTTAAGCGGGCTCCCGCTTAAGCGATGGCCAATATTGGTCCGTGCAAACCAAACAAAATGAAGCCAAGTATGTGAGCATTACATTAAACCATGCACAGTCGTCATACTCGGTATTACAAATACATAAAACTTGTATAAGGGCCTATCTATTCATTATACACAATATTCAACACCACCTGTCCTTTTCTTTTTCGGTGGTGGCCCATTCGAGCCACCAGAATCATCAAATATCAATTTTTGGTCGTGGCCCGATGACAATGAAATTTGATGGCCCCGGGGAAAAAAAAAAAGGTCAAAGAAAATAAAAAATGCGTTTACTTAACAAATTATCAAAATAGTACAACAAACCGTGATCATTTTGTAAAAACTATATCTATATAATTGCTATTACAGATACAGATAAAGACATATTGTGTGTACATGTGGAATCTGTCACGTCTTTCGCGCGACATTAAAAAAGCACCAGAATTTTGTGCGCGAAAATTTTCACTTTTGAAGTGTATTCGTAATCAATTATGTAGAAGAAATAACTAGCTATAAACTTGTTGAAATGAATACAAATATATCATAAGAAATTTTGCCATTACTGTCATTGAATAATTATGGTAAAAATGTAATATAGCTACTATAGCAGATGCTATTTTCTCATCGTCAAAGGCAAATTATGTGTATGAGATATTCGTCACATAACTGAGGTTGATGCAAGGCATGCGCCAAATCTACCTCTTACTAGAAAGACATAACCTATAAACAGGTATGTTCAATAAAATGCGATTCCTCATCGCGTTCAAGTTGACTTTGATAAGTGAGCTTGTGTTTCTTGGTTAATGCTATTAATTAGAATATACTTTGAAAACTTTACTCCGCAACAAGAATTAACTGATAAAACAAAGGGGTAAAAGCACCTAACAACAATAAAAAAAAACCTGCTGATTGTACAATGGAGGCGAACGGGAAAGGAAAATACAGGTATTATTGTGTGTATTGCTGTAGGACAACGACGATACATTGAACAAAAACACAGTAAAGGTGTATTAAAAAAAAAACATTACCTCGGAAGTAGTAGTGGAGATCCATGTAAACACTCATTGTAGCGGACGTAATATTGCAGGTCGGCGCAACCTTGTAGACCCATGCGCCTGGTTCGACGCGACGCTTGAAGAAGCCGTCACCATAATCCTCCAGCAAGGTGTACTCGGGACATGGAGATCCTAGTTAGGGTCGGAGCGGTCAACATTCCAAATTTATTGATTAACAGGGGGGTGTTTCATAAAGCTGTTCGTAAACTTACGAACGACTTACGAGCGACTGGTGATCAGTTCTGGTGCTGAGTTATGGAAATTATGATAAGTATAGCACGTCAGAACTGATCACCAGTCGCTCGTAAGTTGTTCGTAACTTTACGAGCAGCTTTATGAAACAGGGCCCAGGTTAATCAACAAACTGATTGGTTGATTGATCTTGAAGAGCAGTAGCAACACTGAAGTGGCTATACCCTGGGTAGATAAGACCTCGTTATTATTATCGTTATTATCATTAGTAGTAGTATTATCATTATCATTATTATTATCATTATTATTATTAGCATTATTATTATCACTATTATTATTATTAGTATTATTATTATTATTATCATTATTAATGATAATAATAATAATAATAATATTATTATTATTATCATCATCATTATTATTATTACTATTATTATTGTTACTATCTATCAATTTAGTTTGATTCACAGAGTGTGATTTTTCGTCTCAACAAAAAAAAAAAGGAAGGAGATGAACAGGTCTGAAATGATGATTATCAATAACTCTTTGATATTGGATGTCCCTCCCCCTCTACCACCACCACCACCACTACCAACAAAGTGGTAGAAAATCCATCCCGTATAAATGAAACGTTGCCTCCGAGTAAAGGAGCTTTGGTATCAAGTTCACTTATAAAATTAGTCAGACGTGCGGAATATTCAAATTAATCTCGATGAATATGACAAGAAGGGATAATCAAATCAGCTGGAATCTTAGCTTTTTTTGCTACGCACATCTTATCCATGATACGCTCAACAGTATCGAAGTTTTTCAAACTTTCTTAGGGGTGTTCATGCAAAACTTTCACTTCACTCCTCGATGGAAGGCGGAGGACGTTATACTTCAAATCTGTAAACAAGAAATGACACGGCAATCTGTTACTGAACATTTCTTGTGGCTCATCCTGCTCTTCCAAACTGCAGATTTAAATGGAAAGGGTGGCTACAGTGGACATTTTGGAATATTATACCCAAAACAACCCACATTACACTTTTGGCATGTTTTTCAAAGTTAAGTTGTGAAAGCTGGGAAGACGAACAGCTTTTTCACGTGGGAGACATCGAACGCTGTTTGCAGGTTAGGAGAAGAGTTCGATAATGGTTATGATATGGTGGTCATTCAGCAGGCTATATAGATGGATAAATTTGTATAGATGACAATGACTTTTCAAGGAGGTGTCCCACACTCACGGGCACATTGACGAATACCGTTCGGTGCAGGCGTGGGCGTAGGTGTGGGTTTGGTCGCAGGTAAAGCGGCCGCTTTGGTCGCAGGTAAAGCGGCCGCTACTGAGATGGCAGCCGTTAGAATCAAAGGCACCAGCATGGTTGCAGTAGCAGGACACTAGGCTCTGCCCTTTCAAAACCTGTTAATAGCTGAAATTACATCAAATCGCAACTCAAATCATCATCCAAAAAACCAGATTTCCCATTAGATTTTAATAGATCTTACCGTTACAACTAGATTTCCTGCTGGTATTTGCAGTCACATCTTTATGTTTATAAATTTGAGAAGCATAATGAATATTTTGATTTTCTTTCGTTGATTTATAACGCCTCATTAATACTTCATGTTCGCGGAAGTGAAATTTACTTCTGTCCCCGGAGTTTGATAACTTATCAATTGCATTTGTATCACACTGACTGGTATCAATTATTTCTCGATCGATTCCAAATCATTCTTTTGCAATCCTTCCAAAATTTCCCTATTTCGTTCTTATTCTGTTATTCTATTGCTTCAAACGAATCAAGGATGGTAGGAGAGTGTAGGAAGGAACAATTGTAACTATTTTATATTATGTCATTCCGAGTAAAAAAAAAAACAAAAAAAAAACCAACTGGATACATTTTCCGTGGCCAAGCAAAATGAGCGATATCAATACGCTCAATTCAACACAATTTGATAAACATACAAGTAGGCAATACACATACAAAAAGTAAATAAAAACAAAAAAAGTACGATGGGTATCCTTCGGCGGGGGAAAGATGATGAGGCATTGATGCTGATGAGCATAAAAGAAAATAGGACGCCAGGAGGATTTGGGCCAAATTATGTCCTTTGAATCTCTCAAGCACCCGTGACGTTCATGTCTCTGTGTATAATTATCTTATTTTTTTATTTGGACAATTACAGGTTAGTTGTTAATCTTTGCGTACAAGTTGCATTTTATTTTTGGATGTATCCCCCTTTTTTAGGTTAGCGAGTCTTTTTGTTTCAAGATTTGTACTAGACCCTTTGCCATCTATTATGTGTATTGAGCCAAGATGTCACAGACAAGAGAACGCACAAGGATTGACCGGCTGAAGTCTACTTGGCTCAAAAACCAGTTTTATTTGTTTTTTGTTTGCTTTGTTCTGTTTTGTGTTAAATTTCATTTCATTTCATATCATTTATTTTTCAGCATGATGGTACAAATCAACAAAATCATGCTAGAAAACATACACATTGATTCATCATTTATTACATAGAAAATGTCGCTAACCTTTGCACGCGAGAGCAAAGAAGTCATCGTAACAGAATATCAAAAATAGAATACAAGGGAAAACTCAAACTACCACACCGCAGGATCCCCAACAAGCCAAAAGAATAAAGGGCCTCATTAGACACATATAGAAATGACAGTGATTTTGATGAATAAAACCACAAACTATTTCATAAAACAAAACATTGATAGACATGTACACACGTTATGCTAATGAAAAAAAGAACGAAGAAAGAGAAATGATGTAAGATAGTAAGAACGAAAAGGAGAGAATAGAAAAGGGTGCACGTCACGAGTTCGACACCCACGAATAACACAGCCCAAGAATCATACAGCCCCAAAAGCACTATAACACTTAAAGTAGACAAGGCCCATGAAACTGACACATTAGAGGGATAGTATATAGTATTGTTGGAGATGAGGATTGGGTGTTTAACTTTTTGCGAGATACCAAGAAACCTGCACTAATGAAATAATACAGAGCATACCAAGAGGAATTCAAAGTTCATTAGATGAAAATCGAAAGGCAGAGACATCTAAAAACAAAATAAGACAAGGGGATCCTCATAAAAGGTGGATCCCATCTTTTATTAGTATTGCTTCGTTTTGCATACCTCCGACAGTTCAAAACCAATTTTTTGTGAAATAAACGTTGAATCCCTCTTGGAATTACATGCTCTTTCATATTTCATAAGAGGCTTCTCATATTCTCACCAAAACAATGTTAGAAACCTGAGGTTGGGTCTGAACCAAAACTATACACGATCCCTTTATAAGCCCGTGCTGTAATGTCATGGGCTGTTTTGACCTCTGTAATGTCGAACTCATGAGCCTTATTTGCTTATAGGGCGGTATTCTGAAATCCTTACTAGCAAGATTTTTCTTCCTAACTAACTCTAAATCAGGATTTTTTCCAAGTGGTATTCTGAAGATCTTCTTAAAACTGCTTCACATGAAAATTGAACACTGACTTTGCATCCTTTTATAGTACCTGGCACGGATTGTGTAATGTTGGTTATAATTTTCACACTGCTGCAACTACAGCAACCAAACTCTGCCTTTCAGGACACGTAAAATACTGGGACATTGCTGTCACATATTGCTTTGTTTCTCAGGGCATGACGAAAAAATGAACTCACAGGTGGTAAAGTATTTCTTATCTACCCAGAAATATATATAGTGAAATAGAGTTCTAGAACTTACCTGTTGGTGAAACGCGCAGTATTAGAAGCGAACCGTCTTGTTCGTCCAAGCACAGGATGGGTTTGTGTGTTTTTGGCCTGTGATATCATCGTTTTGTCAGAAATGAAAAAAAAAAGAGGGAAATTTACCGGAACCATCGCAACAACCTCGTGATCTGAGGATGTCATCGCATACATTGGATACAGCGGGAAAACTTGTCCGGCATAAGATTATCAATAGAGTCTTCTGTATCATCAGACCAGAAGTATGTTTCATTGTTTGTTTGCTTGCTTGCTAATTGCTTGATTGTGCATTCGTTTAGTTGTTAATAGATGTTTGGTTGTTTTTGTCTTCTCTTCTTTTTCAAGACCAAGACCAGATAGCAGAATAATATTCAAAAGATAATTCAAGTAACTTGTTTGTAAACGACACAGGCAACACGAAACTCACTTATTACGTTTTTATCAGAGTATCCAATATCCTAGTTCCCTTTATAAATAAATACATGTCTGTGAACAATGGAGGTCAATAACCATACCGGGGCAGAATACAGACTGGAACATCCGTACATAACAATTGAGATTTATATCATGAGGACGGTTAGTCTGCATTGTGAGATCATCTGTCAATCAGTGCAGGGAACTTACCTTTGTCAAATCCCTGGTCCTGGATGTTGTTGTTGTTGTTTTCCGCAAGGATGTTACCTACAAGCAAAATGACAGAGCTTGGCTGCTTGTGTTTTGCTTCGATTTATCCCCTGACCTATAAGTAGGGTTATTCTGCGATGCACCACCACGCGAGTACCCATGGATTTCCTTTTTTTTTTTTTGGGGGGGGGGGGGATTGGAAAAAAGTGGCTCTCTCTGAGCGGGGCGTCTATTTGGGGATAGTTTTAAAAGGAAAATTCAATAAATTATTCACCTTTAGTAGTTTGAGAGAAGATCTCTGATCTCCTTCACGCCTTGATCTAATCTATCATCTATCTCTCAAACTTTCTTGTCATAAAGGTAGATAATTTCAAGAGACGCTAAAACTAAATGGTTTTCATGAGGATGCGTGCAAGAATTTGTTCAATATCTTTGAGAGCACGTTAGTAAGGGAGCTGGACGGGGGGGGGGGGGATTACCTAGCACATTGGGAAGTTATAGCCGTTCTAGTATTGAAATTCAGTTTTTTTGGTGCACACTGTTGGTAAAATATTAAGGAAATGTTTAAATCCAAGATATAAAACGAGGATCTTATTTTCCCCCCTTTTACTGATAAAAACAAGTTTAAATATGTTATTTTGAAAGCGCACCGAGACAGTCTGTGCGTATGCGGAGGGGGGGGGGGGGGGTGGGGGAGCTCAGGGGGGCACAGGGGGCGCAAAGTTGGAGGGAGGGAGATGTCCCCTCTCCCACACAAGGGAGCTATTGCGTTTTTAGAATTGAGATGCATCGGTCTAGCGCCCACCGTTGGTAGATTATATGTCTGTGAATTTTTTTGCCCATTAAAGGGATTTTATAGTTTTGCTTGAGACCTAATTTCAGGCTTCTAACATTTTGGGTGACATAATGAGAAACCTCTTATGAAATATGAAAGAGCATGTAATTCCAATTGGCCAAGATAATGCAGAATAGAGCAATCCTAATAAAAGGCGGGAACCACCTTTTATTATGATCGCTTTGATTTTAATACCTTGTTTCTGGATGTCTCAGCAATTCCAGAACCGATTTCATCCAATTAAAACTTTGCATTCGTCATAGAATGGTATGCTCTGTACTATTTCATAAGTGGTCTCTTCATATCTCACAAAAAGTTAAAAGCCTAATCCTCGCCTCCACCAATACTGTACCATCCCTTTAACAAAAGTAAGACTATACACATTAGGGGGCAAACCTTCGATACCCCCCCCCCCCCCCCCTACTGTGGCACATTACAAATTTGCCTTGTCAAAATCATATGTGGTCTCTTTCACCGCTTTGCGATATCACTAAAAAGATTTAAGTGGAATTGATTTAAAATGTTTATGATTTCGGTGAATGCAGAAATAACATAACACATCACTGAAGTTTGACGAAACTCAGACAATCCATTCACTGTACAAGAGAATAGTTATTTCCCATGCTGACACATACAAGTGGAGCAATTCAAAGGGAATATTGATAATACCCAAAAAAGATAATTTTGTCATGAAAAGTACACAGTATGGTAGCAAATTTAAGGCTAATATGATTTCCCCTACTTTCTGAAGGAAATAAGTAAAATCTTTTTAGCATATTAAACACACACACACACGCGCGCGCGCACACACACACACACACACACACACACACATTCAAAGGTTCTGACGGTGTTCTGGCGAGGGGTTAGGACCTAATTCTTGAATCTAAAATGTGTTGATTCATCTTCGGTTGCAGTCACCATGGTACATTTTGGCAATCAATACCCGTTATGCCCCCAAAACAAACAAACAAACAAACAAACAAACAAACAAACACGAAATAGTCATGTTAACGAACCCCGACTGACATATAGGCCTACCCATATTCGTTATTGCCTCTATGGCATAATACGAAACGATGAAACGATACATTCCTGTTACCCCTGCCTTCATTTCTTCTTCTTCTTCTTCTTCTTCTTCTTCTTCTCTTCTTCTTCTTCTTCTTCTTCATGGCGTGAAATGTGACACCTCATACCAAAATATGTGAAAGATTTCTCGTCTTAACTTCAAGTCAGCAAACCTTATTTTACCCGGCGATATAATGAGGAAGAAAAATTGATGCTTATTTAAACAAAGTTTAAAAATCGTTATTAAAAGCAAAGTTTTGTGTAAAGGTTGATCTTTTCGAAAGGACTGGGAACTAGCCCGATATGAAAGTGTCTTGTCAGGGACCGATCCTAACGAAGAATACGAACCGGGGACAAATTCATACTGCTTCCCTGGTCTTACGCAAGAACGTGCCTTCTTAATTCCAATGATAGAAGAGAAAAGGGCAGGATTTTCTCCCTTTTTCTCTCAACACTTAGGGCTACTCATTAAGCAATGTCAAACCTCATACGCTGATATTTCCTTTGCCAATCTATAAACTTTCAAACACTAACTTACATGAGACCTGGTAACAAGGCTTCATACCAAGGCCTTGCATGGTTCCAGTCACTATGGAAACGAAAGAGCAGTTCCTACCTGCCGCTGCCAAGTGCTGGGATAACAGCTGCAATAGAAACCTTTTCCTTTCATTGAGTAGGGATTTCCCCATCGCTCGGCCGAATAGATAATCGGAAGGAACTACATACGCTAAACACGGGCGAGGTCAGTGGTACATTGTTTCGACTCAATTGGACTGCCTTCTATGGTTTATAGGCAATCCCTATGCTATCTTTACAAAGTCACCACGCAATATTGTATTCAGAATACATCCCCTGACACCCCTACCCCCCCCCCCCCCGCCCGCCTCATGTCTTCTCACCGTATGCCACAGATCTCGAGGTGCCTTGGAGCTGTGAGCTTCCCTATATGAGATAGCACTATTATGGTTGCAAGGTTTCATGCCATCGGAACAATGCGAAAAATACAGCAATTGCCTTTTCGAAGGCTACTTAATTCAAAAATTGAATAATGTTTGTTATTCCGATGGTTCATTAATGCCTTCTCTTCATTTTCGGATAGACGCACCTTCGGAATAACAAACCTTATTTCATTTTTGAATTAATGAACCTTCGGAATAATGTTGGCCGAAGGCATGCATGCGTTGCAGTCTCAAAATAATGTGACACACAGGGTTTACACCCTGGCGCACAAAGAGTTAAACCGCCTGTCCAAAAACAACCAAACACTGTAGTATTAAAGTGTGAGAGATGTCGGACACCCTAACACTTCAGTGTTGGCCCAGTGGATAATAGGGACACTTTAACGGGAGGTCATGCATTTGACTCCTCTCTGGAGCTTATAACCGTGGAAAAGCTGTTTTATTCATGATGTCCACCAAAACGGTTACGCCACAATGCTGGGGTTATAAAAGATCTCCGGGGTCCTACTTGTATACACAACAGAGAACCACGTCAGACTTGGTCAAAATCAGTTTCCATTTTTGTGATTACTAATATCACCACCGTAAACACAAGGCCTATATTGTCATAATATAACAATGATGAAGACTATGACGATTGGAATTATTATCATCATCATAGTTATCAGCATTTAGGTTTTTATTATTATTATTATTGCCCCTTTCAATATTATTGCCATCATCATCAACACCATCGTATGAAATTGTGGACTGCTTACAAGTTGAAAATAATGTCAGTTGTAACTGTATCAATGCCCTTTTAAACTGTGACCCTGTGTCTCAGTGTATCGTGACGGGGGAGGGGGGGGGGGAATAGATATTGTCAGCTATTAGTACAAAGCAGGGACCGCTATGGATGAGGATGTACAATTAATCCTTGATATATCCCCCATTGGTCCGCAGCCCCCACATTAAAACAAACAAACAAACAAACAAACAAACAAACAAACAAACAAGCAAACAAAAACTTTCCGCGGCCGCTGCAAGGGTGTGAGAGATCATGACTTTAAAGGCACTGTTTACCATTGAGAACAGTGATTAAGAAAACGTTTGATATATCACATATGATGCATGTGTAGGTCAGTCGTATCACAAAACATCCTATACCATAAAGTTTCCGTAATAAAGATATCAGGAGATATCACTATTTTTCAGACTATTCCATAATATTGTACACGGCTTAGTCTAGAGACATTTTTACAAAAATTATTGCTCACAATGTCATTTGTGTATTAAACAATACTTAACATTGATTATACTGATTCATATTTTCACATTAGTTGTTTCTATTCCTAACTCACCATTTAGAACTTTTTAAGCACAAAAGCTCGGTTTTTGTTTCATCTGCAAATAGTAAATAATGCCTTTAAAGCATTTTATCATACTCCGCTATTGGCTCACACTTTCACGATGATACATTCTCATCCGCCCACATATCTTGGAATACTTCTTCACAACATGCACAACACTCAGGCATCCTTGATATTCAGTCACACACTGCATCCTGCGTGTTGCCATAACAACTGTCTGGAATGGTCTTGCTTCATCGTCAGTTTATCAATCCCTTTATCGCCAATCAGTTGAAAAATAACGAAAAGACAGACCGCACTGATGAAGAAAAGGGTCATTTAATGATTGACTTACAGGAACATACACAAGTCATCTTCAAAAGAGTATTAAAATAAAACGGAAGTAACGTATACAATGTGAGCAAGGCATTTGTTCTCTAAGCAAAGTGGACATGGGCGAAAGCAGTTGAATTATCAAAGGAAAATTCACCTTCATAGACATTATTATGGATCGAGCAAATGCAGCAATATTAGTATCACATCAGTGAAAGTTTGAGGAAAATCAGACAATCCGTTCAAAAGTAGTAATTTTTGGAAGTTTCTGCGCAGTCACTGCTGGATACTACAGCTTGTGATGTTACATGTGTGGAACGATATAAGGAAAATATAAAGAAAATTCAGCATATTTTCACTTCTCTTGCATCATAAAAGAACACTTGACTTGCAGGTAATGTGCACTTTTTCCTCCAAATGGTGAAATTTTGTTTTTATTATTTTCCTTATATCTTTCTACGCATGTGACATCATGCACTCTGGTTGTCTGGCGAAACTTTAAAAATCAATTACTTTTGAACGGATTATTCGCTGCATTCACTCAATCTACATGTATATGTAGTTGGACATGTCTTTTAAAAGCAGAAAATTTGTTCAAAAGCGAATGCAGTAAGAACGAAGAACATGTAGATTGACTATTCGGCAATAACGTCTTGAACGTACTGTCTGAGGCTTTACTTGTAATGTTGTCTAGATCATGTAGATCATAATGATGGCGTCCCTCGCTAACAACTTTCCATAATCCTCATCATAATGTTGTACAAGAAAATATCCATGGAATTATTTGTGTCGAATTTTCATCAGGGATTTGACTTCTTTGTCTAAGGTAAATAAGAACAATAAACCTATTTTTGTATTATTTTGTTAAAGGATTCTGACACTAGCACAAGCCTAGTCGCAAAACGCAAATTGTAAGGTTACATTCACTGTCATCGTGATTACGGTTACAGCTCGATATTCCGAAGGTTCGTTATTCCGAAGGCTCTTTATTCCTAAGATTCGCTATTCCGAAGGTTCATTGTTCCGAATTTCATTTTCGGATTAACCAATCTTCGGAATAACGAACCTTCGGAATAACGCCACAAATCTTCGGATGAACGAACCCTTTTTCATTTTCGGATTAACGAACCTGTAGGTATAGGGAATTTGCGTGTTTCGGATTAACGACCCTTCGGAATAACGAACCTTCGGAATAGCGAACCTTCGGAGTAACGAACAGCACCCGTGATATTACTGGTGATGGTTCTGTGACTTGGTCCTATCCGCAGAGACTATACGTTGAGCCACTGTCAGTCATTGCTTTTGATCTTCGTAATTTGCGTGATCTCTCACGTATTTTTATTTTTTCTTTGTACATTTGCAAAAACATAGTGACACAATATACCCTTTTATTATGGTACGTATAGTAATAATAATTGCAAACAACATTTTTCCCTATGTAATTATAGTGGTTAATAATGGATCACAGATTAAGTTACAGTTATATGATTAAGCTTTTAGCCCCTTTCACACTTGGTCTGCGACCAGTTTGCGACCGCCTCCACACTCGAGATGTAGTGTTTTTGATTATTTTTTTTTCTCGGGGTGTTGTACGACAGATCGCTGGCTGTCGGTGCGAACACTCGCATTCGTTGCAGGTTAGTCGCTTCTGTGTACGACAGCCGTTGCATTCGTTGAAGCCTCTCTGCAACCCGATAGGATCGAAGGCGATTGAAGCCGGTTGCAGCCTGTCGTGCGACCCCCCCCCCCCACCCCATCTCAAAAGGAAATGGTCGCAAACGGTTAAAGACCAATTGTGTAAGAGGCTGGAGACATCTATTAACAGTAAGACTTTGTGTACATCACAAGATGAAGGATATGTCCTGTAAGTAAAGAATGGAAAATGGGAATGGGGGAAAAAAGAAACGGAGAGCTGAAGATAGCGGGAAAAACAGAAAGAAAGAGAGAGAGGGAGAGGGATCGTCGAGAGGGAGATCTGACCAGTTAAAGGGGAAAGCCAGTCCAAATATAAAGTTAATGTGATAAGAAAGAGTAAAATATGACAAGTTCAACCGTTAAAAAATTGATCGAAATCGGGTGAAAAATAAGGAATTACAATTTGAAGTTTTGCTAATTTTTCAGGAAACAGTTCTTGAACGGTCAATATGGATATGCATAATTATGGCAAAGTGAGCATGTCATCCCATCACAACTTGCTATATAGTTTGTACATAAAATTTTGAGATTTCCAGTTTTTCATTCAAACGCAATCATGCCCGAAGCTCAAATACTGGTATATCTAACTGATTACTATTCATTCTGAAGTTATTTAACCAGGAATAACTTCATGTTTCAGACTTCAATGACAGAAGCATTTAACTTTTGTCATATTTTGTAAACGATCAATGGGAAATTGTGAGGTTATGACATGGTCAACTCACTCATTTGCATATTCATATTCACTGTAGAAGAACTGTTTAGCAGAAATTCGCAAATTTTCAAAATTTCATAACTGTCTTATTTTTCATGCGATTTCAGTCAAATTTTTACAGTTGAATTCGTAAGATTTTACTCTTTTTTTTTAATTAGACCAACTTATTTTGGGATTGGATTTTCTCCTTTAAAATAAAGAAACAGGTATCAGGCGCGTGTAGTATTTTCTGGCTCGTTTGAGATTAAACAGGAATCAAACAATCTCGAGAAGACCATTGATCTCACGACGGTTACGGTGTCCAAGCTCCTCATCCTTATGCATGTTATGGTAGCCGTGCTGGTGGTGTCGAGGATCGTGTCAATAATCGCCCCGTTCCATCGGTATGAGGATTTCATAGCGATATGGCGGGGGACCCTCCCAAGCATTGTAACCTGCACAAACATGATAAAGAGAGATACACGGGTACAGCTACGCTATTCATTAGGCAGAGTGCGACGACAGAGGGTGCTATAACGGAGTCATCCCACGAGACCAACACCCACGAGTCATACGGTCCACGAGACCGACATCAAAAATTGTTTCATGACTCATACAGCCCATGTGTTCTACGGCTAGCGAGTCATACAGCCCATCACTTCGTCACTACGCACAAAAGACTCATGAGACCCGCACTATTCAAGCGAAGAAAGCCCAAGAGACCGACACTACACAATAAAGGCTCACGAGATCGAGTACGCAAAACAGGCTCACGAGACTGACACTAAAGGCGGTGTCACACCTGTCCGGCAAGCTTCGCGGGCTTGTGGCGAGGAGGTAGTTTAAAGCACGCAGAAGATTTTCCGCGGGCGGACAAGAATGTTTGCAATTTTTGCACTTGTTTCTTACTTACTAGACGCGTGCTACTTAGCTTCTACTTGCGTGCGTTCCGTGTGACTCGCGTGAGAGCTTTGAAACCGAGCCATTTTCTGTTACGAGCGACTTACGGGGATTGCGAAGTACCTGCTTTGGAGTTGCCTGTGAGGTGCTACCGGTATGGGTTTCCTACTTGTGTTCTGCGCGTACCTCTACGGGCAACTCCCGTGACTCTTCCGGAACAAGTTTTGAGCATGCTCAAGGCCTTGTCATACCGTATCTTGGGAAGTTTTGCGGCTTGACTTGCGGGGAAACAAATTTGCTACCCGGAGCTCTCCGCAGTTTGCCCGAACTTGACAGTACCTAGCACTTATCTCGTCCTTAGTTGCCCGAAGGTGCGCACGCTAGTCCAATTTTCCCGCAGCAAAGTTTTGAGCATGACCAAAACTATTTCCGGATGAGTCGCGAGGATTGCCCGAAGAGTTCCACGCAGAACACCCGTAGGAGGGCCGTAGCCGCAGCAATTCACAGGCATTTGACCCACTTGAAGTAGGTAAGTTGCCCGCTGATCTATGCCTATGTGAAGGGAGTGCGTGCTATTTGTGGGCTCATTCTCTTCTTTGTCCTCTGTCCTCTGTCCTCTGTGGCGTCGAGGACTACCTGGTCCCTTTCGGACAGAACTTCATCCGCCGAATGGACTTCAGCAGCAATTTGATGCATTTGCTGTGAATCTTCCGGGCTTTGTGGCTGTCCATCCACTGGACGTTCTCTGCCCTTGTGCACTTTCCGTCTACGGGGCATCTTCACTTCTTGAAAGCTAGTTGACAAATGAGTGTGTGCCCATCTACTCGAACCAGCCTATTGTTCAGGCTAGCACTCCCCTCGCAGGCGACTAGTATGCAGATAACACGCAGTTGTGGCGCAGGTACTTCGCAGAGCCCGTGTGTCGCCCGTAACTGACATAAAAGAAGCTAGCACGAAGCTATCACGTGACACCCACGCGCCTAACATGTAGTTCAACGGAATACACGCAAGAAGGACTTAGGTATCACGCGTTTATCATGTAATACCCACGCCAAACTCGCCCTAAACCTTGCCCGGCCGCAGAAATTATTCTGCGTGCTGAAAAATCCCCATACGCAATAAGCACGCTTAGCTGGTGTGACAGGGCCTTTTTTGGCAGCGGGTAAATAGAGCCAGCGTGCGCACCTCCGGGTAACTACTTTTGAGATACATGCTAGGTACTGTCATGTGCGGGTCATCTGCGGGGACCTCCGGAGAGCAAAAATGTTCTTCGGAAGTCGCACGCAAGGCTGGTGTGACACAACCTTAAGGAACAGAAAGCCCACGAGACCAACACTAGGCAAAGAAGGCTCACAAGACTGACAGGATGAACAGCGCCATCTACAAGTCATTTATAAATATGTACATGTACAGGGCGTTCCATTAAGGGAAAATTACATACTAGCGGGTGCAATTTCGTCACGCTGTCGAGCGAGAGATTGTAACTAATTGAACGGCACCATCTACATATCAACGACATTAAGAATGTATTTCTACACGTGTGACTTTTAGGGGGCAGTTCTGTCACGCTACGGGAAGCGACATTGTTGCCATTTTTTTCTTTTTAAAATGAAATTGTTCTCTTTATGGGACCCCCCCCCCAAAAAAAAATAATGTATGAAAAAATAATAGAGGACAAGAACGATGTATGATTTCATTTTAGATACCATCGTGCTTTTTTTAATAGGCTTTCCTAATTTCTATCTAGACGGTGGATAGGATCTAAGTTTTTTTTCGCCCTTTTCTTTCTCGCTTCACAAGTTAAAGAAGAAATTCATAGGAAATAATATCATATAAATTGACTGTTTTCCATTATTTAATAATATTTTGATTAATTTCTGACATAAATCATGCAATAAAGTTGTTTCTGCTTTGAATATAAGAATGTTTATTTTTACCAAATTTGAGCACTGGAAAATGTTCGATATGGCTACGAAAAATGCCAAATCTGCGACGTCACCAAATGTGTATGCAACCCAGTGGGATTTACGTATCTATAGGCAAACTGTGTGCACTTTTCAGGAAATTGGTGTGTAATTTGTTGTCAATCTAGAATAAATAGTCCGCAAAAACTATATATTCACGTCGTGGAATTGTTTGTTTGTTTGTGTTCATTGGAATCATTTTTTACACCCATAAATTTACGGAAAAAAAACAAAGTATTAAAAGCACAAAACCTATCGTTAGCTCAATATTCACGATCGCCGTGATCAGCTGTTCCTTCGTACAGCCATAATTTGCTGTTATTATTGACACAACAAATCGATCATTGCGGGGGAATTGCGTATAGCTGAGGTAATCTTAGGCCTACATACTCATGAAGGATGATAAATAAGTCAAAGAGCTGTAATTGATTGGAAATCATTTTACACCCATAAATTTACGGAAATACGATGTTTGAAAAGCACAAAACCTACTGAAATCAGCTCAGGATTCGCGATCGCCGTGATCAGCTGTTCCTTCGTACAGCCATAATTTGCTGTTATTATTGACACAACAAATCGATCATTGCGGGGGAATTGCGTATAGCTGAGGTAATCTTACATACTCATGAAGGATGATAACTAAGTCAAAAAGCTGGAATTGATTGGAAATAATTTTTACACCCATAAATTTACGGAAATACGACGTTTGAAAAGCAAAAAACCTACCGTAATCAGCTCAAGATTCGCGATCGCCGTGATTAGGTGTACGCACAACAGTACCAGTAGAATAGGTAGTGTAGAGGTATTCCTTGATGCCGTGATTTCAGCTTGATTCTTCTTCGAAATGGCATGATGAAGGTTTGTTAGATAAATGTGACCTTCTTTTTCTCTTGTGTGTAGGTTTAAATTCTAATTTCTACCTCTTGCTAAAAGAAACAGTCTAACAAAGCGGGAAACTGCAACATTTCCGTGCTGAGCAGCAGTCACGATACACGTGTTGCATGCAAGCATGCACCGCTGCTGCAGCGATCCCCATAGTATAACACGTAGGTTGCTTGTAAACAAGGGGGTCCTCGGCGCAGTTGACCAATCGTGAACACGTATTTCGATCAGGTGTCTTGGTAACAAGGTTGTCTATGCGTCTGGGAGACGATTTGCATAATCTTACGCATGTTTCAGACGAATTTATGAATGAAAGTGAGTAGCATGACATCATGCCATGACCATATTTGGAATAAGCAGAGGTAGAGCTTTCTGTAGGTACCAAATTTGTCAGGGTTCAACGCAGACTATCTAAGACACGATCGCCAAAAGACTAGTCATTTTCACCGTAAGCGAAGGCGATTTGGTCTTTAGACGTAAGATTTTGGCCAACTTTTGAGATTGACATCCCACTTTTCTCTTCAAAATTCCTCATTTTATAGGTATTTCGAAATGTTGTTGATATCAGTCAGAAACTAGAAAATTTCCCCTACAACGTGATACCAAAATGTCGGTCCCTGAGGCCATTTTTGACCTTTTTTCGGGCTGTAGCGCGAAATCACATTTGCCGAGAAGTTTCGGGTTTTTCCACAGCGGGTCTCATATTATAGCCGTATGGCAAATCAGCTCATACACATTTGGTGACGTCGCTCAAATCCGATGTTTCTTGTAGCGAACGGAGCTACGTGGTCATGGAAATTGGTGTTTTTTTCAATCTAAAAAAAAAAAAAACAGTTTGGGGGTAAAGTTACATCGTCTAAAAGATATCCAGTTTTGTTAAAGGGACATTCCAGACGACTTTTATAATTTCACATCATGTAGTACATAAATCGACAACTCCTTGTACAGATTTGTGGAATTTAATGTGGTTCTTTAGCAGAGAAACAATATTTTGAAAACCTTAAACAAATTACACGGATCAAGGATGATGACATAGGAGGTTCACATATTTCAGAAATGTAGCAGTGTAATTCCATTACAATACCGCTTGCTTGCGAGTTCACCTGTGCATAATCTATGCATGCCTTCTTCTTTTGTTCTGTTTCCGTGAGTCCCAACTCATGCATTCTTATGGTGACTCTGCCATTTCATCATCCTTGTTTATTGCAATTTGTTCTAAATTTTGAAAATATTCTTCTTCTTCATCCAAATTATCACAAATTCTGAAACTCTCTTCTCAGTTTAACTAATTTATAGTTGTTCAAATGAAAAAATCTGAAAATCATCCGGAGGTCTCCTTTAACTAGCTTCTTAGCTTTCCGTGGATATCAAACTTGTCATATTTCTAGATTCTCTATAAATTTCTGCTTTAAGTAGGCCTTACTAAATATGCTATCCGCCTGCTTACACCCGCCTGCTTAGAATTCAATTTGTAATTTTCTCTGTGGCTATAATGTATGAAATTCAACGGATGAAAACGTTTTATGTCGTAGCGATTCACCTCGATCTGTGACTTGTGTTTGTAAAATTATTCTTCTCAAAACGGTACACTTTCCATGATATAGAATAGGTGTTTTCACGGATGCATCTTCTTTTTCTGAATTCTTCACGCAACCTTAACAGGCGATTACATTATTTTCTGTGAATTTATACTAACTCAACACCTTTGCAGATGACTACCCTCCCCCTCCCATATCGTGTAAAGCAGGTGTGCACTGCAACATTGACCATTCAAATTTGTGAATAATTTTCTTGTAGTTAACTTTATTTCATACTTGGGTATTTTTTCTAGTTGGTTGATCTGAATGTCCACATCATTTTATCATTTTTATTTTCTATGTATAGGTTTATACCGGTATGGGCTTTGCTGAAAGGGAAACTAGGATGATTGGGTATTTTCGAAATTAATATTGAAATATCTCATACACTTTTACTGAATTTTGTGTATTTCTTCACAAACACTCACATACGCAAATACAATTAAAGATCTTGAACCGTTCACGGGGTGAGAGAGAGCAATAATTGATGGGGTAATACCTTTATAGCAACTCTCCTTTTCCATCACTTATATCTTCCTTATGCCATTATCTGGACACCCTATAGGCCTACAATTAATTGGTCTATAAGTGGCGCTGTTCATCCTGTCGGTCTCGTGGGCCTTCTTTGCTTAGTGTCGGTCTCATGAGCCTCTTTTGTGTAGTGTCGGTCTCGTGAGCCTCTTGTGCGTAGCTTCGAACTCATGGGTGGTATAACTCGTGGACTTATTTTACTTGATCGTGATGTCGAACTCATGGGCTTTATTTACTCAGTGTCGAACTCGTGAGCTGTATAACTAGTGGGCTGTATGACTTGTGAGCTGTATGACTCGTGGGCTGTATTACTTGTGAGCTAGCTGTATGACTTGTGGGTTTTATGACTCGTGGGTAACGGTCTCGTGCCGCGCACCCGTTATAACTGCCTCTTATCAATGCATCAGTGCCGTATTCTCTATACTGTATAGGCTTACTGCACTGCCTCTCCTGCCCCTTGCCGATCGTAGACATCATCAGAGAATATAGAAGGGCGCGGTGAGGCACAAACCTTGAACCCTGAACCTTGAAGTAGTAATCCCTTTCAGCAATTCCTTGAAACTATCCCGGGATGGTGAAAGTGTCGTGCGTCAGTGAGAGGTGACATGGTGAACAGGATGATTTTTAAATGTCACTAATGTACAATAAAAGTGACGGTGCATAGTGCTAGTTAAAAAAAATGCCTCTTTGCTTAGAGCATGTGTGACCCAACAGGAGGCTGCATCACTCGGATGACTGGAAGAGCAGCCTCTCTGAATGTTAATGGGTTGGTAATCGCGACCACAAGTCCTGGCAGATGGTTCCAGGTTCTAACAGCTGGAGGGGGGGGGGGGGGAATTTGAACACATCTATGGTCGCGATTGGATTACGTACTTGAGCTTATAGTCACGCCTTCCTATGTAGGTAGCTGGGAAATCACATGTGGTAAACGTAGAAGTTGACAGTTTAGTGTATCTTATGAAAGAGGGTGCACTGTGCAAGGAGGCGTCGTGTGTGGAGACTATCCTAACCAAGAGCTGAGACCAGCGTTGAGGAAGATGTTGAATAGCTGTAGTCTCCGTTTACAAACCGAGCAGCAGTTTTCTGCACCTGTTCGAGAGAGTTTATCATTGTTGCTGTGTGTGGGTTCCAGGCCTCTAATGCATATTCTAGTTAGGGCCGGACAAGTGCAGCATAGGCTCTGGCCTTTACTTCCTTGGTGCATGGTGATAATGTTCTGAGGAGAAGCCCTAATGTCTTGCTTGCTCTGTGTCTGATGTTCTGGCGATGCTTGTTCCAGCTCAAATCATGAGTGATTGTCACTCCCAGGTACTTGTATTCCTGTGCTTTAGGTATTATAGGGTAATTTTGGAGATGATACTGGAAAACAGAGGGATTACGTTTCCGGGTGATAGACAGGACAACGCATTTCTTCCCATTAAAGCTCATAAGCCAAGTTGAAGACCAGGTGGATAATTGCTGAATTTCTTGTTGTATTATGTGATGGCCTGAGTCTGCATTTATTTCTCTGTAAATGACGCAATCATCAGCAAAGAGGCGGGTATTTGACTGAATATCATCTTGTATGTCATTTACGAAGGGATGTTACAGGATGCAAGATGCTTTGAAACTTGACTAAGGACGATATGCTCCATTACCTTAATTTGAGGTCTCGCTCTTGTCACCAGAATTGTGTACAGGATATACGAGGGCCTGTCTCCATTGTGATGGGACTGTACCATCGCTGTATCTCTGTTGGTATAGGAATGAGAGAGCTGGGGCTATCTCATGTACAATAAGCTGCAGGAGTCTGGGTGGGATCTCGTCTGGCCCGCTGGCCTTGGAGGGGTTTAATTGCTTTAGCTGCTTCTCCACTCCAGTCCTGTGAAAGTGCAGGTGACCTATTGATGCATAACCAGAGTGGCATTTTGATGGGTTCTGTTAAATATTTTCACTTGAAAACATTCGATGAAAATAGTCGTTCAAAGCCTCTGCTTTTTCTGTAGCTGTGGCACACAACTTGGATGTAGTACAAAGAGATGGTATTCCGATGTGCTCAGATCAGTAGCTTTTGACGTATGACCAAAAGGCTTCGGGTGTGTCTGTCAGACTGGTCCCGATTATGTCGTTTATAAGTCACGGTGGGCCTTGTGAACAGTTTTTGCCACTTGATTTCTAAACTCTCGGAACTTCCCCCATGTGGCTGCGCTATTCTGACGAAGGGCACTCTTGAAGAGGCGGTCCCTCTTTCTCATCTGCCGTTTAACAGTGTTTCATTGCTGGGGTAATCCATGGTAGATGTCGCTTACCCTTGGTCATCTTTGCTGGTACGAGTTCCGTCAGACATCTCGTCAGGAAGTTTGAGATGATTGTCCAGTTTGTTTCCACATCTCTGTTTTCAGGGTCAGACTGAAGGAAGTGAGTTGAAAATTCTGCAGCAGCTTGCTTGAGCTCATCGAGGTCAAGCTTGTTGAAAAGGTGGATTTTTCTCGGAGGTTTTGGCTAATACTTTGGCCTACATGAGACGTTGAATGTCAGGATGTGATGGTCCGAGATGCCGGGTTGTACATTACAGGGCTGCCAATTCTCACTCATATTGAGAGTGAGACTCACTCACTTTGGTCCTTTCTCACTCTAAAACTTTATTTCATTTGCATGCATTTCTATTGTTCTCACTCATATTGACTCCTGAATTATAGTATTTGCCTATGGGATTCTCACTCTCAACTAGTTTAATTCCAATGTTGGCAGCCCTGACTTTAACATCATCAAGAAGAGCAGGGTTAGATGTGACTATCAGATCGAGGGTGTTCCCTGAAGAAGGGCGAGTAACTTCTTTCACCATCTGAAACAAGGAATTGCTTACCAGTTCTTCCAATAACTTCTGATGCGAAGCAGCAGTAGGAGAATTGGTTGTAGCCTGCGTGTCCCAGTTTATGTCTGGATGGTTGAAATCCCCAGCTACGACGACATTTGGGTGTTTACGACAACTGCTCATCAATAAAGACAAGGACTCATCAAGGCCATCAACACTAGCCTGACGATTGTTTGGTGGGCAGTAATAGCAACCAAAAATGAATGGTTTGAATCTTCCATATCTATAGAACATCATTGGAATTCACAGCTAGTAGTAAATTGAGGACATCCACTGGCTGTGATTAAGTTTTTGATAGCAATGAAAATACCACCACCATGCTGGTTTCTGTCCTTTCAGAAAACCATGTATTCATCAGGGAAGATTGAGTAAGTAGGAATGTCTTCACTAATCTTAGATTCACATCCAATGATGATATCTGGTGCATGGTGTGTAATGGCTGCTAGGAAGTTAGCTCTTTTTGAGCTCCCCTTAAGACCGTTACAGTTCAACGCCATCGCTTTCAAGACCTTTCTCTTGTTTTTGGCAGGACGTGAAGGTCTTGGGGATAAAAAGCATGGCTTAGGGGTGGAGGTTATCCTGTTTGGACTCCCTTTGGACGTGGAAGTCAATGGAATCAAGTTAGACTGGGTGTTGGAAACATCAGCTGCATCTTGATCCAGATCACGCAGGGGAAGAACACATTTTCATCGGAGAGATTGAATCCTTGTAATGACATACATGGCGTGACGTTCATGGAGCCACACTGAAAACAGCTCCATGCAAAACTTTTTGACTGATTTCCAAGGCGTTGATAGGAGTGTGTAGAGATCCCAACACAAGTGTTAAATGTGACACCATTGGTCACAGACATCACATAGAATTGCTTGATCAGTTTCACATACATGTACCTCGTTACCACAAACAGTACATGGATACTACTCCTCCACTGTAGTAGGGCCAGGAATTGTTTCCACTTGGCCACCGAGAAGTAGAAGAATGGCAAGATGACCCATTGATGTTGAGCGGAAAGCAAGAAAGGTCAGGTTTACATGAACAATCTTTGGTCTTTGGTGCACAGTCATATGGATAGCTGTAGAGCTGTCAATATTTGAGATTCTGAATGAAGTTGCTTACATACAGGGGTTACAACAGCCATTGCTCACCATATGAAGCACATAAAATGCACTGAACAATGCAAAAAAGAGGGGACGTGACCTCTTTACCTCCATGTTGCATGCAATATTAGGTTCACCACTGGCTAATAATAAAAAAGAAAACATGGCAGAAGCAGCAAAAATACATCATTAATATCAACATTAATGCATGCACTAATAACTGTCTAAACAATTGAAGAAACGTATCCAATACATAATGAATAAATGGTTAAATACAATTAAACTGTGTTTATCCCCAAAAGAGCTTCACTGAACATAATGATGGTAATAATGTACACAATGAAGTTGCTAAAAGAGCCAAGGAGAGGTGCTAGTAGGTACATAGTAAAGTTTTTGTTGAGGCATGGTTTCAGGTTTCTGACTTTTTTGGTGAGAAGAAAAACGTTTGAGTATCGAAGAGCATGTACCTCAAAGAGGAATTCAATGTTTATTTGATGAATGTACGTTTTAAAATGGCTGAGATATCCAAAATAAAGCGATGCTTATAAAAGGTAGGACCCATCTTTTATTAGTATTACTCTGTTTTACTTTATTTCTGGATATCTCTGCCATTTCAAAACCGATTTTCATAAAATAGACTTAAAATTCCTACTTGAAATGCATTCTCTGTAACACTTCATTTAAGTGTTTTTAGTATACAATTGCACAAAAAGTTAAAAGCTCAATCTTATCTCCACCAATACTATGATCCCTTTGAACTTACGACAAAGCAAGGAGTACGTGTAGCGGCTGAATCCAAGGTTCCTCCCCTCGAGAAATGCCCGAAGTCTCCCGTAAAAATATTCGACATCGTCGAAGGTCGGGGGACGGTAAGCTGAGATCATACGGCCGTAGAATTCTCTTGGCTCTGTAGCTCGGATGAGATAAATGCTTGACTCCTGTGCATTATAGATATGATGAAATTTAAATTGCATATCACTGAACCACATGTTTAGATCTGTTAAAACATACCAAGAGATCATCATGCTGTAAATATTATGTTGTAATCAGGTTCTGTTGTCTTCTCCGGCATTTGCAATTAAACAGTGTATCTATTGATATTACACGAGGACGCTTCAGCCGATATAATGCCTGCGCCATGAGTTCTGTCCAGATTCTTGGAGGAAAATTCCGTCCACATCTCCCAATCATCTTCATCCCCATCCATTTCAAGGCCCCCTCCATTTTAAGCTTAATCGCTTACGATAGCGATCATCTGCATTCAATTATCTCTGTTATTTTCTGACAAAAAATGTATATGTTATTCTATGTTTCTGTGTGTATGCTGCTCAATGCAATTGTTTATGAGTATCCATTTGTGCATGGGTAGGATGTCTCAGTTTCAAGACCAATTTTCATCAAATTAATCATGAATTCCTCTTAGAATTTGTTCATATAAGCAGTTTACAATTATCTTCCAAAAAGTTAAAACCTGAATTCCCATATCAACCAAACTGCATCACCCTTTTAACAGCGATTTGAGCCCCTGCCAAAAAACAAAACAAAACAAAACAAAATAAAAAAACAGATACAAGTAAATCTTTTAGCGTCTGCACTGGCAGGGCCAATCAACCAGAATTCGACCAGTGGCAACTGAACTTTACTACGAAATCACTGATCAATTCAGTGCTTATTTACTTCGATGTAGAGCAGTTTGTCAATCAGTTGCAAAATTGGTTGCATTTTTTTTTTACTTTAGAACTTAATTGCTTGAATTCAAGTAATTAAAGCAGAGAACAAGTTGAGTTCAATGTAATTTTACTGCTCAAAGAATATGATTAATCATACCTGATCGACAAGAGGATTTTGATTGTCATTGGAACGAGGAATGGGGTTGTCCCCATCAGGTATTGGCAGTGCGTCCGTAGTCTGAAAAGTAGAAAAGTATTGTACATAAAGACTTCACGACCAAAAATATACCAACATATTTTAGATTTCATATTTAATTTCAGGTTTGAATTTATCTTTGAAAATAACATATCATCAAGAACCTGACAAAATAGTGTCCGATAAGACTCATAATGTATTTTATCGATTGGTATGAGAGAGGTTTACCTTGCACATTCTCCGTCATCTAAGAATTACCTGCATTGTTTTTTTTTTCTTTATGCCAAATTGTAAGAAATATCAAGAACACTACTAAAATATTGTACCTCCAAGAGCCCCGTCTTAACAGACCTTCTCCCCGGGTGCGCCCGGGCGCGCCCGGGCGCACCTGGGGAAGATATACATTCCACTGATTCCATGAAACACAGAGAACCCCGTTTTAACAGGCATTGCTCGAAAACCTTCCCCGGGGAATACACTTTCTCAATAGCCCCGTCTTAACAGACCTTCTCCGGGCGCGCCCGGGTGTTCGCCGGCGAAGATTGCATTCCACAAATTCCGTAGGCCTAAACACGGGTTAACCACCAAAGTGTCCCGTTTTAACAGGCATTCCTCGAAAACCTTCTCCGGGGAGGATACGCTCTCCTCGACCAATCACATACCCTGAAAATGAAGCATTTCACACGCACATCATTTTCATTGCACTAACATGTGGTTGAGTACTAATGTACAAGTGTGTACTGCTGACAGAGGCATGTTGGAACTAATATCTACCGAGGCGTTTCAATATACATTAGACAAACTGCGTTTCCTTAAAATGTGTTTACTGCGAAAGCGCCTTTCTTTTGTCTTTTCATAATGATCTTTCAAAAAGAAGTAAAGAAAGAAGAAGTCATGAAATCAACCACAGGATTTTATCAGAGCACGTCTATTACTATATTGTGCAACCCACAGAACTCGAGGAGTGTTACGACTGTTTACATGATACATAAGACGTGTTATAAAAAGTATTTCACACTCTACAAAATGAATCTTTGAGTGTTTTCATTTTCGAAATACCTCCAACAAAATTGTACTCTCTCCAGCTATTCCTCATATCAATGCCAGTGTTACATGTTCGTGATATATAGTTTTTTTTAAAACTATAATTATATTAAACATCAAAAGCGGGATTTTTTAACACCTATATATACTGTAATTACTAGTACGTGAGTACACATAAGCCCAATACGTCTGGTCGTGCTACTAGTATTACTATAGGGAGAGTTTTTTTTTGATTTGCACTGGTCACGTGACGCCTCGGGGGAAGATTCACCCCGCGAGCGTCTTAACCAGACACCATCGCGGGGTAGCCCCCGAGGCTACACCGCGTCTACCCTGGTCGATCGAAGGGTGAGGTTTCGCCCGAGGCTACCCCGAGGCTATCCACTGTGTTGCGTCTTAACAGACACAGGGGAAGATTCTTCACCCGAGGCTATCCCGAGGCTACCCTGCGTTTTTAAAGACTTAGCCCGAGGTTACCCCGCGGCTACCCCGAGCCTGTCCACTGTGTTGCGTCTTAACAGGCACAATCTTCTCAGGGGAAGATTCTTCACCCGAGGCTACCCCGAGGCTACCCTGCGTTTTGTGGCCTGTTAAGACAAGGTACAACAGCAGGGTTGTGATTTCTACCAGCAGCGTCATCATTATCCATGGAATACCAGTAATAGTCAGAAGGCTGAAAAAAAACCCAACAATAACATCATTGCAATACATTTATAGCAAAACGTTCAGCATGTCTTATAGCTTTTATCAATTTCAATAAGGTGTAGCAATGATAATTCATCTTACCATCTTTTCATCTTTTCATTAATCAGCGGAGGACAACAAAGCAATCTCTGTCTTGAAGTGTTTTAAAGTGATTAAAGAGTCCAAATATATATGAATGTATGTTACGAATTAATCCCGTTATAACGAGATTGGATACAACGAGAATCTGCTTATAAAAAGATGAAAAAGATGATAAATTTGCGTGTTAGCCTATGGGGATTCGGAGTTCCGGTTATTGCGAGATAATTTTCGGGCCTAAAAACAACAACAACAACAACAACAACAAAACAACAACAACAAACAAACAAAGACGAATTTGTGCGGATGTAACGACATTTTCTCTTTGAAACTAAACAACGCAAAAAGTCACGCACTATTCCCAAACCAGAAAAGGTCCATTCTCCGCGTAATTGTCTGAATTATCGTTGCGTGCAAGCAGAGACTAACATCTGCCAGTGCCAGAGACAACGCAATCAAGGTGAAGCGCCGCAAGCTCATACAGTCTGTTTCCGAGGGCCGTGATGGAATGAAATCGGAATATCTAGAAGCTGTAGCTTTCGCTAAAAAATATGTCTAAATGTTATCACAAACGCTAAAGTTCGAAATTTAGATGGTACAGTTAGTTACACATGCATTTTTGTATACGAAATGTTAAGTTAACCTTTCCAGATAATAAGGGAAGTTTGTAACTGTGAGCAGCAAATGTTTGCGAACGTAGCGAAGTTTAAGTTTCGGGAGAAATATGAATAATATCATGTTCAAACAGGGAGGTTCTCTTCCCACCTCCCTGGTTCAAAATTTCTTTGCGATAAGAAAAACCGGTTGCAAAATGAAAACTGTCTTAAAGATTGATTGCAACTGTTACCGAAATTTAAAATCTGCTATTACTCGCTACGCTCGCAAACAGCCTCTCAATAGATACCCCATTTACGTAACTTTGATTAAGAGAGAAATTGAGTCAGATGTCAAAATCAAAATATGATGAGGTCGTAAGCTAAAATTTGAATTAACTCAACACTTGCTAATCGAAATATTACTATATCAGTTCAGTTACCGGCTACTGATTTTTGTTTTCGTAAACGGCATGCATCCGTCAATCTCGTCGGGTAAAACATTCATACAAAGCATGCATTCAACCTGGTGCTTCGCAACAAGCTGGAAGCACATGGTGCTCTGTCTGGCAGTATAAAAGTCATCACGCGTTTCGCGCACCACACTTTACAGTAATAGCGAGAAAAAATAGGATGTTTCGGCACGGTGTCCTTGAAGGAAATGATAAAAAAGAATGAGAGCATAAATCACGATGTAAACTTCACCATAATAAACGTGATTTATATCAATAATTTGTCACAGAAGGAAAGATAAATTCGGACTTCAGTCACAGCTTTCATCCACGCGAGTTACGCTATAAACGCAGCGTTAAGAGCGCAATGACCTTACCTATACTTGCATAATTTTTTCTTCTCATCTCTCTTCTCAGATGTGCAGAAAGATTAGCATGCGGATAACAAAAAGCAGGCCACATCGACGACATGATTATAATGATTTGTCAAATCTGAAAAATTTGATAACAAGCGTCGAGGAAAAAAATGCTCTCACATTTTCCAGTCTCATTTCCTGTTTTTCTGTTCATCAAAATGAAGTCGTCATATATCGATGCATGTTACCCAATTTTAACAGAGCATGTTTCTATAAAGTGTACTTTCCACAAGTATTCGGATACAACGAGAATCCGGATATAACGAGAAAAATCACCAGGAACTGACGATCTCGTTATAGCGGGATTCCCCTGTACTTTTTTGCTGGACCAAAAGTTTTGTTTTGCGAGGATAATTAGAAAAAAAAAACAATAAATTTGTCAGAACTTTTTTGGAATAATCAAACGCTTTTGATTCACCAACTAAAGTAATGTTAATAATAACATTATCCTATACCTTGTGTTTCAAATTACCCCGTTAAGACAGCGGCGGACAAGACATCCTCGTATCGCGAAGGTTTTGTGTGTGTGTGTGTGTGTGTGTGTGTGTGCGTGTGTGTGCGTGTGTGTGCGTGTGTGTGCGTGTGTGTGTGTGTGTGTACTAGAGAGGGACGTCAATGTGTTAGTTTTATTGAAAGGTTTTCGCAAAGTTGGGGAGAAATATTGATTGATGTAAGTGATTAAGGGAGCCGGTTCCAAGCAGCCTTGGAGAAGGAAAGGTTTTAGTACTGGGATTACGTGCAGCTGTTGCTATGTCAGTAAAAAAAGGTGAATATTCACCTTCCCTAGTTGTCTAAAAATTTGTAGCTTTCTGAATGATGTGAAGTCTAATACCCGTATTGTTTGGAATCTCTCCTTTGTGTCCGTGCATGTTCCGTGCAGCTGAGAAGTAATGCGCTCTATCGCAGGTGTCAATGAATTGCTTTGACAAAAGAAAACACTTATGTGTATATATATATATATATATATATATATATATATTATATATATATATATATATAAGTAATTAAACAAGTTCACCCGGTTGACTGCAGGTTCATCCACATTTATTCAGAGCTAACATTTGGACGTTTTCTGAACGTTCTTTTAACGTTCCAAGTTCGTTATTTGGACGTTTTGTCAAAACGTTTTCAGAACGTCTTTTTGTGGAAGGTTTTCGACGTATCTAAAACGTTTGAAATGGACATTATAAAAACGTTTTTTTAACGTTTAAAAAAACAATAAAAAAAAAACCATTAGGATTTTTTAAGGACCTGCAAAAAATCTTTTGGACATTATAGACGTCAGTAAAACCTTTTAAGAATATTCAAAACGTTCTGTGAACGTTCTGCAGACGTCCGAAAAACCCTTGAAAACCGTCTAGAACGTTCAAAAAACGATTTAAGAACGTCTGAAAAGTCTTATTACCCGTTCCAGAACGTTTAGAGAACCTTTCATATGCGTCTAGAACTTCCAGAAAACCTTTCAAGAACGTCTAATGTTTATTTTTAATTGGGTATTAAAACAAATTATATAGTTACGAGATTATATAGGGACATTCTGGGATTAATGTACCCTTATCCTAATCCTATGTAATCCTATCCTAACCTGTTCCTAATATCCTACCACCTATACCTACATGTATACTATATCCTATTCCCAATTGATGAATCGGTATCACATTCTTTTATATACCAGCAAAATGTTGTAATGCATGAAGACATGGTTACTAAGATTAGATCACACACACATTAATTAGGCCTATTGTTATGAAAATACCTCTTCATAAAACAATTTAAAATTGTGAATAACTGTCCAATAACGTAGGTAAGTTTATTTTTAACACAGAAAGTTTGAACCCAGCATACATTTTTAGATTTCAATGTCTTTTATCTATTTCCACTAGTTTTAAAATCTTATATTTTCTTATTTGAATATTCATAAACAGGCATGAATATTCACGATAAAGAAACCAATGACGAATACGGACCAGACCTAATAAGAACGTTTTGTGGGCGTTTCTAAAGGACGAAGACGTAACAGACATGATAAAAACGTTTTGTAACGTCCATTGACTTATTTAAAACGTTTTCGAAAAAAAACCCTGTGCTTTGCGGTAAATGCTAAGTCCCAACTTTGACGTTGTATGTACGTTTTAAAAACGTCCATTTTATGCGAAGACGTACGGAAACTAAAAAAAAAGTTTAGGAAACGTTCTGAAAACGTTATGCGTTTGCTAGGTTACAACTCTGAGTTTCATGCAACCTCCATGAGGTGCAATCATCAGGCAATTTGTAGTGACCTGGCACATTTGTATACTAGTATAGTACTGACGGTTACAGCAGTTTAATACGGTCAGGAAACAACATAGTTCATTTGCATTCCTTTATATTCAAGTTTCGGTGTTTACGCGCGTGGTAGACGTGTTTTGATATTAATTCAGCACTCTTCGCTTGCCAATGTAACATTTTAGCGAGTGTCAACATTCAACATTCCATGTGTTCGCTCCACCTTACTAAGATTTGTAAGGCTCCAATCAGACCTCACCTTCGTCACCGGACCAATCATAAATCAGCGTATTTTCACGGCGTGATTGAGTTCAACCAATGAACGTATTTTTTTCGGCCGTGGTCACCGATTGCTGAGGTCGCGCTCGCGAAGTCATTTCTTCGTGTTCATCACTCTACTCTTATGTACTCCGTCACGTTTACTTCGCGTAGGCCTGCAGTCACGTAAAAAGAGTTTAGTCGCTATCGCTGTATCAACGGGAACCTTATTTTAGTTTCACCAACCGTGGATATCTTATTGACATTCTCTACAGTATACGCCTGCATTCTCGGTGAGTAGAGTAACTACGTAGACCTACGGAGTGTAATTAACTGTTTAATTACTCTACAGTTACTTCCCAGCAATAATACCATTGTACAATGCATTGGATTGAATTGACGCGCTTTAAAGCGCGTGACACCATGACAAGCTATGTTATACGCGCTAGCACCATATTGACCAGTACGCACTGAATCACATTCCAACTGTCCAAGATTATTGATTACAATTAGATGCTGGGTAATACTAAAAAGGGCATTGTTCCGTTTTTTTTTTTAATATGTTTGTTCTTTTAATTCTAAAAGACCCAGTGGTGCAAACAGAATCAAAATTTCATAACGATTTAGTCCGTAATTTCATTTAAAAAATGGAAGTTTTTGGGTGAGAATTATGCTAATGAGATGACGAGCCCGGATGTCGTGATGTCACAGGTGCCAAATATATCACTGATTACAAGCCCTCGCATACGCGTGCGTTAAATCGTGCCGAGTAGCAGACGACGCTTAGGCCCAATTTAGCTAGCAGCCGGCACTTGTGTACTGTCCTATCCATGCAGCTGTCTCAAATTTCGCTGAACCAAATCGCACCAAAATTACAGGATATACTTCTAAGCGTATTTCAAAATACTGTATTATATTTGAACTAAATCGGTAATCAAAAAGTATCAATATTGACGCCGACTTTCAAGTTGTCACTCAAAAAAAAACCTCCCTCTTCGCGAGAGATCTTGGTAAACGAGACATGCACAATCTAGAACCCAAGTTAGCCGACTAGTACTGTGCGAACGGGGAATTTACGCGGGAACTCAACTAAAAAATGTCATGATTTTGGCGATTTGTGTGATTTTCGAACTATATTTTTTATTCAACTTAACTCAGATAATTCATAAATTGATTTGTTGCTTCCGATTTCTTGAAAGATTTGTCTCATGATATTAGATGGCTAACTTCAGGCTGTGCGTGCGCAGGCAGATAGGGCTACTACGCCGCGATCACTCGTTTAGTCGTACAGAGCAGATTATTTTTAGCGACGACAGGAAAGTCGACAACTTCACTTACGCTTCCCGACTTGCGATTTGGTTCCAATTAGCGTAAGCAAGTGGACATGAGTCATGAAATATTTCTTGTGATTTTGGTGCAATCTGGTTAAGTGAATTTTGAGATATCTACATGGATACGGAAGTACTCTAGCACTATACCTACACCAGCGTTTGGATCGCGAAGCGGCGGCACTGTTTGTATCTACGTGGACAGGCCACTGGTGTTAATACGACCACCATGGGATTTATCTCGACTACAAAAACATAAAAAATCCATAAAGCAGATACCTTACCTGCAAAATTCAGCACAGAAACAACAGGGCCTGCAGCACAAGGGCCTAGATCTAGCGGCAACGCTAGACCTTGGAGTCTGGACTTTCGTCTGGACTTTCTTCAAGTTCTGGCAGCAGGGGTATGTACTGTATACTACTTATAACGTTTACGCTGTGCCTATTATTATAGACTAGTCAATCTACCCCCCCCCCCCCCAATGGCCAAACCCGGAAAAAATTGCAACAGAATTTATTTTTTTCACCCACATGTTCCACTGATATCCTTAAACAACATACAAAAAATCTAGAGGAATATAGGTGGGGTAACCTGTCTAGAATAGGATCCAAAGAGAATGTGTGTTTTGCCACGTTGTAAGCACAACCACATGCGTTGTTTTCTTGGTGTGTGTTACACAAAGATGCCCTTTGTATCCAAGCTAACATCATACCTTCATTTACATCATTACATCAGCATCCAGTGAGACTGGCTTCCCTGTCTGTACACTAGTTGTGCATGGTCTTCCAGAAAAGCTGCTTAGAGGAATCTAGAGGAATATAGGTGGGGAGCCTGTCTGAAATAGGATCCAAAGAGAATGTGTGTTTTGCCACGTTGTAAGCACAACCACATTCGTTGTTTTCTTGGTGTGTGTTACACAAAGATGCTCTTTGTATCCAAGCTAACATCTAACCTTCATTGGCATCATTACATCAGCATCCAGTGAGACTGGCTTCCCTGTCTGTACACTAGTTGTGCATGGTCTTCAGGGAAAGCTGGCAGTTCTCTGATCGCCTTGTCAGTACATAGTCTTAAACAACCTTCAGACATGGATCTTTGTGTGTTGTGCAATGAGTCCTTGACCAATGGACAGTCAACTGTTGTACTGGGAGAAAAGGGGAGCAGTGGTGTCAACAAAGCAGCTGGATTACGGGGGGACAACATTGATGTATGTGCTGGACATTCTGTGCATCAAAAGTGTAGAAGGGACTACACCAAAAAAAAACATAATCAGTCGTGATCTGAAAGCAAAGCTAGACGGTAACACCTCAACTAGTGGTCCCACTCTGCGTTCACAGGGCCGGTGTTCACATTTAGTAAGCACTGCCTATTTTGCGCTCAACCTGTACAGCCTACCGGGAAAAAGAGAGGCCACGATGACACAGTTGTCTTTGTTGTGAGAACGGAAGATTTCCAGGCTACAGTAGAAAGTACATGTATATGTAAAGAACGGCAGGACAGCTGGGTTGAAAAAGTTCACAGCAGGATTGAGTTTGCACAAGATCTCCATGCAGCAGATGCGGTCTATCATCAAGTGTGCAGCATCAATTTCAGAACTGGAAAGCAGAATTCATTAATGTACCAATGTTCAGCTGATGATTCTATGCAGAAACAAATAGGACGACCTGTAATGTCCCACAGAGAGCATGCCTTTCTGAAAGTTGCTGAATACTTGATAGAGAATGATGATGAGCAGATAACCGTGACTGATCTAGCAGACAAGATGGAGGAGTTTTGCGATGAGCCTTACAGTGTGAAGTACATGAAGCAAAATTTGCAGGAGCATTTTGGTGACCAGATTATCATCACTTCCATCAATGGTAAAGCCAATGTGGTGACATTCACTAGCACAGCATCAGCCATACTGAACAAGTTCTACGAGACTCCAAAGATGACCGATCCTGAGGCTGAAAAGATGAGAATGGTAGCAGCAGCAGCAAAAATGATCAAGAATGACATAAAGCGCACAGAGACATCGAAAGCTGTCTACCCAACACCAGATGATATTTTCCTCCGTGGAAAAGAACAATGCCATTATTCCTGAATCCCTCAGACTCTTACTCAGAAGGAAATTTAGCGAAAAGAAAGCAGAGGTGAAGATAGCCTCAGTAGGGCAGGCGATTGTGCAGGCAGCCAGACCAAGAGTTATCATTGCTCCCCTTCAGATTGGCCTTGCAGTTCAACTGCATCATCATTTTGCATCAAAGTTCTTGATTGACTCCCTGAACAAGCATGGCTTTTGCTCTTCATATTTAGAAGTGAAGAAATTTGAAGTATGTGCAGCAGCTACACAGGGCGCAGATATCCCAGGTCTCACTCCTGACCATTTTGTTCAGTATGTGGCAGACAATGTTGACCACAATGTGAGAACACTGGACGGGCTGAACACATTTCATGGAATGGCCATCATTGCAGCTGTGACCCCAGGGGTAAAGAGAACAGAGCCTGTGCCAAGAGATTCAATACCAAGTGAAGCAACAATTACAAAGGCAAAGATCAACATGTGCTTCTACAATAAACCATCCCTCGTAGCGTTGATCTCCGGAGTGAAATGCTTCGGATCACGCGTGGAGTTGTGTGGACGAGCGGGAACGTGGGATGTGGTGTTCCGTTTACGTCGAAAAGTGCGACGCGGGCCAAAGTCGGGTGTGGGCGAACGCTCTCCGAGAGTGGTGACGGGGGGGGGGGGGGGGTTATTATCCGCCTGTAAATGAGATGTAGGCGAAGACTTCGTCTTGTGGGGTGCTGAAGGAGGGAGGGCGCTGACTTCGGCTCCGGTGACTGTCGAAGAGTGTGTACCGTGTTCGACAGCACGGTGTTGTCGATCTGAGGTGGAAGATCGGCGACCAGTTGTGTCACTGCCAGAGGGACTCGTTGCCGCTAATCTCTGGCAGGGCTGTTTCCCTGGTGCGTTGGAAGTGCTTGGGGTTTTTCGCCGCGAACCGGGTGAGCGGCACTGCTGGGCGTCGTCACCAAACTTTGTTGAGAAGGGGTTCGCTTCCGCGGTGCGCTGCGCGGCCCGTCTCCATGGCCGCGGTTGCCGCCTCTAGACCGCTGACGAGGACGGTGTTTCCGTTGCGAACTGCGTGATGTTCGCTGAGACCATCGTTCGTCCTGCTCTATACGTGCTACTAGTATGCACACCTGCTTTGTTAGCAGAAGGACCTGCGCCGTAAGGTTCGCTATGACATCCGTCGGTGGGCTGGTTGTAGTTGCGTTAGCCGTCATATTCGTTGAAGTGAAGGATGAAGGATGAACATGAAGGATGTGAAGTTGGCCCTATGTAAACGATCACGTCGGGGTCACCATGAATGTAGGTATTATTGTGTGGGCCTAAAATGAAACACCTACTCACCAAATGGCTAACGGGACGTAGAGCTGAAGGCACCGCCGGCAGGAGTGGTATACGACTGCAACAGGGGTTAAATGCACTAGGGCACCAGAAGAGGTGAACAGTGTCCTTGTATTGCACTTCCCGAAATGATATGAAATAATATGGACAAACTCCAAAATGCACTGGGGGAAATATGTACAAAAGATCCAGCGACAGCGTGGAATAGCCTCCGAGTGTCGCGGCTAGCACAAGCGAGAGTATGTCCACCGCTGGAGCGCTAGGTAGAGAACTGCGAGGTCCCTGGTAGAGTCTGCCACACCACTAACAGCACGCTATCAGGACCGAAGCAGCGACGTAACGCGACGTAAATGTAGCGATGAAAAAGTCCCTCAGATTGGAGCGTAGAACCTGAAGAAAGTGCAAGTCGCGATGTAAAACGTAGCGGATATCGCGCAGTATAAAATTCGAGCTCGGGGTAGAGGCAAAGTGTAATTAATGTAAATTGCGATGTAGGATGCGTTGAAGATGCAGCGAAGATCGCGAAGTAGAAGGTGTATAATCCGTATTGAATATAATCCAAGATACCCAAATAGGGTGTAAACCACGCCTCGCTGACTGCCATGACGTCTGCACGTAGGGTAGAAGTAGTGATATGTAGGTCATCAAGTTTGTTAAGCAATGATTGAGCGTTACATGGGCAGAAAGATGGAAGAGTGTGGCCAATAGTGTTACTGCACTGGCGAACAGGTGTGAGATTTCTTGTCCGATGAAGGGCTAATTTTGGCCGGAGAGCTATTGTTGACTATTGTTGTTCAAAACACAAATTTTTCGCCTGGTGTGGGTACCTCCACGTTTTCCAAGCCGTTTATAAGTACCACATTCTAGTGCAGTAAAGTAGATATCTCTAGGCAGATGTAACTTGGCTGAGTTTCTTAGTCTGTAGAGTTCCGCAACTGTGTATTTGTAAGTGCTCTGAGTACTTGATCTTACTCTTTGTGGGTGTTCCATCATGGCCGCTACCGTGTGATGGCTGTGGCTCACCAGTGGTTGTAGCGAAGCGTCGGGCAAGTGGTTCAGCGTACTCCCGCACAACAGTGACATGAGAAAATGTGAAACAAATGGGTGGAATAGGGTGAAAAAAGACCAAAATCCCTCACGGAGCAATAACGGCGTCAGCTCATGACAGCGTCCTCTTTGTATGTATCCAAACACAAACACACACATACAAATGTACGCACACACAGGCACACGTTACACAGACAAACCAATACCACTGACAGTATAGGACCCGACAACCCACCACACATGCACACAATGACAACGACAATGTTTGACATTGACAATGACAATGTTGTTGTTTTTTCCCACGTCACCCAAATTATATAGATTCCACACATAATTGTTATGATACCTCAAACCAAGGAGGTATTAGTGAACTTACTAATACCTCCTTGTTCATACACACACACACACCAAATACAAACCTATGCGTTCGAATATACACACCTACACACCGTAGACAGCACATACCATGCACCCCCCCCCCACACACACACACTTCCCATTTACCAATCATACCAACTCCACCCAAGCATACCATAGGAACACCCACCCTATGCACCACACAATTCGTAGGGCATCTTGGCATCATTTTTTGTAGTTTGAAGAAAACGACCGACGATAATTTGAACAGATACGTTTTATTTTACCTGCACACATTCTCGCCATTGGAGTCAAAAATAGGGAACTGCACCAGCCGCACAATTTGTCGCCTGGCAGAGGCGATGATTTGTGTCGTCACTCCATGCACAAATCGTCGCCCTATGCCGGGGGTGACAATTTGTGTCGCAACATGCACTCTTTGATTAAATCTGCGAAAGCAAACAGAGGACTTACCGAGGCGGCGGAGGTCACGGGTACGTTGGATGTACTTGACCAGTCAAAGTACTCAGAGCTGCTTTCTACAGTCTCTCGAAATATGCGGTCTGCGATGCCCGAGGGAATGTAGTATTGCATGCTAAAGCTCCGTGGGCAGCACGTGAGGTCGTCCGACTCCTCTGGGCAGAAAACAGAGCGCGGTCTCTTCTCGTTCACAGTGAAGACGATAGGGGCGGTTCTGGGGATGGAATTTGCTACAGGCACACGCACACACACACACACACACAAGAATAAAATAATGACATGCATAAACAGTGTCTAATATATGGAAAATATAAATGCATGCATGTGTGCATGAAAAAATGTATATATCATAATATAGTATGAATTTATAATACATGTATTGATACGTTATGCCTACCCATTATGTATAATGATAGTAGAACTCGTAAATCATAATACATGTACACCTTATGCATACCCATGTATTTATAATATTTCGTTCTCTCATGTTTCACTGTGCAAGTGGAAATTTCTGCCATTTCACACATGAAACTAACGCGAAAAAAACCCCGAGAATATTTTTGCTTTATATATATATATATATATATATATATATTAGTTCATTCGATATGTAATATTATGTCTTATGCCGTATTGGACCTTTACAGACAGGTATAAAGTGCTTTTATTGGTCCCCCTAGTTTTAAATAAAGAGTTACTTCTTTTAATACAATTTATATGTAAATAAATGAAATGAATAAAAACAAAACTTGAGAAACACATCTTACCCGGCAGAGCGATAGAAATTACTCCCGCGAATATGAATTCAACTATTAGAGTTTTATGTTTGAAGGGGAAATCCAGTCCAAATAAAAGTAAGTTTGACAAGAAAGAGTGAAATATTACGAGTTTAACGGTAACATTTTGATCGAAATCGGATGAAATATAAGGAAGTTATAACATTTTGAAGTTTCGCTTATTTTTGAGGGAACAGTTCTTGAACAGTCGATATGAATATGTAAATGGAAAAGTTAGCATGACATCTCCTCACAACTTGCCATTGGTATGGTCTTCACTAAGAATTCATGTCTGGCGACTTTTTGTTTGTTTTGAGGTGCAGGGTCACATATAGTTTGTACATAAAATTGGGACATTTCCAGTTTTTCATTCAAACGCAATTTTGTCCGAGGCTCAAATCCTTATATATATCTAACTAATCACAATTCTAAAGTTATTCAACTAGGAACAACATCATGTTGCAGACTTCAGTGACAGAGAAATTGAATTTTCATCATTTTGTGAACACGATCAATTAAAAATTGTGAAGTTATGGCATGGTCAGCTCACTCATTTGCATATTCATATCCACTGTACAAGAACTGTTTTGCCGAAATTAGCACAACTTCAAATTTCATAACTTCCAACTATTTTTCATCCGATCTAGGTCAAATTTTTAACGTTGAACTCGTAAGATTTTACTCTTTTTTATCAGACTAACTTATTTTTGGACTGGATTTCTCCTTATGCATACACTGTAAAAGTGCAATCAATTCTGCATATGTACTGTTTGGATATATATATATATATATATATATATATATATATGATTGCAGAAAAAAGAACTAGTTAAACATATCAAAAGTAATAATTAAGGACAGTTTATACCAAAATCATTTCATTGTAAATGATCTTATTTATTAATATATAATAAATTCTTATTCATCCAGGGTAGCCTCTGCAGTGCTGCCACGGCTCGATACCAGAGAGCCCTGCAATTATCATTACCCCAGCGTTACCAGGCACCCGCATATACCGACGTCGAGAGAGACATAGTGGGCAAAATAAAACATTTTGTATAAGGACGTAATCACTGGGCGGGAATTGAACTCGGGTCCTCCGATTGGGAGTTATTAATTTTACAAGGCTTCTGTATTATTTATTGTACCGCGTACACACTTTGTTAATAACACATTGTAAACAACGTGTGTACACGATGTATACGTGTATATCTTACATAATGCCAACAATGATTGTACATGTAAAATGATAATGCAGAAACTACTAAATCAAATCAAATCAAATAAGTTGCACATGTGTCATTCTGGACGACATTTCGTTTCGCTTCGTAATGGTCTTGGGTAGAAATTAATTACAGTAAAATTGACAAAAATATATTTTTAGTCAACGTTATGTTACCGTTGAAAATGCATCTTTGTATTTACTTCGGCGGCATTATGAACCCCTATCATCAAAGGAATAGTAGATCATCACTGTAATTTATTACAATTTATGTATGTTTCTTTTCCAGCAGCGGTAACTACGCATTCTATTCACTTCCTCCCTCCCATGCTAAGTTCCGTAGGCTGGAATTTACTTAGATGTTGCTAAGTCGGGCAAACTATGTAGTTGTTTTATAAGGGCAATTTTTGTGAATATGTGACCGTGCACCTTAAAACGAACATAAAGTCGCACACACTGATTTTGTGTGAGGACTGAAAATAAGTGAAATGAGTCAACCTAGCCGAACTTGACTTTTTCATATTTTCTGAAAGAGCGGGTCTTCTTTTATATCATGCTAAAATTTGGTTTCATAAAACGGGCAGGAAAGTGTGTTTTTTTTAAGCAATTTATCTCGAACATTTTTGGTAGAATAGTTTGATTAGGTGTGTCTTTAGAATCCCTTTTTCATTTCTGAAAAACCTTGTGCACACTCTTCACTTTCAACTCTAATAACTTTTGAAAGGATAGTGCTACTGCTTTGAAAGTTGGCAGTAATTATGGACAGAATGTGTTAATGAGGCATGCTTAATTTCAGTATAAGCTGATAATCTCTTCGTTGTTGTTACTCTGGTGGTTTACTTCCTGTTTTTTGTCCCATTCATCGCACAGCCAGCACGGTTTGGTAAAGATTAAGCGTTTGAATAGACACTGTACTTCAGAGCCTCTTTTCTCAGTTCACACTTTTCCTGGGTTTGTGCTTTCTTTCCAATATTTAGATAGGTTAGGTGAGTCCATTCGATTTGAGTTATACATCATTTTAAAGCTTGAAGTCTGCTCTTTCAGAATATGGTAACTAAAAATTCATGTCTGGCGACATTTTGTTTGTTTTGAGGTGCAGGGTCACATATAGCATGCATGAAATCTGAATACATTACATTACCGATCCATTGCACCTGTAGAATCATTTTGTGCAAGCAAACGAAACAGCTAGCTGTTTGAATAGTAAACTCTTCAAGCTCCTTGGATAAATAGACAGAAAGGCCCGAATTCACGAATGTGGCACACATTTTTGTCCATGGTTTAAACCATGGACAAAGACCGTTGTTTTGTATGGGGCGCCAAGTGTCGCATGGCCTATTTCGTTACGAAATGACAACATTATGATTTAACATATAACGAAATAATCAGAAATTTCGTACCGAAATGACAACATTATAATTTAGCATAATTATTACAAAATGACCGATTTCGTAACGAAATAGGCCATGCGACACTTGGCGCCCCATACAAAATTACGGTCTTTGTCCATGGTTTAAACCACGGACAAAGATTGTACATGTACTACCTTCGTGAATTCGGGCCGACGAATCTTTAAAGAAGCACTTTCAAAGAATTACACTGCATGTTCGAGCTGACGCTGATTTACATTGTTTAATTCACTATATAAAAGTAAACGTTGAAATTATACTCGGCAACACGACTTAACTGATAAAACAAACATCTATAAGATTATTGCTTGCGGTGCAAAGCAAACAGGAAGTCAACTGCGATTGTGTGCATTTATGGGGCAACACAAACATTGAACAAAAGCAAAGAATATTGCAAGAACGATTACCCCGGAAGTAGTTTTCCATGTGCATAAAAAGATTTTCATAGGCGGAATCCATGTCGCAGGCCGGTGAAATCTTATAGAGCCACCTGCCTGGTTCGATGCGACGCTTGAAGAAGCCGTTACCATAATCCTCCAGTAGAGTATACTCGGGACATGGAAACCCTCGGGTCGAAAAGGTCAAATTAGCAACTCAGAAGTAATTGACAGGATGACTGACAAACTGAATGGTCAACTGATGTATCAACAAGCATGATTAATTAATTGTTTCTTTCATTGATAGCGTCTTTTGACCTCATATAGATACTTTTAAAAATCTATGAGAGAGATGAATAGGTCTGAGATGATATTCATAATAACTCCTCATAACTGCCATCTACCAAAACAAAAAAAAAAAAAATATATATATATATATACGATAGCAAATCCTGTCTGTAGGCATCAGCAGTTGCTTTTAAATAAAGGACCTTTTGTATCGAGCTCATCTGTAATAATTGTGCAGAATATTCAAATTAATCTCCATATAGGGATAGTAACATAAGCTTGCATCGTATAGTGTCCTTACTATGCATATTTTATTCATGATAATCTCAAAACATCGTTTCATTTTAAAGTTTCTGTAATGTGTACATGCAAGCATTCATTTAGTAATACTTACCTTTCGGTGGAAATCGGATTATGCTGGGCCAATTTCAGATTTTTTTTTTTTTACATGAGATAATGCAGAGGTAATTACAACCAAATACGCTGATACACCTCATGGTGGACTGTACTATACTAGAAGAAGAAGAAGAAGAAGAAGAAGAAGAAGAAGAAGAAGAAATTTGACGGACTGATGACAGAGACCTCAAATTCCCTGACGCAAACCTTGGTTTACGAAATGATGAGATCCTAGAAATGTGTGATACAAGAAAAAAACTCAAAAACCAATAGACCGAGCATCTGCTTTCAGAGACATCAGCAAGAAGGTCGGGGAAGACATGAATAAGCAGGTCAAAGAAGACTGGATACAAGAACAGTACTCAGAAGTAGAAGACAGTGTCAGCAAGAACAAAAGCAAGAGGGCTTACCAAGTTCTGAAAGATCTCACCCATGCAAAGACAGACAATGATTAGTTACCTTTCAGGACAAATTAGAAAAATGAATGTCGGAAAATTAATAAAGACGTCATAATACTCATAATACGTCATAATACCCTTGCAACTCTCCTTTTCCATCTCACGTTTTCCTCATGCCATTATCTGGACACCCTATACAATTAATTGTTCTATTGATGGCGCCGTTCATCCTGTCGGTCTTGTGGGCCTTCTTTGCCTAGTGTCGGTCTCGTGAGCCTTTTAAGCGTGGGCTTTGTTTGCATAGTGTCGGTCTAGTGAGTCCTTTTTGCCAAGTGTCGGTCTCGTGAGACTTTTGTATATACTGTCGAATTCATGGGCTGTAGGCTCTCTACAACTCGTGGCCTGTAAGTATAACTAGTGTGCTGTATGACATGTGAGCTGTGTGACTCGTGGACTGTATGACTCGTGAGTGTTGGTCTCGTGACGCGCACTCGCCCCAGCAGAGCTGATCAAGCATGGGAGAGAAGTAGTGACTGATGCCTCCTGCGTAACAATTATTTAAGTCTGGGAGAAGGGAGAATGGCCCACGCTATGGATACATTCGAACCTCTTCCTGCTCGATTACGTACGCCTATGACCTTTTTTTTTGAATTTTTATCATGGCCACTACTAAAAACATTGATCAATTTAATGCTTATTTACGTCGATGCAGGGCAATTTGTCAATTAGTTACAATAGGAACACTTCAACGGAAGAATTTAATGAATTTGAAAGACATGGCAAGTTGATAAAACATTTCTTGTACTTAATCATTATACGCTTCTAAAGTTAAGCTTTAGATTGGAAAATAGGCGGAAATTCAGAAAATAACCCCAAACCCCAATTGAAATTTTGAGTTTGTTTGTAAGAGTTCAGCTATCAAAAGCGGGAAAACCTAAGCAGTTAAGCATTTTCAGTTACCCACGTGGAAGCGAAAATAGGACACCATTTGCGCGGGTGGCAGGGGAGTGGTTTAAGATGTGACAGACATTCAGTTGCCTGCCTTTAATAAACGAAAACGTTTGTAGAGGACATTTTAAGGAGTTGTTCCACACTCACGGGCACATCCGCGGATACCGTTCGGCACAGGCGTGGGTGTGGTCCCAGGTAAAGCGGCCGCGAGTGAGATGAAAGTCGTTACAATCACCGGCACCAGCATGGTCGCAGGAGCAGGACACTGGGCTTCCCGTTTAAAATCTGTCAATAGTTGAAGTCACAACCATTACGTGGCAACTCATAACATCATCAGATTTTGCATCATTATGGAGATCATACCGTAACAATTACATGTCTTACCGAAGTTTACACTCATACTAAAAAGCCATAATAGGATAATTTTGTTTGCTTGTTGTTTTCATTGACTTATAACACATTATCATTCTGATGTTGTGATTTAAAGAGAGAAGAAAGAGAGAAAATGGGTCCCTATACAACAAATAATTTGCCCCGGATAAAACTGGCATAAATCAAACGTAACAAATCTGAAAAGTATCAAACAAGAATATTAGAAATACCATAATGATGCCTCCACGAAAGTACTCATATTGAAAGTCTCATGCAGTGGAGCTCATTCAAATTATCTCCACAAAGGAGGTTGTGCAAATATTAATGATTAGAGTGATATCATTCAGTACCAAAACTAATAATGATGTCTTTAAAAGGAGTTCATGATAAGAGTATACTATACGGTACTATCTAGGTTGAAGAATTACCTCACTAAATCTTATCATATTACTACATAAAGAGTTTTATAGCAGACTGATTAAGCGCCACTTTTTTTGACTTCTGTAAGTACGTCTATCATCGGATCGAGCAAACTAAAATCTTCCAGTGATACCTCACTTGCATAATAAGAGAATATTCTCAAAGTTGTGATGAAATATATATTATGTTTTCTTATCGTGTTTTTAGCAGATTTTCGCTCAGATATTGCAAATTGCCAAGAACGGAATCAACTCATTTAGCGATCAAACTGTTCATAATCTCCTGCAGGCAGAAACTTACTTCTCTCACATCAATTCAAGTACCTACAAATTGCATCTGTATCATACTGACTGATATCCCGTTCGTGATTAATTCCAATTGCTTCTTTTACAAGTCTTGTCCATTAAATTCCTCCCTTTATTTTATTTTTTATATAAGTATCGTTCAAAGAAATCGATGATCGATATAAACATTTCAAATCATTATATCATCACTGGTAAAAATGTAAGACAATTTTGATAGACTTCCACGACGGAGCAAAACTATTGATATGAATACGTCAAAGCGATACATCAATACCAAACATACTAATAGCAGTATCGGATCCAGGAGGGGCGCAATATGTCTCAAACACACAACAAACACAAGGGTATACTGGCTGAAGTCTACTTGGTTTAAGAACAATTTTTGTTTGTTTTGATTTCTTTGCGTGGTTCTCTTTGATTTTAAGTCAAACGGGAGATATCAAACACGTTGCAAAGTGTTTCTAAAGTGATGACGTAATATAATGTATTGCTTAACAACAAAGATAAATATCCTTTTTATATTAGACCTGCATCCTTTCACTGTATACCTGTTATGGCACAGCTCTTGCCATGATCGTAATTAGTTTTCACATAACTCCCAATACAGACATCAAACTCTGCATTTCGGGACAAGTTAATTACTGGCGGATCCAGGCGGGGAGCACCGGGCGCGCACCTCTTTATTTATTTATTGTTGAGACAAAATAAATAAAAAGAAAGATTGGGGTGGGGGGCTTGCACCCCCTTTAAGTTTGTAAAGGGGCTCCCTTTTACGGAATTCCTGTCTCCGCCCCTGACTGGAACATTGCTATGACATAGAACTCTGTTTCTCTTGGCATGATGGAAAACAGAGCTCATCGTCACCACTTTGTTAGTAAGTTATTTATCTATCCATCCACGAGCTTGAGTGACATAGTTGAATGATATAGAACTTACCTGTTTGTAAAACTCGCAGCATAAGTAGCTAACAGTCTTGTTCGTCCAAGCACATCGATGCGTTTGTGTATTTCATCGCCTGTGAAAACATCGAATTCTACGCAATAAAAAAAAAAGAATAACATTACCGTTACCGGAACCATCGCAACAACCTCGTGATTGGAGGATTCCATTGCACACGTTGGACACAGGATGAAACTGTTTGTTTGTTAGTTTGTTTTCCAAGACAAGTACCAGTAGCAGATTTTCAAAAGATTTAATTCAAGGAGGGGGGGGGGGGTGTACCTCGTTTGTAAACGACACCATAGACAGGATACTCAACAAATCATTACTATTTTTTTTTTCTATTTATCAAAACTCGGATTGCAAATCTTAATTCCCTATACATGTACATCTGTGCTGGAGACCAATAACCTACCAGGACAGCATCTTTTAGTACATCCGTAAATAACAATCGAGATTCGTGTCAAGAGGGCAGTCAATCTGTGGGGTAAGATCATCTGTCGCTCACATCAGAGCACATACCTTTGTCAAATCTCCGGTCCCGGATGTTTTTCTGTATAAGGTTGTTATCTACAAGTGAATTGACGGAACTTGGCTATAAGTGTTTTTCTTTGACTTCAATATTCCATGACCTATAAGAGGGGTCATTTTCTGATGCCACATGTCCGTAACTAAACAGTTTTTTTATTAGAAATAGTGGCTCTTTCTGACGGGATGCGGTCGCCTCAGAGGGTATAGTTTTTAAAGTAAAATCAAATTAATCACCTTTGATAGTTGAAGAAAGCCTCTGATGTCCTTTGTTGCTTTAACGGGTTTATTGTTCTAATCTATCATCTATCTTTCAGAATAGTTATACTTTCTCGTACTGAATGTAGAGAATTGCAATGTTTTCATGGGATGGGTGCAAGAATAATAATGCCCAATATTTTTTTGAAGAACATGCAAGCGAGGGAGTGAGACGGGGAAGGGATCCACAAGGGGGAGTTTTGCCCATTAGAACTGAAATCCAATGCTCTAGTGCACACTGTTGGTGGAATTTTTATTCCAAGATATAAACCGATGATATTTTTTTTCATCTACTGATCAAATTACTTAAAATCAATTATCTAATTGCAGTTTGTGTGTGTGTGTGTGTGTGTGTGTGTGTGTGTGTGCGTGCGTGTGTGGATGGGGGGGGGGGGCACGGATTGTGGGAGGGATACCCTCTCCAACAAGAGGGAGCTCTTGCATTTTTACTATTGAAATCACGGAACTCTGTGATTGAAATTCATCGATCCAGGGCTCATCTTTTAGATTTTGTTTTTGCCTATTAAAGAAAAGGAAGACGATGCTTTATTCATTTACTTCAGTTGCACCAAAAAATAAAAAAGGAGAGAAAAATAAACAAAGAAACGAACAAAGCCCGAATCAAAGCTACCTAAGCGCAGAGATGATCTAGCCGTTGGATGGTGGTGGTGGTGGTGATGGGACATACCACCACCACCACCACGGGAGAGCTTTTGCATAAAAGTTTAGAACTGAGATTCAGTGATCTGGGCCCTGTTTTATAAGAGATGTTAAGATGTCAACTCCTGCTGGATTGACAACTTTGTCAGGAAGCTGGATTCTTGTCGTTACTATGACAATTGCCATTCCAGCACGAGTTGCGATCATAATATATCAACTTTTTTTAATGAAATGGGACCCTAATGCACACATAAGATAGAATATTTTGGAAATCTGCCAAGAGAAACGTAAGAGGAAAAAGATATTCAGAGTAGATGACAATTGTGAAATCGTTCTTCAGTGTGTCGAGGGGGTCAAGGGTCATTGATCCCATATTTGGATTTTTTCTTTGAAATCTAGAAAAATCACTTTTCTGTTGCATTTTTACACTTTGTTTTTTTTTTTTTTTTCGAGTGGACCCTGTTGGAGTGGGGGGGGGGGGTGGGGCAACATTCGAAACATCCCCCGCCCCTATGGCTTGCACATTACATATGGGTAGTCAAAGGATTTATGGTCGCAGTCGATGCTTTGCAATGAAATAATATCACCACAAAATATTATTAAGGTAGATCTATCTCAAACGTTATGCATTCGGTGAATGCACAAACAAAACACATCACTGAAGTTTGACGAAATACGGACAATTAGTTCACTGGATAAGAAAATAGTAATTTTCATGCATACACAGCAGTGGAATGATACAAAGGAATTGCTAACAGTATTCAAAAAAATTGTCATGAAATATTTACATTTCCTCGAGTTTTCATGGGTATACAATGTACCACTCAAGGCTAATGATATGATTTCTCCCGCTTTCCGATGGAATGAAGTCAAGTTGTTTGTTTGTTTTTTGGTCATTATCATAAAAACTAAAACTGGAAATAAAAACAAAAATGAATTACGGTGGAAGGTGAAGACCATAACGTTCTGACGTCTTGACGGGGGGGGGGGGGAGAGGGGGGAGGGGAGGGGGGTTATTCCCAAATCTCTTAATTGATCTACTGACGGGTGACAGTAGGGCGGATTATTAAATACATTTATGGGACATGATACATTTTGCATTTAATAAATACCCAATATGCCCAAAAGAAAATTGAAATACTCCTCTCACCAAAACCCCGTCTGACATATACCCGTATTTCCACATTGCGTCTATCGCAAATCAAATGACACATTCCTGTTACCCTTCTTTTCCTCCCCCCCCCCCTTTTTTTTTTTTTTTTTTTTTTTTTTTTTTTTGCTGCCATACCGTCAAATGTGATTCCTAATACTATGACGTGTGATAGATTTCTCGTCGTAACTCCAACTCAGCAAAGTCTCATTTTACCCGGAATATGAGGAAGAAAATTGATGCTTTCTAAATAAGCCAGTGTTACACCAAAATCCCTGTAAAAGTCCACTGCAGAGGACTGCACGCTGATATAGATAGAGGTGTCTGCCAATACGCGCTAACAAAGGATTTGAACTGGGGACAAAACAACTCCTTTTTGTGAGTCATATTGCTTGTCTGATCTTACGCACGCAAGGTTTCTTGCTAGTTCCAGTGATACAAGAGAAAAGGGCGGGATCTTTTTTCCCCTTCTCTCTCAACACTTACTCATTTAACATTCTCAGCTCTAGCACGCTGATATTTCCTTGGCCGATGAACTTTCAAAGACTAACTTCCATGAGAACCAGTTACAGAGCTTCATACCAAGGCCTAGCACGGTTTCAGTCACTGTGGAAACGAAAGAGCAGCTATAGCTCCCATTAAATCTGTCTGCCGTTACCAAGTGCTCAGATGACGGCTGCGATTGAACTCCTTTCTCTTTTCATTGATCGTGCATTGAGTAGGGATTTCCCCATCACTGGCCGAATAGATAAATATCGAAAGGAACTACACCCGCTGAAACGGAGACGAGGTCAACATGTTGTTTCTTTACAAACTTTGACCTGCGACTCGATTTGAACCGTCTTTTGGGTTTATAGACATTTCCTATGACAGAGATATCAATATTCAGGGTACAATAATGTGGCAGTTTGATACCTCATCCGCAAAAGCACATTCAGGAAACCATGTTCCGGACATTATCTGTGTTTATGCCAGCAGAAGAAATGATGTGATGAAGCTATACGGCATTGCCTAACCATGTTTTGTGTCAAAAAGATGTTCATTTCATTCCGTTTGTTCTGAAGCAATCAACTGCACTATGACATGATAATATCATAGATAAAGATAAGTTTCCTTCACTTGATTCAATTACCAGATCACATCATACAGTAACTATACACATGACCTATATCTTATGTGGTATTAAATTCCTTCAATCTAACAATAACCATTCCCATGTCTAAACATGCTAAACGCAAAAGGAGTTATTCAACAATGGTTGTTCTTTGTTTTTCACAGACTTCTCAATTATTCATCCCGTCTGAATATTAAAGAAATAAGTCAATCCACATCAAGATATCCGTGAAATGTTTCATGGGGGGCATGCTTAAATAATGTTATTTGAATACGAAAATAGAAATATAGATGTAAAAATAGATGAAAAGAAGTAAATAGAATTAACATTTTAGACATAATCACGTGGCTGTGGTCTTGAACAAAGAAAATTCCGTACGTGATAATGTTTAGAACAATGTACATCATGTTTGACATCAATGAAATGACATGAAATTATATAATTATATTCATTATATACACGTATATATTCACAAATGTAGAGGGGACTAGTAAGAAGCACTGCTTGTAAAATGTAAGACCCATATGGAACATAGACAAATACAATATCAAAGAAAAAGCTAAGTGTTATTATATACATATGTACAAGGGCTCAATTATGAACTCTGGTATGGATATAGCCACATGTAATGTTACATAATAATACAGGTTTATGTTAAAAATGTTTACCGAGTGCATCAGCAGTCTTTTTTTTTTCGAACCAGTCATTGAAGAAGAAATCAAAGATATCGTGCAAAATTTGAACACTAAGAAAAGCTCTGGGTGTGACGGAATCACCAATTTCCTCCCTAAAAATATCATTAATGAAGTAGTTACACCATTAACACACATTTTCAATTGATCGTTATCTACTGGCATAGTTCCACAAAATAAAAATGAAAATAGCTAAAGTAGTACCAATTTAAAAAAAAGACAAAAAGAATCAGTGACAAATTATCGCCCCAAACTTCATTTTCAAAACTTCTTGAAAGGTTGGTATATACGCGCACACACAATTTTCTCGAAAAGTGAGAAGTTTTTGTAACTTCCAGTTTGGTTTTAGGAAAAAACCACAGTACGACCCATGCCTTATTCACTTTTATCCACAAAGTTGCTCATGCTATAGATGATGTCTCCTACACTATTGGAGTTTTTCTTGATTTTTCAAAGGCCTTCGACACAATTGACCGCGATATTTTGATTTACAAGCTACGACCTTATGGTATATGTGGGAAGGCTTTGGACTGGTTTCGAGATTATTTATCAAAAAGAAAACAATTTGTGAGTATAAACGGTCGTGATTCTCAGTTAAAGTTAATTTCATGTGGTTTCCCACAGGGCTCCTTACTAGGCCCACTATTGTTCATTTTGTACATTAACGATCTTCCTAGTTCCTTGCCAATTCTTTCCTTTATATGTTTTGCTGACGACTCCAGTCTGTTTTTTACACACAGAGATCATTATACTCTTGTTAACACAATGAATAAAGAACTTAAATCTGTGCAATCTTGGATATACGCCAACAAATTGTCACTTGATATTGATACAACTCATTGTATGCTGTTTAGCACAGTCTTAAAACCCTTCCTTTTAATATTAAGTTTAATGAAATTGAATTAAATCAAGTTAGTAGTATAAAATTTCTAGGGCTTTCTATTGATAGTGATTTATCTTGGAAATCCCACGTTAGTTATTTAAGTAATATTCTTTCTAAAAACACGGGTGTTCTTACTAAACTTAAGAGTGTTTTTCCATGTCAAATTCTGCTTAATCTTTATTCTACTTTGATTACTCCGTACCTTAATTATGGTATTCTTGTGTGGGGGAATGCACCTAGAAATCTTCTATATATCCTCTTCCGTATTCAAAAACGCGCCATCAGAAATATCAACCATGTCAAATATTTGTCCCCCACGAATGATTTATTTTTAAAAAATAAGATACTGAAAACATCAGATCTATTCAGTTACAACGTCGGCATATCTATGTATAAATTTTTTGCCAAGGAGTTACCGGATGTTTTTACTCGCATGTTCAGGAAGAACTATTTAATTCATGATTATCCTACCCGCCAAAGTGACGCATTTCACCTTCCACGTACTCGAACAATTTGATTCATAATCACGTACTCGAACAATTTGATTCATAATTATCCTACCCGCCAAAGTGACGCATTTCATCTTCCACGTACTCGAACAATTTTCGCTTAAAAAACGATAATGTATACGGACCTTAGATGCTAGAATGACTTCTCCCCCGAAATAACAAGCTGTTCGTCTTTATATTCATTTAAACGCAAATTAAAAGAGTCTTTATTGAGTGCATATCTTGCAGAAACTGAATAATTGTAATGTCTGATGTAATTGGTATGTTATTGTCCGATCAAACATTCTTGTCAACACGCTGCAGATTCAATTTTGGGTCTTGCCATCAGGCTCTCCGAATTCATCATTAGCAATTCCACATTCTACTTCGTTTTCCTCTCTTCCTCTTTCCCTCTGCCTCTCTCTAACTTTCTATCTAGAGCTTGTCGGCAGGCACCAAATGGCTTAATAGCTGTACATATTACTTTTTGTGTCTTACTGATCATATCATGGCGATACTTTTAATGCAACAACAGTTTGTAGTGTATACCAAAGTAGGCTTTATAATTATGCAAATCGTGTTCTACTCCGGAAACCAATGATAGCTCGGTCACACTAATGGTTCACATTTTATTATAGTTTTTTTTTTGTTCTTCTTCTTCTTCTTTCTTTCTCTCTTTCTTTATCACATAGACATACCCCTCTTTTCTTATTTGGCACCATTACATCATCTGGTCTTTTCTTCTATCCGTTCTCCGTTTCTTTTTCACCAAACACGGATTACTCGGGGCTTACAGCCAAACAAGCTAGCTTTCATGTAGGTCCCGTACATACTTCTCTTTGATCAACCCCATTTCGTTTCGATTTTGACCAGTTACCATTACTTGTAATTATTGTGTTATCACCACGTATATTGCTTGTTTTCTGCACATTGTTTACAATAGTGGAGCGGCATAGCTTGAAAAATTAGAGGAATTGTGCATTTTATGATAAAAGCACCAAATTTCGCACACATGTTGACAATTACATTTGAAATAATTTCAGATATTGGGCCATCGAAAATAGCGCCCTCAACGTCCATGGCAGCCATTTCTAAAAATGACCGCCATAAATGCCATTTTTCGTAAAATTTACAAATTTCAGAAGGGAAAATCAATAAGATTTTGAAAACGAGTGGGAAATAATATTCAAAATAAATTCAGATATTGGGCCACCGCAAATTACGCCCCCACCGGTCATGGCAGCCATTTTTCAAAATGGTCGCCATAAATGCCATTTTTCGCAAAAAAAAAATTACACAGTTCAGAAGGGAAAATCAGTAAGATTTTGCCAGCGAGTGGAAAATAACATTCAAAATAAATCTAGATATTGGGCCATCGAAAATAGCGCCCTCAACGGCCGTAGCAGCCATTTTTCAAAATGGCCGCCATAAATGCCAGTTTTCGTAAAATGTTACAAATTTCAGAAGGGAAAATCAATGAGATTTTGCAAATGAGTGGGAAATAACATTCGAAATAAATCTAGATATTGGGCCATCGCAAATTGCGCCCTCAACGGCCATGGCAGGGATTTTTCAAGATGGCCGCCATAAATGCAAGTTTTCATAAATTTTACACATTTCAGAAGGGAAAATCAATAAGATTTTGCAAACGAGTGGGATATAACATTTGAAATAAATTTAGATATTGGGCCATCGTAAATTGCGCCCCCTAACGGTCATGGCAGCCATTTTTTAATAAAATATAATGGTCGCCATAAATGCAATTTTTTGCAAAAAAAATTAAACATTTCAGAAGGGAAAATCAACAAGATTTTGCAAACGAGTGGAAAATAAAATTCAAAATATATTTAGATGTTGGACCATCGCAAATTGCGCCCTCAGCGCCAAAGGCAGCCATGTTTAAAATTGGCTGCCATAAATACCACCCTTTTAGGAATATTTAAAATAAACAAGGCAAATGCTTAGCAATTATATCTCACCAATGATGAATGCATATTTTAGGTGGCAAACATAAAAAAATTCCAAAAAAGAGTAATATGAATATCCAGGGATAATGGCACCATGTATTAACTTTGACAGTAACACCATATCATTGAATATATGGGACTATATGACGTGTATCTATTCTAAAATGTAACTTCCTAAATATTCTTAAAACAGATACGAAAAAAAGTCAATTTACTTGCTATGCTTCCATAAAACACATACCTTTGATATCCATACTGTAAGCCATCACACACGAAATACTGCAATTAGGACTAAACTGAAAACATGAATTTAGAACTAACCCATCAATGAAACCTTTTTCAAAATTTAAATTTCTTTGAACACCAGAATGCATTAGATATAATGGCTGTTTAGCAGTATTCTATTGCTTTCTCCTTCTGGAATAAGCAAATAAAAATAAGGAGTGTGTAGAAGCCATTTTGACAAAGAGCTGTCATAGCCGTTGGGGACGATGTTTAACTGGTGGTTCAATATCTTCATTTCAAATTTATATTCAAATTCAAACTTGAATTTATTTGAATGTTTTTTGTCAAATTGCACAAGAAATTATATTGTCTTCTTCTGGCATTATCATATTGTAAAGAAATAAATAGCATCTATAGTGGCCATTTGGAAAATGGCTGCCATGGTCGATGATGGTGCCATTTGTAATGATCTCATATATTATCTTCTTTTGAATATGATTTTCAACATAAAGGTATGTACAAATTTCATTGATTTTCTCTCTGAAATTAGCAAATCTTTCCAGAAAAGAAAAGAAAAAAGGAGGAAGCAGACATCCATAGCGGTCAGCATGGCCCTTGAGGGCGCCTTCTAAGAAGACTTTACACTTAAATTTATTTTTTGAGCATAATTTTCAATTTGTTTGCAAAGTCTTATTGACTTTTCCTTCTGACATCAGCAAATTTTTTGCAAAAAACAAAACAAAACGAACGGGGGGGGGGGGGCATCCATGGCAGCTGTTTTAAAACTTGGGTGCTATGGCTGTTGATGGTGCACTTTTGGATGGCCTATCATCAAATTTAGTTTGAATGTAATATTCCACCTTTGTGGAAAAAAAGACATTCATGGTGGCCATTTTGAAAAATGGCTGGAGTGGCCATTGAGGGGCAATTTGCAATGGCCCAATGAGTTTACTTTTGAATGTACTTTCCCACCTGTTTGCAAAATCTCGTTGGCTTTCCCTTCTGATTTTAGTAAATCTTTTCGAAAATATAGCATTTATGGCGGCCATTTTGAAAAATGGCTGTCATGACCGTTGAGGGCGCAATTTCCGATGGCCCAATATCGATATTTATTCTTAAATGTCATTTCCCGTTTATAACCAAAATTTCATTGACTTTTCCTTTTGAAATTAGCATTTTTTAATGAAAAAGTGGCACTTATGGCGCCCATTTGAAAAAAAAAATGGCTGCCATAGCCATTGAGAGCGCAATTTTCAATTGCCCAATATCTGGATTTATTTTGGATGTAATTTCCCGCTTGTTTTCCCTTCTGAAATTTGCATTTTTTTAACAAAAAATGGCATTTGTGGCAGCCATTTTGAGAAAAAAAGGCTACCATGGCCGTTGAGGGCGCAATTTCCGATGGCCTAATATCTAGATTCATTTTCAATGTAATTCACATTTATGGGAAAAATATTATTAACTTTTCCCTTCTGAAATTTGCAAAATCATCGAAGAAGTGGCACATTAGACAGCCATTTTGAAAAATGGCTGTCATGGACGTTGAGGGCGCAATTAACAATGACCAAATATTTAGATTCATTTTGAATGTAATTTCCCACTTGTTTGCAAAATCTTACTGGCTTTCATTTCTGAAGTTAGCAAATATTTTGAAGAAATAGCATTTATGGCGGCCATTTTGAAAAATGACTGCCATTGCCGTTGGGGGCGCTATTTCCGATGGCCCGATATCTAGATTTATTTTGAATGTAATTTCCCATTTGTAACCAAAATCTTATTGACTTTTCTCTCCTAAAATTAGCAAATTATACGAAAACATGGCATTTATGGCAGCCATTTTGAAAAATGGCTGCCACGGACGTTGAGGGCGCTATTTACGATGGCCCAATATCTAAATTTAATCTGAACGTGATTGTCAACCTGTGTACGAAATTTGGTGCTTTTATCACAAAATGCACAATTTTTCGGCTATGCCGCTCCACTACAAGGTAAAAGAACTTGTTTGATTTTTGTTGTAATGTTTATAAATGAGCAGTATAAAAATAAATGAATTGAATTGAATTGAATTGAATTTATATGCCATTAGAATAATAATGAAATAGAAAATAACCATCCGAGTATACGAAATGAAAATACTTCTACAAAACATCAGTTGAAATATGCAGACATTTAATTACCACGAAATCGATTATTAATACTGATAAATAAACATTTTTATAGCTTACAATTAAAGCTATTAAAGCTTTTAGCTTGTTTCAATGAATGGTCGAAGGAATTCCAAAGCTTAGGACCCGTAAACATAAAAATTTATGTTGCCAAAAAAAAAAAGTTTTATTGTCAGGAAAATGACAATCATTCCATTCATTTGCCTGAAAATATTTCGGAACTATATACTGAAAGATTGGTATACATGTATATATATATATATATATATATATATATATATATATATATATATATATATATATCGAGAGAGAGAGAGAGAGAACGATTTAATTATGCAATTCCGTTGTTCTAGAAAATTATGTAGAAAATAATTAGTCATGTTGATATTTTGAATACAAAATGAACGAGTCCTTTGTACCGTTATCCACTCTGTATACGTGTTTATGTAATGGGCACATGGCAGAGATGGGATTCTAATGAAGGCGTGGCCGTTCTAGGAGGTCAGTGCAACCAAGTACATGAAATTGTATCTGTGAATGAATCCAATCTATTATTAACTGTTGTTACATTGGCACAAAGCATCAACAACAACAAATGGTAATACGCAGCCATTCGATAGGAGTTGATATGACCCGATATTTTATTTATTTATTTTTTTTTTTTGGATGGTTAACCTGTTATTGATTGCCTTTATACGAAATTTAGGCCCATCATACTAGTCCATTTTTAGGTTTAGCAAAGTTAATTGTTGATCGAAATGCGCTTATTATACTGTATATCGAGGGTCATTTGTCTTTACAGTAGGCCACATATATTTTGAGGATTACTTATCAGGAACACTAAAAGTAATTACACTATCTTCCCAGCGGCAATGGCAATCACAATTCAGAACATTGTGGACGAAGCGGAATGGACTTTAGACAACACAGGGGCCAAACGTGACACGGCAGCCAAACGTGACAATGTATAAATGAAAGGCCGTTACAAAACTTGGAGGCGGTAGGGTAGTGGGACGTGAAACCCAATGTAGGAGACATGGGTAGTGAAGGAAACATGGGCAGTCACGTGAAGGATGATCAGACGCCATTAGAGTAGCGTCTGACAGCTGTATTTCTAGCAAACGGGACTGCCGAGGCCGCAGACAACATGGTGTAAACGCATATCATTACTCTCTTAAGAGGATGATATATAGTTTTGGTTGAGCTGAGGATTGAGCTTTTAACTTTTTGCGAGATACCTAGGAAACACTTATGACATATTAGAGAGCATGCAATTCTATGAGGAATTCAAAGTTTGTTTGGTGATAGTCGGTATTACAAAGGCTGATATGTCTAGAAAGAAAGTAAAATAAAGCTATCCTACTAAAAGTCGGGTCCCATCTTTTATTAGGATCCCTTTGTTTAGATATCTCAGTCATTTCAAAACTGATTTTCATCAAGTGAACTTTGAATCCCTCTTATAAAATAATATGCTCTTTCATAATATTTCATGAGAGGTTTCTCATCTAACATAAAAAGTTGGAAAACTGAAGCCCCATCTCAACGAAGACTATACATATACCACCCCTTTAAGGTAGAGTCAAATTTCAATTTCAGTTGTGTTGTTGGTCGTGTCTGCAAAATTGCAATTACGGTGGGTAAATAAGCGAATTTCCACTTGAAGACACTTCGACGCCACCCGGGAGACACAAGGAAAAAAACTGCAAAACCTTTGGTGTTTTAACATTTTCACCGATAAAGTTACACGTATCGCTGGCATTTATACGCAGAAAAACTTGTCATCAACTCCGCATGTCGCGCTCATGAAGTGCTCATGAGGTGTGTCTGGCGCCTTGTAGGTCGGATGTGCATGTAAAATATGAACACCAAATCAGGGTTGTACACTGTAGTGACAATATGCTAATAAACTTAGTGAAAGCGACACCAAGAAAAAAAGCGATTAACATGTTATAGCTTTCGGCGGACAGCTAATGACACGGGATACATTTTTGTCTCTCCTCGCATTTTGCGATCGCTGTAGAAAAAAAAAATCGATAGCGGCCCCAAGGCATTGTCTTCTGCTGAACACCATTAAAGAAATCAACCACAAAAACTGAATGGTTTTATGCCCAACACTGTGCTAGATATCATTATTATTACTATTATTATTATTGTTATTATTGTTATTGTTATTATCATTATCATTATTATCATTATCATTATTACTACTACTATTACTGTTACTATTACTATTATTTATAGGCAATCCTGTTTGGTGGAAACAGGGCCTCTTATAAAAGAGGGTGTTCCTGATGCAAAATGTTGTGCGTAGATCATCAAACAAATTACCATCAAATTCAGGAATTGGTAGGAATAAAGGCACTGGAAGATTGCTCTTTTTCCTAGAATTAACACTCTCACTTGATTACTTCATTTCCAAAGTTACCAATAACAAAAAAAAAAGCAAGTTAGGCATGAAATAATCTGATATCAATGTAATGATAGTAAATTGTATCCACAAGAGCTTTGTTACCAACTAAATAAAGTAACTTGTTATTTGCTTTCTTTTTAGTCTATCAATCAATAGCGACGTTACTTTACGCCATTCTCTGTAAGAAAGAATGTGTGAAATGGTGCATTTATTATCTAACACGTTTATCACAATTTTGAAGCTTATCAAAGCATATCATTCCCTGTTAAAAAAAAAATAATAATTTCGATCTATTGCTTCGGCGTATCCTACACAAAGCTGGATGGTACGTCATAACAAATATCGCAGATTTCAGTAATAGCAGCTAAGAAGCCGACACATCATTACATTTCCTACTTTACATACTACAGTCTCTGAAAAAAAAAAAATCTGAAAACTTTCTTTACTTCATTTTCTGAATCAAGACCCCAATTTCAATTTGCATAATGGTGCTGGTCTTGTCGGCAAAATGACAGTCATGTCGAGTGAATATTGGAATTCCACACTGAGTTACATACAGCTAGGGTTAGTAAAAGTAAGACAAAAGGTAAGTTCCACTTTTAGATTGTTTGTTGTTGTTGTTGTTGTTGTCTCTTGCGGTAGGCCAAAAAAAAAGATAAACATAGTGGTAATAATGATAACAATAGTAATAATAAGAATGATTATATGATAATAATGATAATAAAAGAATACGAATAGTAAGAATAATATAGTAATTTCGTTTGTTTGTTTGTTTGTTTGTATTTTTCAAATCACGCTTACATTGAAGGGACTTTTAACTTTATCTAATACACGCTCTCACGAGGCGCTATTTCCATGACTCTGGCTCCTTCGAGATCGGCTGGGAAGGTAAAATATTAACTTGTAAATGTGGCTGCCACGGCAGACATTGTCTAATATCAGCACAACATGTAAAAACGTGCTTTTAGCAGAGCTTTTCGACACGCACTCCATGGCATCGAATTCATTTAAAGTCTCGCTTTGAGGTTTGACATTAGTTAGGGGTGAGTTCACCAATGACGGTAGTCAGCTCGAAGGTAGGTTTGCTCGATGTAAGTATTCTCCGTCGCAACTTTATGTTAGACTATTATTTCGGTTACTAGTATACCCACATTCCGCAGAGTTCTTATTTGTTTGTTTTTTCCTCATCGGTCACTCATCGTAAGGAAAGTGTGTTGTTTCCGGCCACCCACTAAAGTGTATTGGATCGCAGTATGACGAATCCGACTTGGTTGGTCGACACAGGTGAGTGTCAGACATGTCCCGCGTGATTCTCATAAGACGATAGATCCTCATGCGATCACCGCCCGACATAATATTATCTGACACTGAATTGATAGTCGACCAACACAAGTCGGAATCATCGGAATGCGATCCAATACACTTCGGTTGGTGGGCGGAAGCGATAAACTTAACTTTCGATGAGTAAGCGATAAGAAAAAATCTCTGTGGATTGGAGGTATTAGCCGGAAAACATGGCCTCTAGTAAGAAATCGTATTATTCCCAGTGCACATTATCTCCCTGAATAGCTTCTTATTGCCCTCGCCAGTAGGAGAGACCAGGACCCCATTTCATAAAAGAAGTTAGGATAGCAACTCTTGCTGGAATGGCAACTTCCAGTGGCAACAGCCAATCAGGAAGCTGGATTCTTGTCGTTACTATGACAATTGCCATTCCAGCAAGAGTTGCTATCATATCAACTTTTTATGAAATAGGGCCCTGGTGTCCTACGGGCTGCGTTTTCTTGTCTGTCTGTTATGTTTGTCTGTCTGTTTATTTGGATACAAGATGACTTGAGAACGGGGGTCAACAAATTTTCAACAAACATGCAGAGGTTGTATTTCATGAGGTAAGAAAGAAATACTTAAAGTTGGTGTCATAGGGTCAAAGGCCAAGGGTCACAGGGGTAATAAAGTGCATAAAATAAGCTTAATTAACGACTCAAAAGAGGATGATCAACTTTCACCAAACTTGCACGGTGTGTTCGTAATGGATAAGGAAGAAAAAACTAGTCAGGTTGGGGTCAATGCTATTGGGGGCAATGGTCAAAGGTCTTTGAAAGGGTCATAAAGGACAAAATATAACCATTAATCTCCAAGTAACTCGAGAACGGATGACCGGATTTTCACCAAATTTGCAGAGTGCTCGTAGTGAAATAAGAGAAAAACTATTAGATCATAATAAATAGGTCATTTGGTCATAGGTCAAATGCCAGAGGTTCATGAATGGCATGAGATAAATGAGCTCCTTCACCCATTAACTCAAGACGGAACGATCAGATTTTCACCAAACTTGCAGTCTGTGTTCATAATGAGGTAAGAAAGAAACAGTTTAATCAGGGAGGTGAGAGAAAATCTCTCACCTCCCTAGTATAATGTATTGGAGTCTTGATGAATGTCAAAGGGATCGTAGAGGACATAAAATAAGTGTTATCTCATAATGAATCAACACGGATATTCGGATTTTCGCCAAGGTTACAAGATGTGTTCACAATGAGGTTATAAAGAGATGATTAGATTTGGGGTCGAAGTTTATTAAAGGTCAAAGCTCATGAGGTCATAAATGACATAGATAGCTTAATCTTCCTATCTAACTCAATGATGGCTAATCAGATTTACGCCAAATGCACTGTATATAGATTCCCTATCACTCTATGTTTGTATTTAAGAAACTGCTCACCAAATAATGTATTCATGGCTGATAAGTAGAGGTCTACTCACTTGTAGTACTCTTGTTACCAATATGATCGATGCATGTTTGCCTGAAACTTGAAAAAAAAACTGTGCTTTTGTTCTTCCTTTGTATACAGCATCCCCCCCCCCCAAAAAAAAAATGCCAATTTTAAAAAGAAATCACGGTGTGTCAACTATTGTATTCCCCTGATACCAAAATGATGATGATGATGTTGATGATGATAATGAAAATAATAATAGTAATTATGATAATAATGATAATGATATTAATAACAATAATTATAATGATAATAAAATGAGTTGAATTGTTACTGAGCTCAAATTGATAATATATTAGGCTTTATGCATACATTTTGTGCTAGATCATACATTGTAAAATGTCCAATGCTTTGCTATTATATGTGACCCTGCACCTCAGAAAACAAACAAAAAGTCGCCAGACATGAATTTTTAGTTAAGACCATATGCTGAAAGAACAGACTTTAAGCTTTAAAATGGTGTATAACTCAAATCAAATGGACTCTCTTAACCTATCTAAATATTGGAAAGAAAGCACAAAGTCAGGAAAAGGGTGAACTGAGAAAAGAGGCTCTGAAGTACAGTGTCTATTCAAGCGCTTAATCTTTACCAAACTTTGCTGGCTGTGCGATGAATGGGACAATAAACAGGAAGTAAACCACCAGAGTAACAACAGTGAAGGGATTATCAGATTAAACTGAAATTAAATATGCCTCATTAACACATTCTGTCCATAAGTAATGCCAACTTTCAAAGCAGTAGCACTATCCCTTCAAAGGTTATTAGAGTTGAAAGTGAAAAGTGTGGACAAGGTTTTTCAGAAATGAAAAAGGGATTCTAATGACACACCTAATCACACTATTCTACGAAAAATGTTCGAGATAAACTGCTAAAAAAAAACACACTTTCCTGCCCGTTTTATGATACCAAATTTTAGCATAATGTAAAAGAAGACCCGCTCTGTCAGAAAATATGAAAAAGTCAAGTTCGGCTAGGTTGACCCATTTCACATATTTTCAGTCCTCACGCAAAATCAGTGTGTGCGACTTTATGTTCGTTTTGAGGTGCACGGTCACATATATAGTTTGTTAAACCTATAAGGAAGAGCAGCTATGCCACCAGTCCAAGCTTGATATAAAGTTAACCCCGATATGATACTAGTTTCTTTGCAAATCACATAGTTTGTTCTCGCTTTGTCAATCGTAAAAAAAGACTTATGCAATAAAAAAAAACAATGTATTTTGACTCGAGAAGCCTCTTTTTCTTTTTCTGTCCAGATATAAGATGCAGAAAAAGTATCCTGCCTGTTACCATCAAAACGATATCATGAGCAGTAAACTGAAATTACAAAATTGTGTAGGATTCTGTGCCGTATCACACGTTCAATTCTTCACTTTTAAGCAGTTAGGCATTTTCCTAGTATGGCGGGAAGAAAATATAAGATTGTTGCAATATTGATACACTTGAATTCACATAGTTTACCTCCGAATCTTACGAAAGAAGTTCCACCATGAGATCAACGACCCTACTTATGATGGTCATCATCGCAGGTGAGTTTCCCCTATGACCCTCCCCTCAGCCTATACTTGCTATAATACATTCAGATGTTAAATTTCCCCTATATTCCCTTCCATTTCTCACAACATCACTCATAAGCCAGGATATCAGACAGTAAACCAAAATCCATTATATTGATTACAATGTTGATATATTCGATTTCATACATACGCGTGACATTTCATTAACGCCAGTAAACATCCACTAATGAACCACCACCTGCTAAAAAATTCCCATGAAATATAAGACTGATAAAACTGAATTCAAAACATGCCGTCAATTCGAACTTATCCTTTTCGATTTTAGCCAAAATGGAGAAAGAGATTGTCCACCGACAAAATATTGAGAGTGAAATGAAGAGAGTTTATCGATGGTACAACCTTAACTAACTAACACAAAGCCACAATGTATTGCCTGAAGAATTTTTATTTTGAATTTCCAAAGGTTTATCATTTCTTCGGCATGATTTAGTTCAGTTTATGAGAAAACAAATTGTTTCACAAAGTTCGTAATCTAATCTTTGGAGCACAATCAAGTTTGAACATTTTTTTAAGGTTTTGTTCGGCGAAACTCTCCAACATCACTAACAACCTCTGAAATAGAAAAAAACCCGAACTTTTCCACGAGCACTAATTACTTTCGCTACAAATAAGTCGAGTGAAACTACACTTTTGAAATTGCACACCTCGATCGTACGATATCGCTGCTGGTATATAGGCCTATCAATATGCAGCTATTATAGTGATATAACTTTGGAAAGATGCCATCACCATATTTTATATTCTCTTATAGTCTGGATTTCCTCCTCGGTGGAAAAAAAAGGAAGTCCCTAGGCTTGTTTCAGGGCATAACACTATTGTATTATTCACCTTTGGATATAATGATATTCATTTTTCATTACACGTAATATATATGCACGTACGATGATAGCTTTTTTCATGAAAATGCTGAAGATACGTTCAACTTTAGAGTAAAGTCAAATCATACTTTCAAAAGGCACCAAGGACGATTCATTATCGAGTTCGAATTTATTTCGAAGTGAGCTGACTGATTTCATGTGTTTGTTAAAATTGCATATTTGTGTTTTACTATACAAATGATGCACAGGATAGAGTGCGTTAGTGTAGGCGTAGTGCACTCGAGGGTATTTACAATTGTGAAACATGCACGAGGCGAAACGCCACGAAATAATCCTGTGCATCATTTGTTTTATAAAATGGGTCGAAAATTCGAAAACTAACATCATTTTTCAGCGTTTTTCACGTACCTTTGTGGGTCAAGACGTCCGAAGATGTTCGTCCCAAACTTTTACGCACGTCGCACTCGCGGAAGTCCCGCACATACAGTATAAGTATAATGGGGGTTGGGTTTCCGGACACCCGCATGAAAACTTACTTATTTTACATAGAATATGCACCCTTTACCTTAAAGACTTGATATAGACTCCTCATATAGGCCTACTAGACAACATACTCTGAAAACGGCGTGAGAATTAACCTGCTAAATCGTTGGATTTGCTCTTCAAAGTGACTCCATGTACGCGTCCGGTCCCATAACGCTTGGTCTACTGTACTGTACAAAGTGTACGTATAGTACAGTATACGTACGTACGCCACATATGTTATGCACAAGGGAAGACAGGCCGGCCGGCCGGCAGCCCGAACTAGAAGTTGTTTACAGGATTAACAGCGCGTACGCGTATGCATGCAATTCATCAAAGGAGCCGCCGCGCGCACAGACGATCGGCAATCTACCATAGGATTACAGGCAGTGCAGTTGTACTGAAGTAAAGGAAGGAGGTGTGTCTCATTTCAGCGCTTCCTATTGGCTACATTCTTGAACCCATTTTATAAACCCAAATGAACCACAAATACTGGATGTACAGTGAGCGTGCGGTATATCGTTGGAAATTCGGTCTCATGCCAACCTGTGATCTGCGCAGACGACTGTATTGAATTTGAGCTCGTTGTGAAACGCATGAATCGCCCGCCCTTTCGTGAACTCCTCTCTTGTCAGCCCATCAGGCGGAAAAAGCCAGCAGGTACTAAGCCAACGTATCATACACTGCAAAAAATAAAAAATAAAAAATAACACCATGGGTGTTAAATCTGACACCATGGTTGTTAGATCTAACACCAATCAATTGTCAATGGAGGACCAAACCCTCAGGTGTAGAAAGTATGTCGTGGTGGTGTTGAAAAGTGTTCACCTGGCACTTTGTGGTGTTAATATGACACTGTAGCTGGTGATATATTTGACATTGGGCTGATGTTAATTCAACAATGACGCCGCATGGTGTTGATTTGATATTGCTGGTGTACGGTTAATATCAATGGTATGACACCCGTCCAGCTTCAATATGAGAACACACCAACTACTGTTACTATGGTGTTTAAAAATCAAGTAGGCCTACTTTTCATCGGAAAATTCTTGATCGTCTTGTTGAAGTTCAAAATCACCAAGAAGAATAGTTACTAAGAAACCATTCAAAATACAATTGTATATTTTGTTTTTTAAATGACACCCGGAGGTATTAATCTAACATCATAAATGAGCATCGGAAATTTAACACCAGTTCGGTTTTTCATATCTAACACCGGTCTTTTTGCAGTGTACGTCCAGAACATTACAGATCATGACTTGACTTGAGATAACAAGACATGATCCAGAGAACATAACTCCTGTCTTTGTCTGGCAGCGAATAATCAAACAAGGCCTTATACCGTGGAATTGTCTAATTATTTGACACAAATTAGGGGATTCTTCTTGCGGAACAGCTAATGTTCTGAAATAGCACGATACAATGTGATCTTAAAGGGGCATTCCAATAGATTTTCATAATTTCACATTGATGTAGTACATAAATCGGCAGCTCTGTATAGATTTGTGGAATTTATTGTAGTCCTTGAGCAGAGAAACAATACAATACAACTATTAGACAAAAGAAAAAAAAAAGATCAGCTCTTTATAAGGTTTGGTATAAACTCCCTCTTCATAATTTATTCAGAATGCCTCATCTATTGAATTGATTAAAATATTCTTCGCAAAACTCATTTATTGAATCAGTCACATCAATCACTTATTATTTTTTGTATCATTTTATCAGATGTTATGTGTTTTCTTCTTCTTTTTGTTCACTATTTGGTTTTGCATTGCGTTTTCTAATTTTCTTGTATAAATAGCACCAATGCGCTTAGAAACACCCGTTCAAGGCGAGATATGAACGCAATTCTTCTTTTTTTTTTTGGTTTCTTCTTCTTCTTCCTTTTCTTCTTCTTTTTATTATTATTATTATTATTATCATTTTCATTATTTTCATTATTATTATCAGTATTGTTATTATTTTCATTATTATTATTATCATTGTTATTATTATCATCATCATTAATATAACCTGATAAGCAGGTTTTAATGTTGTGCTTAATATCCCAAACCACTACTTTTACTCTACTGAGCGTTCACTCTTTCCTTCTCACATTAAATTTTTAATACAGGAGACAACGTATGATCTTGGCTGATGACCGGAATATCTACGTGGCAAATGGAACAGAAATGAATTTCACCATCCACCGCACAATTTCTGCCACAGCCACGGATCTAACATATGATCGACAGGATCAAATGGTCTATTGGACAACCAGTACTTACTTTATCCATAGGGCTGGCATTACCGACGGAAAGCCTGAAACAGTGTATAAATGTAAGTTCGAGTTTTTGGTAACTGTTATGTGGTTACTTATGTAGGAAGCAAAATACTAGCCCTTATATATGTATGGAGAATGTACGACTATATCAACATTTGTTAAATGCGTTTTTGAACATAATATCATGTCGATGCGACCGACATCGCTTTTCAGTTAAAAAAGCCCCAAAACAACGGCAAAAAATGCAGAACATGTTATGAAAATAGTGAGTTCATTTTTGAGGAAACGTCTTGATTTCTTCTTGATGATCTCAAGTTTATTCTTTAAAAAAAATCTAACTCCAGCAGGGCGTCCAGAAGCTTCTTTTTTTTATTTTTTTTTTCAAAGGTGGGCTTATCTTTTGCAATAACAAAATTATTTTGAACAAATAGTTTCACAATATTTATGACACCACACACACACACATACACACACACTCTCTCTCTCTCTCTCACACACACACGCACACACACACACACACACACACATATGCATATACAAATAGTTGTAAAGGCATTATACGTGTTGATTTCCTTGCGTGTATCCAAAACAAAATTGTGATATTTTGAAATAGAATTAAACTTGAACTCAACTTCAACTTGTAATGACATTACAGGAATACATGTTGTTTTCCTTGCATATGTACCCAAAACAAAATTGTGATATTTCGAAATAAAGTTCAACTTAAATTGAACTGAATTGAATGGAATGGAAATGGTGTAGAATAGGTGACGAATATTAAACTAATTCACTGATTCTCCCTCTCTGACTCTCGATTTCCCTCTGCCCAGTTCAAAGCACGAGACTTGCCCTAGCTGACTCAAAGCGCGCCCTCTTCGTTGCGTCATATATAACCGATCGTACTGCGGACATCATTGTTATTTCCCTTCTGGACTTCCTGTTTAAAGAAAGCTTTGTCACGGATGTTGGCATCGTAACGAGTATTGTAGTCGACGACATGGAAAGGTGTGATTATAACTTCCATCCTAAGAGTTTATAAAAATTACACAGCGGCAGATCAAGAAGGGGGCGCACCGGGCGCGCTCCCCTCTTTATTTTCTATTTCATTTTTTTTTTTTGTTAGAACAAGTGGAATAAAAAGAAAGAAATGGGGCGATCTTGTAAAGCCGCATGCCCTTTACGGAATTCTTGGATCCGCTCCTGATGTGTACATGTATAATGATATTAGGTTTTGTCATTCTTGAAACCCTTTTCTAAAATCGAACATGAGCAAGGATTGTTCGCGTAACTTGCTCTCACGTCTTGCAATAACTAAGTATAATGCCGAAGTAAAGTCTCATAAATTGAAGTCATGATATTGCCAAAGTCATTTTTCAAATGTTCTCAATGCTATTAATGTGTACGCGAGTAAAATTTGTAGTATTTGTAAAATTGTATCATATTTTTGTTTTCTTTTGCTTTGTTTTATAGTTTGTGCACACAAATACTAAACGACAACCATGGCTAAAGCTTGTGCCGTGCTGAAATACAATGAATGAACGAATGAATGAGATGAAAGGATTTCAGTTATTATAATACAGTCACCGTGTTGAAATTCTCATATCAGATAGCTCAAGGACTTCTGGGGGGGGGGGGTGGGGAGACGCAAATACGCATCGGCTCCTACATTATCATGATTATATTATTACTAACACGATAAAAGCAAAAAAAAAAAACACCAACATGCTTTAAGCAAATTGCTAAGAGGAGATACATTCTACTTTGTATAATATTTTTAATCTTTTCCTTTACAGGTATCTTTACTGGTCGAAGACTAGCCGCATATTTCGTCAGGCTATCAATAAGACCTCACCCCAGGAAACGGTAGTTAAACTAAGGAATCCATATCGGTTCTCTAGCATTGGCATTGGCGGTAAAGGTATGAAATATTATTCACTGACACACGATCATCTTTATGTTACTTCTTGACCGTATAACTTCTTCTTTCAGAGTTCAATTTAATCAAATACTACAATAATGCCGCTTTCAGTATTTCGAAATAATGTCTTTATTTGTCTAAGTGGTCCCGTGGTGTTCAAAAACATCACAATTTCTTATGTATACGAAGTGTCATGAACGCAAAAAAAAAAAATGCATTGCAGCGTGTTTTGTTTTTATTTTAAATTTTAAATGTTTTGTTTATCAGCTGATTGAACACGGAAGTGGCACCAGATTTTTCGCCCCCCCCCCCCCCCCCCCCCCCCCCCCCCCGTTTCCGGAATTCCCGGATCCACCCCTGAAACTCTCGCGTGCCGTTTTCCTGAGTTTTTCTCTGTGTATTCGTGTTTCTCGCTGTTACACGACAAAACAGGACAGCGTCTCTACGTCATGAACAATTCCAGTGTCAGGGTTTTGACAACAACAAGCTTTTCGTGGGATACTGCAGTGAATGTCCATCACGTCTTACATCGACAAGACCTGGCCGTCTCATGTCGTACGCTTTTCGTTGTTGGTCTCCATGGCAACGGATTGATGGTGGAGGTTCTCACCAGTCCAATGACTGACTGCCCGGGTGACCTTTTGACCTTTAAAACTGGAGTTAACCCCACCTACGCTCACATATTCATCTCATGTTAATGATAAATGTAGACCCACTGTCTTGGCAGTTGGGCGAGCCGTCACTGGTCCCGACTATCACATGTGAAGAGTTTCAGAATCTATCGTTAAGTATGAAAACATGTGAAGAGTTTCAGAATCTATCGTTAAGTATGAAAACATGTGAAGAGTTTCAGAATCTATCGTTAAGTATGAAAACATGTGAAGAGTTTCAGAATCTATCGTTAAGTATATAAGTGTATCTGAAAGACATAATGACGCAAGCTCTTATCGAGTTGAACTATGATCTTCATCTACAAACGTAGGTGATGACAGAGTCAGGTCTTTATTTTAAGGATTGATAAGACCACTTTATTGTTTAAACAGACTTGACTGTTTAGATGCGTAAACATACTTGATTATTTAAAGAGACAATAAAAGGTGAATTGTACATGCCGAAAGTGGGGGAATCTATTTTGTTTGTAAGCTTATCAATTTGTTGAGCATGTACATATTTTGTAGTAATTAGAATCAGGTATGATTGCATTGTATGTATTGATTGTCCTTACATTAGAAAAGTCGTTTCAAGCTATTGACATGTTTTAGAGTAGTAGTGTACTTGCATACATGTATGTGCTGATTTGCATTCAAAAGCTGCTATTGTGCATGCTGACAAGGAGTGTCGGAGACTGAAGTCCAATGTAGCATGTAAAGGTGTAAAGGCCCTGATGGAGTGCCTGCGAAGCTCATTCGTGAGTTTGCTGCTGAGTTGTCCTCGCCACTTTGTGACATCATCAACACGTCCTTGCTGGAAGGAGAAGTTTCATGTCAGTGGAAGAGATCCATTGTTGTGCCAATACCTAAAGAAACCCCGCCTACGATCTAAAGACTCCGGCCAATAGCCTTGACGGATCTCTTCGCCAAAGTTGCGGAGTTGTTTGTCTACCGGCCGTGTCCTGCTTAACGACATTCGAGCAAGTATCGACCCATGCTGTTTGGAAGTAGACAAGGCATGTCCACGACTCACTATCTAGTGCACCTCCTACATCAGCTGTACAGTCATGCGGATAAACTGAAAACTATCTCCACCTTGGTAGTTACAGACTTTTCGAAAGCGTTCGACCTCATTAGTTATAACATCGCATTAAAAAAACTGTACGTCATGGGTGCCCGTCCATCACTCATCCCTTGACGGAAGACAGCAGATGACCAGATACAATGGTGCCCTATCCGCACCATTGACTCCTTCTGGAGGTGTACCGCAAGGGACAAGACTCAGGCCGCTCGTCTTCCTCGCTATCATCAACGACGCTCTCTTGTCTACCCCGTCTGTCGGTAGGTGGAAATACGTCGACGACCTGACATTATTTTGTTGAGAGCCTTCGCGTGAACGAGGAAAGCGCCATGCAGGGTGTCCTGAACGAGTTCCAAGATTGGTGTTCTGTTAATAGCCTCAGTGTGAACCCATCTAAGTGTAAAGCAATGCGTATCTCATTTACACGAGACGTGCCACCACCAACACCATCGGAGTATAAGCTGAACGATGCCACTCTGGAAGAGGTCGAGGAACTTAAGCTACTTGGTGTGATACTTCAGAGGGACCTACGATGGCAGAGTCACATCCAAGACATCACCAAGAGAGCCTCTCGAAAGTTCTACGTCATCCGCACGCTAAAACGTTTCCGTGCCTGCACCGAGGATCTCATGACCATCTACACATGCTATGTTCGCCCCTTGTGGGAGTACTGTGTGCCTGTCTGGCATTCTTCCATCACCGCCCAGCAGAGTGCAGAACTTGAGCGGGTACAGGAAAGAGCACTCCGAATCATCCTGGGAGATAGATACCTGAACTATGATTCTGCTCTGCAGCAAAGCGGACTCACAACCCTGTACCAACGACGTGAGGATCTATGCTGGAATTTCGCTCTGTCTCTCTTCAAACACTTCAGAGACTGGTTTCCTGAAATGCAGAGCTCTAAAAGACGCCTTAGGCGCAGTGAGAGATTGAAGAACTGTAGAACTGAAAGACTGAAAAACAGTGCGATGCCTTACTTTGTGAGAACAATCAATTTATGTGACTCAATAACAAAGGTTATCGTAATCATCAAACTCATACCAGATATGATGCCGAATAAGTTTGAATAATGTTGAATAAGGGTGCCGTCCGGCAAGGTCAACAGTTTAACGTTCATGTATTTTTTTTTATAAGCACTACACACAAAGTATTGCGGTGTACTCTTCCTCTCCATCTCTCTCTCCCCTCACCCCTATCTCTTCCTCTTTCTCCTTACTTCTCTTTCCCCCTCTCTCTTTCTTGCTTTCCCACCCCTCTCCCCTCCTCTCCTATACCGCCTGCAACATTGTGAGACTTTTTGATAGATAACTTGTGGCATAATTTGGAAAATGATCAGAGATATCAGTATCTAGTCTACCAGAATGAACAAATTTTGAACTAGAGTGCGCGTTTACATGATGGAACAAAGAACGCGACAAGTTGTTATTCCAAATACTTACTGAAATTTCCGTAATAAATTCACCTCCTTGAGACCGGATTGATGTTAATGTTGAAATCACCCACGCAATAAAGACACACTTCATTGTATCTTCTTTCAAATTCTCAAAGGTACGAAGCGAACCGTCAAGGAATTCTTGTAATATGTAGTTGGGTTTTGTTAGATTATGCCGTTAAAAAATACCCGCTTTCCAAATGATGCTCCAAGCCTTCATTCATCTTTTGTCCATATCTTTGATTCATGCTAACCTCAATACAATATGATGTGTATCTCGCAAATGCTTCAAATTTACATCTACGTAGGGCATTTTTCACTCAGTTTCAACGAAAACAACTCGACGCAAGAATTGAAGAGTTTGTTCGCAAAAACCGATAAGTCCACATTTGCCAAATGGAGATATTTGCGATTAAAGGTCAAGTGAAATAAAGAGAATAATAAGAAAATTTTTGCTTCTTTTGACCATAACTTCAAAAAGGTACCTTAATATGTAGTGACCAATATATCATTTAAAAGGTATTATTTTGTACTTTATGACAGAGACCGTACTTCAAAATCTTCAAAAATGGACTTATAGTAGACGGCGAGTTGTCACAATATTGGGGTGTTCTTAAAATTTTCTGTAGATTTTGATTTTTTGTGCTATTTTCCCTATTTTGGGGGTGCTGAACACGAATCCACTTGTTGCCATTTTTCTAACCGACGTCTTCACCCGTTGCCATGGCAACGCATTATTTTCCTTAAAAGAACATGTATTCTTCATTAAAAATCATAAAAACATGATGTAAACATCAAAATATGTCATTATAAATCCTTTTTAATCAGACTCGAGAAAGAATACACTTTTCACAATGTCATGGTTACCTTATAGCAATGACGGTTACCATGGCAACAACTATTTATAAAGAAAAATCATATTTTTCATGAAAAAGCAAGAAAATATGACAAGATTGAGTGAAATATTTATCATAAATTACCATCTAGATTATCAGCTTATATTTCTACTATGTTTATTTCACATCATTTTCGTTGCTATAGCAACAGCATGACAAAAGCTGCCTTTTAAAGAAAAATAAGCATTGCGATTGAAAGAAAAGCAAGAATACGTCGACCCATACAGTAGATGATAAATTTCTGTATAGTGAGATTTTTTGAGCTATTTCCTTTATTTTGTCGGTGCCAAACATGAATCGACCTGTTGCCATATTTCTAAATGACATCTTTAGCCGTTGCCATGGCATCAAATCATTTTCTTTGAAATAACATGTATTCTTCATTAAACATCACAAACTCATGTCTAAAAACACCAAAATAAGTAAATATAAACGTATCACGCTTCAATCAAACTAAAACTCACAATTTCCGACTGTCACAACAACCTCATAGCAATAACGGTTGCCATGGTAACAGCTATTTTTTAAAAGAAAATGATTTTTTTCATAAAAAAACATGAAAAGATGGAAAGTTTGAGTAGCATACTCATTACAAATTGCTATGATAATTATCAGCTGTTTTCACTACGTTCATGCCACATTGTTATCGTTGCTATGGCAACAACTTTTTTCCACTAGAAAGGAGAAGTATCCCATTAAAAGAAAAACTAGATGAATAAATGATCAATTTTTCTTTATTATGATTATATCATAATTTTTTATTATTACCTTTAAAAGAATGTGTATTCTTTATTAAAAACATCATAAAAACATGCAGTAAACACCGAAATAAGTCAAGCTAAACATCTCTTTAATCAAATTAAAAATCACAATTCTTATAACGCCATGGTTGCCTCATAGCAAAGATGGTTGCCATGGTAACAACTATTTTAAAGAAAGTAGTGATACTTTCACGAAAAAGCAAGAAAATGTGACAAGATCGGGTGGAATATTGATTACTAACTACTATCATGACTATCACCTCTTTCCCATTATGTTAATTTCACTTCCTTTTCGTTGCTATAGCAACAACATGACAAAAACTGCCTTTTAAAGAAAAAATAGGTATTTCAATTAACAGGAAAGTAAGAATGAAGTAAATCCATAGATAATACATTTCTGTAAGAGTTAGATTTTTTGTGTTCTTTCCCTTATTTTGGGAGTGCCGTACACGAATCCACCTGTTGCCATATTTCTAATTGACATCTTTAGCCGTTGCCATGGCAACAAATTATTTGCATGCATTCCTCATTAAACATTATAAAAACTTACTGTAATTTCCAACAGATGTCAATATGAACATGTTTCTCTGATTAAATTAAATATCACAATTTCCGAATATCACAGCTACCTCATAGTGATGACGGTCACCATGGTAACAGCAATTTTTTATAGAAAATAATTTGTTTTTATCAAAAAGCATGAAATCATGAAAAGATTGATTGAAAAAAGTTATTTCATTACCAGTTAGGGTCTCACTATGATTGTCAGCTTTTTTTTTTACTCTGCTAATCTCACATTATTATCGTTGCTATAGTAAAAACATGAGGAAAACTTTCTCTCATAGAAAGAAGAACTGTTGCATTAAAAAGGAAAGAAAGAATAAAATAAACAAGTGTTCAATTTCAGAAAAGTTTCAGAAAAGAATCTTTTGTGCTTTTTCATCTCTTTTGGGGATGGTGAACAGGAATGCACCTGTGCGTGGTCATTTTTTTAAATGATGTTTTCAGCCGTTGACATGGCAACGAATTATTTTCTTTAAAGGAACATGCGTTCTTCTTTAAACATTATGAAAACATGCTGTTTACACCAAAATGTGTCAAGATAAACATGTCTCTTTGATTTAGTAAAACATCACGATTTTTCAATTTCATGGTTACCTCATAGCAATGACAGTTGTCATGGTAATAACAATTTATTATGAAAAACATTAAAAAATGACAAGATTGAGTAACATATTTATAACAAATTACTGTCAGTTCTTTTTTTTTCACTATAGTCATCCCACTTCGTTCTTGTTGCTATAGAATTAACATGAGAAAACTACTTTTGAAAGAAAAAATCAACGTTACTCATTAGATAAGGAAGGAAAGAATACACTAAACAAAAAACAAATAAGTAAAAACACAAAAGTTTAGTCAGCTTCCAGAATTTCTGATCACATTGCACCTTTAAAACCTTAAATATCCAAAATAATGGTTAATATTTAACATGGTTGCCATGGATATACATCAATTTTTCAAGAAAAAAATCTTCAAGAAAAAATGTGAAATTATGGCCTAACTTTTGAAGTATTACAAATGAGCAAGACTATTAGCCATACACCCTGTATATAATTCTGTTCACATAATTTCTGTTCCTATATCGCAACAACATGTTAAGGAATAGATTTTTTTAAACTATAGATATACCCAGGAAACATAAAATACAAATAATAAGCAATACAAATGTCTAAAAACCTCCCCAAAAGTTCCAACTTTCTCGTCATGATGTACTCTGTTTCAGCATTAATGTCTCCAAGACATTGGATAACCTTAAATGACTATGATACCTCCTCTATAGTAATTTCCATCAGATTGCTATAGAACTTTAATCCTTAAAAAACATTTTTCTCATGTTATTGCTATGGCAAAGGAAATGATGTGGAATGAACGTTGTGAAAAAAAGAGCTGATAGTAATTTGTAACGAATATGGTACTCAATCTCGTCATTTTTTCAATTTTTTTCATTAAAATATCAGTATTTTCTTTTTCAGAATTGTTACTATGGCAACTGTCATGGCTATGAGGTATCAATGTAATTGAAAAAAAATGATTGTTTTTATTAATTGAGGAAAAATGTATATAATGACATATTTTGGCCTTAACAACATGTTTTTATGATGTTAATGAAAAACACATGTTCTTTTAAAGAAAATAATTTGTTGCCATGGTAACGACTGAAGTCATCATTTAGAAAAGTGGCCATAGGTGGATTCCTTTTCAGCATTCCCAAAAGAGTAAAAAGAAAAGGGCCGAAAAATTAAACTCTACAAAAATTGATTAATTATTTATCTAGTTTTTCTTTTACTGGGGTACTTCAAAAAAGTTGTTGCCATAGCAATGATAGTAATGTGGCATGAACGTAGTGAAAAAAGCTGATAATCATCATAGCAATTTGTAATGAGTATGCTACTCAAACCAAACTTTTCATATTTTCATGCTTTTTGATGAAAAAAATAATTTTCTTTTATAAATTAGCTGTTACCATGGCAACCATTATTGCTATGAGGTTGCTGTGACAGTCGGAAATTGTGAGTTTTAGTTTGATTGAAGCGTGATACGTTTATTTTGACTTATTTTGGTGTTTTTAGCATGCTTTTGTGATGTTTAATTAATTAATACATGTTATTTCAAAGAAAATGATTTGTTGCCATGGCAACGGCTAAAGATGTCATTTAGAAATATGGCAATAGGTCGATTCGTGTTTGGCACCGACAAAATAAAGGAAATAGCTCAAAAAATCTCACTATACAGAAATGTATCATCTATGGACGTATTCTTGCTTTTCTTTCAATCGCAATGCTTATTTTTCTTTAAAAGGCAGCTTTTGTCATGCTGTTGCTATAGCAACGAAATGATGTGGAATTAACATAGTGGAAAAATAAGCTGATAATCTAAATAGTAATTTATGATAAATATTCCACTCAATCTTGTCATGTTTTCTTGCTTTTTCATGAAAAATATGATTTTTCTCTATAAATAGTTGTTGCTATGGTAACCATCATTGCTATAAGGTAACCATGACATTATGAAAATTGTATTCATTCTCAAGTCTGATTAAAAAGGATTTATAATGACATATTGTGGTGTTTACATCATGTTTTTATGATGTTTAATGAAGAATATATGTTCTTTTAAGGAAAATAATGCGTTGCCATGGCAACGGGTGAAGACGTCGGTTAGAAAAATGGCAACAAGTGGATTCGTGTTCAGCACCCCTAAAATAGGGGAAATAGCACAAAAAATCAAAATCTACAGAAAATTTTAAGAACATTACAACTCGCCGTCTACTATTATCGGTTTTTGCAAACAAACTCTTCAATTAATTTATTCTAATTGAATTTATTTGAATTTGAACTTGTTTCAATCTCTCATATAACCAAATCTCTAAAGAACAACCAGATGAACGCAAAAAATATCGACTCGTTAGGAAAGGTACTTGATATGGCTCATTCTATTTTTTTTTTTAATTCTATACTTTTTCAGTCTTTCCATGGTCAGAAACCTTTGAAAAGGTAAAGTGGAGAGATCTGGAATCCTTAAATTTGATGGTGATAAATTGTCTAATATATAATGTTTTCTTGATAACACATGCGTATATTCAGTAAATAATACTCAATGTTCTGTTGTGTTTTCCTTGTGTAAGCTAGATAAACTGCCGACTCAGCGTCTCCTATCAATTGTTCTCACTTTCTTAGTTTAAAGGGCTGGTATAGTTTTGGTTGAGACCTAACTTCAGGTTTTTAACATTTGTGGGTGAGATAATGAGAAACCTCTTATGAAATATGAAAGATCATGTAATTCCAAGGGGAATTCAAAGTTTATTTGATAAAAATTGGTTATGAAATGGCTGAGATACCCAAAACAGAGCAATACTAGTAAAATGTGGGACCCACATTTTATTAATATCGCTTTGTTTTACTTTGTTTTGGGATGTCACAGGCATTCTAAAACCGATTTTCGTTAAATAAACTTTGAATTCCTCTAAGAATTGCTCTGTACCATTTCATAAGTGGTTTCTTGGTATCTCGCAAAAAGTTAAATCCTCAGCTCCACCAATACTGTACTATCCCTTTAATTATATTATCGTCTAGTTTGACTAGTGTCTCCTATGTTGCTTTTTGTTTCCCGTCTAGTCTCTCTGTCTCTCCTTTCCTATGCTGTTCCTTGTTTTCTTGTTTGCACTGAGTTTGCTCCTAATATTCGGCGGCGTTTTGATAATTTAGTAGTCTGCATTGGCAGTAAGTGACAGGGGCTATCGACGGTAACTGCCAACGTCCATATCCTCTGTTAGTAGTGATCTTAGTTTGTAGCACAGGTTTTTGTGAGATCATAGAGCAACAAATCACATCATGTCAATGTTCAGTTTTGCAGTGAGGAGAATAGATCCGCATTTGTTGTAGAGTTAAAATGCTACTGGAAGCGATACTGAATGTTATTTGTCGCCCTGATAAAGTCGTTGAAAGTCGAATCCTGAACAAGTCTCCGTGACAATAATCATCTATTCTAATCTTTACAATCATGATTTGTATATCCTAATTTGAATCTACAGTAAGGTGTTTATCTTCCCCGCAAAAATACACTTACCTTGAGCAGAGGCCAGCATTCATTTTGAGATTTCTTAGCGCTATGTGTTAGTGTTAAAGAAAAAAAAATACAAAACAAAGAACACAGAGAACCAAAGGGGAAAAGAGAGAGAAAAAAAAACATACAATACAAAGAACAAAGAACCCAGAGGAAAAAAAAAAACGCTGCAAGAACTTTAGAAGTTAACATCAGAATAATTACACGTAGGGACGTTTACCGAATGGAACGCAGGCCTATTCGTTCATTGTTAATGAGAATTAATTGGGTCCTCTCCGGTTGAAATCAACAAAAAAGAATACTTGAATAATTCACAAAATTTACAAACTTAATAGATATGCTTCTCTTGTGAATTTCTCTTTTTTACATAGGCCTATACAGTTAACGAATAAATCTGTAGTTGCTTATTTGCTCATTCATCGAAATACAAAGATGATATTACTGTAATTTTACGCATTGTATTGTTAAAACTTGTGTGATTTGATTTTTTTAAGTCCTCATATCAGCGTTATGTAAATTAATTTGTATACTTTATATAGAAATGAAATTATTTGAATTTGAAAAAGTTCGGAACACTACAAAAGATGTGGTCACCGTAATGGCACAAGGACTTAGGCTACATTGTTTAAACTTAGCCATTTTTTCGGCAAGGAGCAGACATCGAATACCTGTAAGTGTCGTTTTGAACTGAATATAAAAGAAAAGGAAAGAAACGTTGATGAGGGCAATCGGCTCTACAAGGTAGGTTTTCTCGTTAAAAACATACAAAACAATAAACAACTAAACTGTATTCTATTCCCCAAACGTTATGTTAAGAGATGATTACCGTAAGCTGGGAACCTGACCTCAAATAGGGACGGGTATAATCTTATGCCAAATCGTATGTGTAGATCAACCAGACGAACTTACCAGAATCCGTAGCAAGTGTATTGAATGCTGCTCTTTCCGCACAATATTATTTTTTTCTTATTATTGCTCAATACCATAATATTTATTCTTTGACTTTATCAATAATGATGAAACAAGAATTGAGAAACATAAATATTTCGTAATTTTGAAATCCATAATGTGTATATTTTTGTTTAAAACTTATAACTACATGTATGTGGGCCCCTCTGAAAACCAGCCTTTGGCTAACGAGGGTGTTCCACCCCATGAGTGGAAAATAAAAACTGAATTGAATTGAATTATTGGCCAGAATGATAAAAGAGCACATATTTTGGGCTTTGATTTAATAAGGCATTAACACATTGACAAAGATACGCAAAATTGTTAGGATCCACATAGAAATGGGTGCATTGTGTAATTCAATCATATTTTTTTATGATATTGAAAATTTCAAACTTATTACAGCTTCAGGAACTAATGTGATCGATTGATATGACGTTTTTTGTATGGTAAGCATATACAATTGTCTATGAATGTATGAAAGCAGTTATATAAGGGCGAGTATTTTCAAATATTCTATATTGTAGGAAAGTGAAACAAACAAAATAACAGACAAAATGACAAAACAAAAAGACAATATGGATAAATATGCTTGACCTAAATGAAAGTGGCATGCAAATTCTATTCCGGAATGAGACATTTTTATCTACAAATTCATTTCCAAGATTACCCCAATGAATAAAAAATGCATGAAATCCAGTAAAACTTTAGAAATGACGTAATGAAAGAAAGTAAAAACAGATATCTTTGTCGTACTTATCCTACCCATGACCATAATGAATCTAAGTGTTGTTCAAGACTTTATTCAAATTGACTGTCGCAATAGACGATATATTTTAGTACGGATATTGTGTGTACGTCAGTCAGATACGGCACTGTTTCCATTATCTGCTTCGCATAGCACTGATTATATATATATATATATATGAAGAGTTTGTTCGCAAAAACCGATAAGTCCTTTTTTGGAGATTTTGAAGTACGCTCTCCGTCATAAAGTACAAAATAGTACCTTTTAAACGATATATTGGTCACTACACATAAAGGTACATTTTTGAACTTTATATGGTCAAAAGAAGCAAAAATTTTCTTATTATTCTCTTTATTTTTCTTGACCTTTAATCGCAAATATCTCCATTTGGCAAATATGGACTTATCGGCTTTTGCAAACAAACTCTTCATATATATATATATGTGTGTGTGTGTGTGTGTGTGTGTGTGTGTGTGAGTAACTTTCCTAATGCTACGTTTACACCATGTTCCGGTTGCCATGGCAGTCATGTTTCAGACCACGGGATGGGAAAACGTGACAGACCGTGAAAAGACGCGTGGATGCCGTGTCAGACTTTTGAGCAGTTTAAAGGGTGTGTACAGTTCTGGTCGAGGTGAGGATTTAGCTTTTAACGTTTTGCGAAATATTCAGAAACCACTCTATGAGATGTCAAAGAGCATGCAATTCTAAGGGTCTCAAAAGTTAATTTGATGAAAATCGGATTTGAAATGGCTGGCATATCAAAAAACAAGGTGAAACAATGAGATCCTAATAAAGTTGTGGCCTGTCGCCTTTTATTATTATCACTTTTTTAGATATCTCAGCCATTTGAAAAAAAAATCATCAAATAAACGTTGAATCCTTCTTAAAATTACATGCTCTTTCATATTTCAGAAGAGGTTTCTCATTATCTCACTTAAGAATGTTCAAACCATGAATCCCCACCTCAACCAGTACTGTACAGTCCCTTTAAGCAGTAAAACGAGATGAACACAACCAAACGTGACAGTATTATAGGCTGCGACAGAACTTAGAGCCGCCATGGAGAAGGAGAAAAAGTAGAAAAGCTGTGTAATCTAGCCAGACAAGGCGCCCTGAGAACGGGGTCTGTATAGCTGGGTTTCAAAGAAATGGGGCTGCTATTGCCACGGAAAATATCGTGTAAACGCCAAGCATTTCTCCCCTAATTCATGCTGCGTTTACACCATGCTCCCGGCAACCACGGCAGCCAAATTCCAGGCCACCGTCGACATTGGTCGACATAACGGAATGGACGTGAAACAAGGCGGTGAGACAGGATAGGCAAACGTGGCAGGACGTGATTGGCGTGGATGTAAACTGTCAATAAATTTATCACGGCATGCGGTTCTAGTGAGGAATCTTGTATGCCGTGAAAAAACGGGGTGAACGCAACGAAACACGACAGAACGGAATAGGGCGGATCCGTAGCGGGACGCGACGAAAATAAAATAATGCTAGTCTAGCCTGACCACACACCTTGAGAACAGCGTCTAATAGCTCTGATTGGGGGGGGGGGGGGGGGGGGCAGAGACAAAAAAAAAATGTGGATCATCTACGCACGGTGCACTGCATGTCGGGCAAATGGGGCTGCCGTGGCCACCGGGAACATGGTGATAACGCATCTTTACATCCAAATTTCAATTAGATTTTTAATAATGGTAATGTCCGAAATTTAAAGTAACGTTGAGCAAAATGGGTAGTTTTACTTAAAGGGGAAATCTATTCGAAAAATAAGTTAGTCTGATAAAAATGAGTAAAATCTTACGAATTCAATGGTAAAAATTTGATTAAAATGGGATGAAAAATAAGGAAGTTATGAAACTTTGTTTATTTCTGCAAAACAGTTCTTCTGCAGTGGATATGAATATGCACATGAGTGAGCTGACCATTTCATAACCTAACAATTTTCCATTGATCGTGTAAAAAAGTGACGAAAATTCAATCTTTCTGTCATTGAAGTCTAAAACATGATGTTATTCCGGGTTGAGTAAATTCAGAATAGTGATCAGTTAGACATATCAGGATTTGAGCCTCGGGGGTATTTGCGTTTGAATGAAAAACTGGAAATTCCCAAATTTTATGTGCAAACTATATAGCAATTTGTGTGGGTATGACATGCTCACTTTGCTATGTGCATATTCATATTGACCGCTGAAGAACTGTTTCCTGAAAAATTAGGGAAACTTCCAAATGTCATAACTTGTTATTTTTCACCCGATTTCCATCAAAATTATACCGCTTAGTCTTATCAGACTAACATATATTTGGACTGGATTTTCCCTTTAAAGACTCTCCATGAGACCCATGAAGCACAGACATACACACACACAAACACAAACACACACACACACACACACACACACAAAATGCAAACTTTTGAGTGTATTTCACCAACTAAGTCGCACGATCTTATGCATTAACAAGGAAGTTCTTATCAAAGTTGCACGTACTGGTGGCATTACAAGGAGCAACTTCTTATCAACTTCACGTACACAAGCTAATCAGATGTGTCTGGCGCCTATCTGGTCGAATGTGGATGTTAAAGATGAACACCAATATATATTGTTGCCGTAACTACGCGCAAATAAACATGATAAAAACAAGACACAACATAACAAAACAAAACAAAGAGCATGCCTTAGCCTTTGGCGGACAGCTAATGACACCGGCTGCATTTTCGTCTCGCTTTGAGTTCTTAATTGACTTGGTTTGAAAGCTTATTTACAAAAATAATTAAAGAAAGCATCCTCCATGGCATCCAGCAGGCTAGATTTTTACGTGATACCCGTTTGAATTCATTGAAATCCTGTAGGTACAAACCAATAAAATACACAAAGAATGAAAAAAAAAATATCCATCTCAAATATCACACAATCAAAACAAAACGTTACTACAAAGCAGACACAAATATCAAATTGCTATCATTATTTGTACTTGTTATGTTTGACCATAAGAAAATAAATCAATTGCTATTAAAAATATCTAAATAATATTCACATGAATTAAAACTTCTCGACAATTCAGATCAAATGCTCGGTAACTGGGGTAGTAACCTCCAGCCACAATATTTGATATGCTATTTAGAAAGAAAGATGGTTACCATGGAAACAGACAACTGGTTGACCAGTTTCACCTATATCAGTCTTTAGTCCTTACTTAAAATCAGGGCATAAGACTTTTGTTGGTTTTATGATGTACGGTCACTTTAATTTGGTTCATCCATTCATTTGGGGTGACCTTTAAATATGGTATACCATATGTGACCGTGCACCTCAAAACGAACATAAAGTCGCACACACTGATTTCGCGTGAGGACTGAAAATAAGTGCCGAACTTGACTTTTTCATATTTTCTAAAAGAGCGGGTCTTCTTTTACATTATGCTAAAATTTGGTATCATAAAACGGGCAGGAAAGTGTGTTTTTTAGCAGTTTATCTCGAACATTTTTGGAAGAATAGTGTGATTAGGTGTGTCTTTAGAATCCCTTTTTCATTTCTGAAAAGCCTTGTCCACTCTCTTCACTTTCAACTTTAATAACTTTTGAAAGGATAGTGCTACTGCTTTGAAAGTTGCCATTAATTATGGACAGTATGTGTTAATGAGGCGTGCTTAATTTCAGTTTAATCTGATAATCCCTTGTTGTTACTCTGATGGTTTACTTCCTGTTTTTTGTTCCATTCATCACACGGCCAGCACGGTTTGGTAAAGATTAAGCGCTTAAATAGACACTGTACTTCAGAGCCTCTTTTCTCAGTTCACACTTTTCCTGAGTTAGTGTTTTCTCTCTAATGATTAGATAGGTTAGGAGAGTCCACTAGATTTGAGTTATACATCATTTTAAAGCTTAAAGTCTGCTTTTTCAGAATATGGCCTTAACTAAAAATTTATGTCTGGCGACTTTTTGTTTGTTTTGAGGTGCAGGGTCACATATATTTATCGTAAAAAGACAGTAGCTGCAGGAAAGTACAACAAACAGAAATGAATGCTTTAACAAGGGTGAAATTCATTTTGACAAAACATGAGTGACAGAAGTGGTTTGTAAAGTCCAGTCTACGTAGTATGAGACACACAAAGGCCTATTCAGGAATAAATGGAGAGCGGATTTAGAACTAATTTAACTCTTTATGTGCCACGTTCGCACGTCCGACTCAGTCGACGGCGTGCTAACATCGCATATTCTGCTCAACAAACAAAGCCGCCAAGACCGATCGATAAACCGCTAATTACTGCTAATCCCGCGGCACAATGAAAGCGTTTCTCGTGCTTTTGTTTCTCTCATATACGGCTTGCACTCTATGTGGTGATCGACTATCAAGCGGTGTTCCCAACTAGATTTGCTCGTACATTCTGAGTTTCTGTCACGGTTTTATGTGCAAAAGTCATGCCTTTACAGTAATGTAGCATTTGGTCATTCAAAAGAAAAATGGAAAATAGGGTCGCCATACAATTTATATCGAAACAAAGATTGGCATTCCTCTTTAACTTTACCTACTATTATGCCCATCTTAACAGAAATTTGTAGAAGTTATACAAATTGGAAAAACATAATTCTTTCTCAAAGCATGACTACCTTCATGTCTCAGAATAACGTGACACACAGGGGGTTTCCACCATGGCACATAAAGAGTTAAAGATAAAAATGTGATAGATAATGATAAGAAATGAAGAAATTCTTTAAATGGAATCAAAACTTGCCATAATGGATCCCAGTGTAGCTCCAAGCGATTGCCACACTGAAGACGTACAGATTAATAATGTGCATTATATAATGACATTCCCTCCGTCGCACTCGGAAATAAAAAAAAAAAACTCTCTTAATTTGTATTTTTTTTAACCCTTTGTTGTTGGTCTTGTTTGTGGGTTATGAGATTTGCATGATTTATGACGAACAAAAAGCAGAATTTCACTCCGTTATTTTTCGCTCACATCGAAGGAACCTATAACCTTATCAACTTTACGCTGGTTTAAAATTCACAGAGAAAATTTCGTGCTCATTTTATCTGATCAATTGTGGATGCAGGATATATGTGACTTTGTGTAAATGGCAACCTTCGGAACCTTCTTTTGCTATCAAATTTGAAAGCACATACATCTTTTATGTATCAACAAGAGTTGTAACTTGGTGAAATTAGTAATTTGCAAAAATTTGAGCCGGGCTTTTGTTAAATTATTCATTAGATTAATTAGTAAATAAAACTACACGACATTTTTGCTTTTTCATGGAGAAGCATGATAATTGTAATTGAAATAACACCGTACTCACACGGTCATCAAAATGTCGCAGCTTATCATTATCATCATTATTATACATCAATAGCGAACAAGTGTTTCGGCGCAACCCATCAGATGCTACGTCATAATAAGCATGATTTCAGAAATGAATTATAGCGGTGAAAGGGCCATTACATCATTGCATCGCCTACTTCTCATACTACAGTCTGCTAAAGAACCCTTTGATAATCTCAAGTCTTTCTCCTTTTCACTTTCTTATTCTGAACCCAAATTCAATTTGCACAATGGTGATATTCAAAATTTCAGCCTCGTTGAGATAAAAGTGGAACATCACGCTGAATTATGGGCACGTTGACTAACAGTTGAATTCCACTTTGGGCTCCACGCGGTAGCCACCAAAAAAGAAAAAAAAAATCTTTTGAACTATTTTACCAAAAGACTTACACTTAAAGGACAAGTTCACCTTCACAGACATGTGGGTTGAGTGAATGCAGCAATATTAGTAGAGCACATCATTGAGAGTTTGAGGAAAATCGGACAATCCGTTCAAAAGTTATGAATTTTTGAAGTTTCTGCTCACTCAAGGCTGGATGAGAAGACTACTATAGCTTGTGATGTCATATGAGTACAACGATATAAAGAGAGAATAAAGAAAATTTAACATATTTTCACTTTTCTCGCATAACAAAAGAACACTTGACTTCTCTCTTTCAGAAGGCAGGGGGAATAATATGCCCTTAACATATGTCAGTAACAAGTCGAAGAAATGTGCGCTTTATTTAAAAAAAAGTAAAGTTTTGTGAAATTCTTTTTTTATTTTCTTTATATGGTTGTTCGCATATGACATCATACACTGGAGTAGTCTTCTCATCCAGCAGTGACTACGCAGATACTTTAAAAATTCATAACTTTTGAACGGATTGTCCGATTTTCCCCAAACTTTCACTGATGTGTTCTACTAATATTGCTACATTCACTCAATCCAAATGTATATAAAGGTGGACTTGTCCTTTAATGACATCTAATTTGAGGGAGCGTTTCACCAAAGACGCTTAACTGATATCACTACTATCTTTGGTTTCACTCTATCAAAATCACGCGCTCATGAAGTGCTAATGATAAGTTTCTATGGCAAGGTTCATAACATCACTAAAATTAGATTCGCTCTGAATGCAAAATATATATGACCACTAATGGACGCAACGGCACGCAGACATGAATTAACAACAATTAACCTATTATGAGGAAGGGCTGATTTTGCTACAACATGTATTTTCCAAAGACACCTGCCAGGGTTTACCGTGTTTTGTTTTTTTGTTTGTTTTTTTGTTTGTTTTTTTGTTTTGTTGTTGTTGTTGTTGTTGTTTTTTTTTTTGGGGGGGGGGGGTGAGGAATAACAGAAATGCCTTTATCTCTCGACAGGTATTCAGAGGCATTGGAAACGCTTACAGCGTCGCTTCCTAGGTTTGAGATCAGTAAGGGAAGACATTGACGATGACGGTAGTCAGCTCGAAGGTAGGTTCGCTTGTTGGAGGCACTCGCGGTCATCCCACGAGACCGACAACCACGAGTCATACGGTCCACACGATCGACATAAAAAATAGATTCATGAGTCGTACAGTCCACGAGTTATACGTCTCCAGAGCCACATAGCCTAATAGTAATGAGTTCGATGCTACACAGAAAAGGCTGACGAGACTGACACTGAGCAAGCAAAGCTCACAAGAAGAAGGACGAGACCGACATTACGAAAAGAAGGCTCGCAAAGCTCACAAGAAGAAGGACGGGACCGACATTACGAAAAGAAGGCTCGCGAGAATGACAATTTCATAGGTAAGGAAAACCCACCAGACCGTCACTTTACGCAAAGAAAGCTCACGAGGCCGAGACTACGAACAGCGCCATGTACATGCTAATTACATCTATGTACCTATACAGGATGTGCCGTGAAAGGGAAAATAATTTACTGGCAGGTGCAATTTCGCCAAGCTATTGAGCGAGAGATTGTTATTATCCTGAAGTGGCAACCCTCTTTCTTCCAACTCTCATATCTTTATTATGCCATTATCTGAACACCCCATACGATTATTTGGTCTAGGCCTATAGGAGGCGCTGCTTAACCTGTTGGTCTTCTTTGTCTAGAGTCGGTCTCGTGAGCTTTGTTTGCGTAGTGTCGAACTAATGAACTGTATAACTCGTGGGTATATTTTACGTGGTGTTGAACTACATGTAGTGGGCTGTGTAAATTGTGAGGTGTATGACTCGTGGGTGTCGGTCTCGTGACTGCACCCAGACATTATCCCTATAAACAGCTTACGTAATGTTAGATGATTATTTCTATTAAGAGTAGCTGCAGGGTAACTTGCCCTTATAATAAGGGGATGTTAGTAGGGCATGGTTTTCAACTTTAACCCCCATGATCCTCTTCTCGTCTGTATACTAGGAATGTTATTTGTGATGTCTTGTTACTGCCAATACGATTGATATTACACCATGTTTGATTTTTAAAGTAAACCGTTCCTCTTCTATGTGTTCTCCAGCATTTCTAATGAACCGCATGCTTTGAATAGTACGTTGTGTCATGTAAGTTCCACTCAACCCCAAATCAAACCAAAATTCGATGGGTTTACATGTAGGTTTTTTTTTTCGATTTCATATTGATTTAGATCGAATCCTGACACAATTGCGTCTTGAAAGGAAAATTTTCAAGTCATTATCAGAGGTCAAAAATATCCGACTCGTCGTGCTGTGGATTTTTTTCTTTCAACTTACTCAAAATTTTTAGCACTTTGATATTAAATTGTTGGCTTCCTGTTAAGCTTATGTTTCGAATCGGTAGGCCTACGTGTTCATTTGGGTGCACGTTACGAGATCGACATCCGCGAGTCATACAGCCTACGAGTTAACAGCCCACGAGTCATAGAGCCCATGACTTCGACATTAAGCAAACAAAGCGACCGGCACATTAGATTCCGTCTTTTATCTGTCGAACTCTTGGGCTGTTTTTACCTAGTGTCAGCCTCCTGGGCTTTATTTGCCTAGTGTCGAACTCGTGAGTTGTAGGACCTGAGGGCTGTATAACTCATGGGTGTCCTTCTTGTGGAATGGCCCCCTTTAATTTTGTATCAAGTTATGATGGTATTTAGAAATGTCAATTTTTTTATGTATATAGGAAAGAACAGCTGTTCCATTATGCCGAGTTTTTGGGGAAAATCTGGACAAGATATGTCGCTGCTTTCTTTGCAAATTGCATTTTCCTTTGGTTTCGTTTTGTCTATGGAAAAAAAAACTTTCCAAAACAGTATACAAACATTGAAACGGTATGAGCACATGGACTTGGAAATTCAAATCAAATTATGCATCATTCATTCTTAACTCCATTTACGTATTCATTATTGTTTGGGGGAAAATGTTGCAATGTTTCCTTTCACTGGAAAGAACACATTGTCCCACAGTGTATTCACAGAGTGTTCACATTGTATTCACGTATTCGACTATGTGAAGATGATGTCACACTGTCAAGGCTGACTATGGTGTTGTCGTTACGGAGAGTTCGTATTTATAGAAATGCTTTGTTTTGTACTGTAATTGATGACTCCCATTAAAGGAATCGTATAGTTTTGGTTGAGACCTAATGTCAGGTTTTGACATCTTTTGGTGAGATAATGAGAAACCTCTCATGAAATATGGAAGAGCACGTAATTCTATGAGGAATTCAGCATTTATTTGATAAAAATTGGATTTGAAATGGCTGAGATATTCAAAAAGAGGGATTCTAATAAAGTGTGGGACCCACGATTGCTTTGTTTTACTTTGTTTTTGAATGTTTTAGTCATTCCAATTTATTTGATTTTCATCAAATAAACTTTGAATTGCTCTTAAAATAGTACGCTTTGCACTATAATCATAGGCCTAAATGTTTTCTTGGTATCTCGCCAAAAGTTAAAAGCCCATTTCTTATCTCTACAAATACTGTACCCTCCCTGTAAGTTCACATCGTTAAGACGCTCAAACTCAACAGTGTGAAGAGATTCCACACTGTGTTTACACTGTATTCACACTGTGGGACATTGTGTTCTTTCCAGCAGGGAATATACACGGGAATTCACGCAGTGTACCGCCGAATTGAAAGAAGTTCCACCATGAGATCGTCAATATTTCTGGTGATGATTGGCATGACAGGTGAGTTTTTCCTACTACCTTTTACACCCCCAAGCGTACTCTCACATCGAGCCCTTTTAAACCTCGATCTGATGTACATGGGGTCATCCCAGTAGACAGACACCCACGAGTCATACAGCCCACGAGTTCGACATTAAAACAGGTCCATGAGTCATACAGCTCACGAGTCATACAGCCCATGAGTTCGACACTAGGCAAATAAAGCCCATGAGTTCGACAGTAGGTAAAAAACAGTCCACGAGTTCGACAGATACAACACGGCGCGTAATGTGTCAGTCTCGTGGGCCTTGTTGGCTTAGTGTCGAACTCATGGGCTGTATGACTCGTGGGCTGTGTCTTGTGAGCTGCATGACTTGTGGGCTGCATGACTTGTGGGCTGCATGACTCGTGGGTGTCGGTCTCGTGACGTGCAGCCGATGTACACTTCCCCTCCGCATCTCAACACACATAAGCTAGACAATGAAATAGAAAATTCAAGTCTGAAGATAATACTTGTGTATTTCGAGTTGCGTGGATACACGGGACCTTTGGCTTACGCCGATAGACATCCACCAATGAATACTGATGTATATATTATGACAAAAACATGCACGATTACAATAATGAATTATACTTACTGTTACTAAACTGATTAGGAACATTAGAGTATTGTATCATATGAATGGCTGTCAGGACCGTATTATAAGAAGACTTTGCCGAAATAAAACGCTCTGGTTTTAAAGAATCCCTTTTATTGATTTTTTTTTTTGTTCGGCTGGCCTCTGCCAATATTAGGTAACTCATGTAGTCCTTCGCACATTATATTGGTGAATTAATGGAGATTTAAGTGCTGATACTCCCTATTATGTTACAGCAAAGTGGTACTTTACCTCCATACCTTCGGGTTTTGCATCAGTCAAGAATTCATCTTTTAAAGCTTAGGTGACACGATAGCGCTCGAGCGCTTTCCTGCCACTTCAGCTTAAAGATAAATTTCAATATCGTCTGTTCATTCGCTTGACTGCATGTCTATATGTTTTCACCCCCAATGAAGTATGGGGGCGTACAGTGGGTGTGCGGTCTATCGTTGCGGACTCTGCCTCATGCCAGCTTTTAATCGGCGCAGACGGTCGTCGATTTGAACCCGTTGTAACGCGCATGAATCGCCCGCCCTTTCGTGAACTCGTCTCTTGTCAGCCAAGACGGGAAAAAACTGCAGGTACAACATAACATACAATGACATGATAAATGAAAAATGCCTCGGAGAACGTAGAGCTCCTTATGTTGTATGTAGTGAGTCCAGTGTTGACGAGCACAAAAATTAAATGAAAGCGAGATATTATTCAGATTCGCGAAGATTCAGGTGTGAGTTTCTTGAACTTGTCTCCCTCTACAAATGAAATGAACAAATTTCATTTATTTTGTAGAGGGAGACAGATTGAAGAGACTCATACCACAAGACAAATATTATTCAGTGAATTTATCTGATAATTAGGAGCGAACTACAGTAGTGTTTATTTATGCATTCTTACTGAAGCGTTCATGTTCTGAAATAGGACAAAATGATCTTAAACAAAGGGTATGCACACTTACGGCTGAAACCGCTCAGTGGATGTTTAGGGTGATTAGCAAGTACAATGTAATCGAAGGAAGGAATTTTCAAATGCCAATCCAAACTAAGCCACTTTCAAGTTCCCTACAGTGGACTGTGAATTATTCTACAACGTTGTTGACTCTTGTTTCGTGTATATTTAGGGAAGCAGAAAATTCAAAACTATATCAAACAGTGCAAAAAGTGCAAATCAAAACAATGTTTCTCGCAGTTTATCAACGTTTATTTTTCTCTCATAGTCTCTGCTTTTCCCTGATATACAAAAAGCGCATTCCAGTTTTGTGCGCTACCTTATAGCTTCAAACGAATGCAAGTTGGTGTTTAAATGTTATGATATCAACAAATGAACTATAAAAAATCCATCGCTATGGGATCTCCACGAAGAAAGTAACCCCCCCCCCCATTTATGTTTGTCACTTTTATAGGGTTATAATGGCAACAGCATCCAGTCCTTTCCCTCACCCCCCCCCCCCCCCAAAGAAAAAGCACGGTTAAACGGGCCTGATCTTGCGTTTCATATCTCTAGCATTGTGTCCCTTACTTTTCATGCTTACAGAAGACGCCGTTGTAATCGTGGGTGCTGCCAAAAATATATATTTTGCGAAAAGAACAAAAGAGGATTTCACAATCTACCGTACACTACGAAATGAGAAAGTCAGAGATTTGACATATGATCCACGAGATCAGTTCGTCTATTGGTCAACCTACTCCCGCCGTATACGTCGGGCTGGCATTGCCGACGGAAAACCTGAAACGGTGTACACTAGTAAGTCCTAGTTTTGAACAAATTTTATGATGTTGCACTGCAAAAGCATCGGTATTAGATTTAACTTCACATCGAACTGGACCCCATGGAAGACCAGCTTTTTAGCGTATAACGGAATATGTGCCATCCAGCCTGCCAGCCATCCTCTCAGATGGAAAATGAATGAACGAACGAACAAACAAACAAAAACAAACACCAGGGCCCTGTTTTATCAAAGGATGAAATCGATTTTAAATTTCCTTAACACACAGGCTGCCATAGACTTATCATAGAAATCAACTTTACAATCAATTCTAACTCTTCATAAAACAGGGTCTAGGAGTGTTAAATCTAACATCGATCAAGTGTCAATAGAGGACCACACCCCAGGTGTAGAAAGTATGTTGTGTTCACTAGCACTTCGCGGTGTTAATTTGACACAAACAGTAGTTGGTGGTAGTTTTGACACTGCACGCTGGTGTTCATTCAACAATGACACCGCACGGTGTGGATTTGATGCTTATGCTGGTGTTAATGTCAATGGTATAATGACCAGGGCCTTCGGAGCGTTTTCAAAAGTTGGGGCACACTTCCGCTCTTCATGAGCTAACAAGCCACCAACCCCTCCCCCCCCCCCCCCCCCCCACCACCACCACCACCACTCCCGTGTTTCTTTAGCTGGCAAGTCCTCAGTCAAGACCTCTAGCTATTTCTTTTTAGTGCCACATACGTGCTTCCGGATTTAAAAAAAGAGTGTGTGTGTGGGGGGGGGGGGGGGGGCAAAGTGATGACACCTTGTGTATTCCTTTTTATGGTGCACAAAAAGTGAGGAGCCCGAGCACCCCCCCCCCCCCCTCCCCCGTTCCGGCGACCATGATAACACCCGTCCAGTTTCAATAGAAGACCACACCAAGTGTTACAGTAGTGGAAATGTGTTCGCTTTTTTTTTCCGAAAAATCAAGTACTTTAACTGAAATTCCTTAATCGTCTTGTTGAAGTTCATAACCAACAAGAAGAACAGTAACTAAGAAACTAGTCGAAAAACGATTTCTCATATTGAAATGACACCCGGAGATATTAATTTAACAATATTAAATGAGCACCGGAAATTTCGATGTTTTAAGTGTAACCATCTCGATGTTTTAAGTTTAACACCGGACTTTTTGAAGTGTATGAAGTCATTGGGTGGTAGACGTCTTTAAAGGTGCACCACGTATTCTTTGTATTCTGCATGTGATTCTGAAAAGGGCCTACTCACTCATTCGGGGCAACATACATACCCAAGAAAGAATGTGTGGTGTACCGTTATACCGGGGAGGTTTTTTCCCACCTCCCTAGTTATACAGCTTTCTGCCACCGACGTCCTACCGCCACGGAAGCCTTCAGAGATTTCGTTAAGAGCATGGTCAATATAAGGAGGTAAAGGCATACTTTATACGCAGGTAAATACGGGACTAACTTCAAACAGTCCCCATTATGGATATATGACTAAGCCGCAATATTAATCATTGTTTTTTAACACAATTGGTTACGACTGTTATATCGGTGTATAATTGAAGGGTTCGCAAAAACCGATAAGTCAATTTTTTAAGATTTTGAAGTACGGTCTCTGTCATAAAGTACAAAATAATACCTTTTAAATGATATATTGGCCAGTACATAAAGGTACATTTTTGAAGTTATGGTCAAAAGAAGTACAAATTTTCTTATTATTCTCTTTATTTTTCTTGACCTTTAATCGCGAATATCTCCATTTGGCAAATATGGACTTATCGGTTTATGCGAACAAACTCTTCAATATTGAACTTCATTAAGTGCACTCGTGAGAGAACGTTTTGATTCCGTTCGACTGCTTTAAGTTTTAACTATCCGTCATTACAACCAATTTCAGTATTATGTTGAATCGAACTTTGATTAAGAGATTGCCCGACTCCGCACATGAAGAAAAAAAAATGATTACATAACTCTTAAGTCAGAATTTCTCTCCCTCCCCCCCCCCCCCCCCAACCATCCCCAGGGAATCTACCCACGGAAGTCCCACTTGCCATTTCTGACTCAAAGCGTGCACTCTTCACTGCGTTCTCCAAATGGTTCCCTTCGAGACGGAATGAGGACATCGTTGTTGTTTCTCTTCTGAACTTCACGCTTCTAGAAGTCCTCGCCAGGAAAGCTGGCTACATAATGAGCATGGTGGTTGACGACGTGGAAAGGTTTGTGTATAATTAAAGGAGACGATCGGATGATTTTCAGATTTTTACATTTGAACAACTATAAAGTTAGCTATACTGAGGACAAAAAGGGTAAACTGGCACCTCGTCTACAACCACACTGTCCACCGTTCACCTATATAGTCTAATGCTATCTCGTCTAAACTCGTTTCGTCTACAAATGCCAATTAGTCTAACTACCATTTCGTCTACTAACCATTTAATCTAATCTCTAATTTGTGTCAGTCACATTTCGTCTAATACCCATTATGTCTATAGACCATTTTCATTTTCGTATATTAATCATTAGGTCTATGAATGAAATAGTCTACAGCTCATTTTGTCTAATAGCCAATTGGTCTACATCCACATTGTCTAATACTCAATTAGTCTAATAACCTGTTAGTCTACTCCCAACTGGTCTACTCAACTCGTCTACTCCCAATTCGTCTTCTCCCAACTGGTCTACTCCCAACTCGTCTACTCCTAACTGGTCTACACCCAACTCGTCTACTCCCAACTCGTCTACTCCCAACTCGTCTTCTCCCAACTGGTCTATTATAGTCTTGCTTTTTCTACTCCAAACTCCTTACTTAAGTCTACTTCATCCAGTTTCCTTTCCCAATGAAATAGCTTGAACACTCTTGGTGCCTCATTTGGTTTAATCTTTTGTTCTACTTATGACAATTTTATCACTTTTATTGGGTATAGACGAGTTGGAAGTAAACAAGATGGGAGTAGACCAGTTGTGAGTAGACAAGTTTGGAGTAGACCAGATGGGAGTAGACCAATTTAGAGTAGACCAGTTGGGAGTAGACCAATTGGGTATAGACTAGTTGGGTGTAGACCAGTTGGGAGTAGACCAGTTGGGTGTAGACGGGTTGGGTGTAGACCAGATGAGTATAGACCATGTTGGGTATAGACGAACCAAAGGTTGGACGATATGATAACTAGACAAAATGAATGCAGTCGAGAGGACTTGTAGACAAGGTGGGAGTAGACAAAGTGGCGGTAGGCGAAATTGATATTAGACGACAAGTACACATTGTGAGTATAGACGACTTGGCTATTAGATCAATTGCTCAGTAGACGAAATGCTCCTTAGACGAGTTGGGTATCAGGCAGTACGGGTAACAGGGCAAAGTGACTATTAGACAATGTGTGTACTAGACGAATTAAGTTGTAGTCCAAATGGGTATTAGACGACTCGGTAGTAGACGATTTGCCAGTACACGAATTGGAAAATAGACAGAGTGGCTGTAGACGAAGTCACTATCAACCGAGGACAGAGTGTCAGAATTTAAAGGGATGGTACGGTATTGGTTGATATGAAAATTGGGCTTTTAACTTTCTGCGAGATACCAAGAAAACACTTATGAAATACTACAGAGCATACCATTTTAAGAGGAATTCAAAGTTCGTTTGATGAAAATCAGGTTTGGAAAAACTGAAACATCCAAAAACAATGTAAAACAAAGCGATCGTAATAAAGAAAGAGAATCGCTCTGTTTGGGATATCTCAGCCATTTCAAAACCAATTTTCATCAAATGTTGAATTCATCATGGAATTACATGCTCTTTCATATTTGATAAGAGGTTTCTCATTAACTCACCAAAAATGTTACAAACCTGAAATTATAGGTCTCAACCAAATCTATACGATCCCTTTAAGATAATTAGGATGACCAATAAGTATATTTTCAGAACAAATTGCAATGAAGAAGGATGACGACATGGCAGCCTCACCATAAGAATGCATGAGTCGGGGGTCAAGGAAGCAGAACAAAAAAAGGCAGGCATAGATTATACACAGGTGAACTCGCAAGCAAGCCGTATTTAAAATGGAATTACACTGTGTTTATGGAAATTGAAATATGTGAGCCCCCTATGTCATCATCCTTGTTCATTGTAATTTGTTTCAGTCTTTTTTTTTCAGAGTATTGTTTCTCTGCTTAAGAACCACAATAAATTCCTGATCTATGCATAGAGTTGTTGATTTATGTACTACATGATGTGAAATTATGAAAATCGTTTGGAATGTTCCTTTAATTATGGATTTCCTATCTAGACCGATTTGGGTTCGTTGAGGGCAGCAGACAATTTGTGGCACTAGGCGCAGCCATTAGCTCAAATTGTGGCACTAGGCGCAGCCATTAGCTCAAATTGTGGTGTCCCAGCCTACCCCCTCCTCTCCCCCCGCCCCCGGGCAACATGCTTATCGCGCACTTGTAGCAGGAGTACGCGCACTTGTTACAAAGGTTCGCGAGCATTTGCGCACTTAGTACGAGATGCCTAATTGGCTAACACAACCATGCATCAGTTTTTCATTCCGCGCGCGTGCTAATGTAGGAAGGGGGTGGGGAAGTGGGGAAGGGGTGGTCTTCGGAGACACCGCAGTAATGGCGCTGCCCATGTTGATAATAGGGAGCTTTAGATGTTTGATGCGCGGACGTTCAAAGGAAAAAAAATGTTCTGAGCGTGCGCAGTAGCGCGCGTAAAGTCAATCTATTTTTAGCTTGCGTCGCCTGAGTTTTTCACTACGCGTACTGGGCTATTTTCACGTCTGCACAGTTTGCGACGTAGAGAGCTTCTTCATGCACTGATCATGGGGGGCGCGATTTTATTTTTTATACGTTGTGTCCCAGCGTAATCTAAAGCTACTTTTCCACAGGACGCAGGGAGAGGAGAACGTCCAGCGCAAGCGTCGGCTCAAACGTTCGCGCGTCAAAATCTAAAGCTCCCTAATACACAAAGCGCGTCACAGAATTGGTCAATAGCCTAGATGATTGTTTATAATATTTTTCAAACTGTGCAACATTCCTGAACCATTGCCATACTTACATTGAAAAATAAACTAATATTGTGGGTATAACTTGGTAAGAGGTGTTTGAATAAGATGTGACTGCCAAAGAAAGTCTAACAAAACGAAAACATGTTTTTCATGAAACATTAAATTTCGCTGCTATTATTTTGTACTTCAGGTCAGCAATGGAAATGTCTTAAAGGTGCATGGTCCCGGTGTTTTAGTCAAATGCGTACGCGGGCGCACGGCGCAAGTTTCCTATAGATACCTACGCTATCGACTCCTCTTTAGCGCTTACGCTTTGGCCCACTTCCCCGAGTCCGAAGTCGGGCGAAGAAGTCCGATCCACTGTAGTCAGTGGTCTAATCAGAGTTCGGCTCATGATTCGGCTGAGGGGGATGACAGCTTTAGCAAACTTCTTTTGTGATGTCATAATAACAAGCACATATGCACGCACCCTGGCATTACTACAGACTGCGCGATGCGCAGAGAAGACAACGAAGGCAACGTTACTTAGCAACACCTACGCACTTTACTCTTGATGACAGCTCAACTTCGGTAATCTTCGTATTAATGCTAACGGTGATCGGCAGTATCATCAACAGCGCCCTCTACACTACCGGGACTATGCCCCTTTAATATCAGACGAAGGCAGACAGTATTATTTCTATGACAGACAGCTTGTTAAAATTATAATTAATTACAGGTAGCTTGTGTACGTTCTTTTCTTTTAAGTGAGGAGCAATTATGAATGAATAATATCATTGTTAATGTCAGTACACTAAGAGGAGTTTTATACAGATAAGGATATTTTCCTTCAGCTAAAACTAGCTGAAGAGGTAAAGCTAAGAAGAGAACTATGCATTTTCATCTACTCCACTTTACAGACATCTTTATTGGTCAAGTGAGAGATCGATATATCGTATCCATATCGATAGCAACTCCTCGCCGAAGAAAATGGTATTTCACGACGGGTTCTCAAAGCTCGACTTCGGTGAAGGTATGAAATATTATGACAGGAAAATAAGAGAAACATATGAAAATGTCAACTTAATATGAATATAATTGAGTATTTCATCTATTTCGCATTCGAATGAAGTTATAAGTCTTATGGTTCAAATAAGTATATACATTAATTAAGTTTATTGATTACAAATTTTCGGTGAGCGTATGTAACGCTGGACCGAAATCTATGTACTAACACATGAAGGTCAATCTAGTAATGCTCGTTGAAGATGTTCTTTACGATTTACATATCAATTTTTTTTTTTTTTTTTTGGGGGGGGGAGGGGGTGGGTGGGGGTTCAATCCCTTCATTGCGCAGAGCACGGCTTGGTAAGATTAAGCTCTTGAATAGATCTTATTCTTCAAAGCTTCTTTTTTTTTTTCATCATAATCTTTTCCAGAGTGTGTGGTTTCTTTACAATATCAATTTCGATTACGAAACTCCACTTGAATTGAGTAATACATCATTTTGAGCTTAAAGTCTGATCTTTCAGAATCTGCCCTAATCTGAATGGACTGCAGACTGGACCATATCTGTCTTGAAATGGAATATCGAGAATCCATGAACACGCATACACAAAAACACACACACACACACACGAACACACACATAGAACCTTTAGACACAATCAGTATGCATAAAACTGGATTGTGCATTGATCCACTTGTGAGCTTGTTTCATAAAAGATAACCGTGAAAGGCATTCACCCTCTTCTACTTACATCCGAACCGCATTACCCCCTACTAAAATCTATTCCCTATTTAACTGATGTACATGATTATAGTAGGAAAATAATCGCCTGAAAAAAATGTTAATTGGAAGCCGCAAACAAGCTTATTGGGACTATCTCGGAAATTTGAATGCATGAGTAGGAAATACATTGCTCTTATTGGAAATTTATTAAGAATATGCGCGAATTTGATTTTGACAGAAACGAAAATAGAGCATATACGATCGGTGAAATAAAATTTTATAATGATAAATGTTCCCGCGCGTGTGCTGTTTGAATTTGACTACGCATTCATGAATTGAAATGACAATGGTATGCATTTGGCCGAGAAACCCTATAGTAAGTGAAGATAAGAAATACGAAAGTCGGAATTGATGAAACTTTTTATGGAACATGTCATCGACAGTAATAATATTACTTTTTGTCATCTTCAACATGCCGTTTTGAAATGAAATGAAATTTATTTAACAAATAAACATCGTCAATATAGTCAAAACAGTCAAGAGTTAAAGTTCACTTTTTGTGAAAAAAAAAGAAAAACAGGCAGTAGTGTGCAGGCTAGTCGTGGCCAGTCCTTTTCAAGATATAGATTATATAACATAATTTATGTCAAAGGGCGCTACCGCTGCACCATCCCGTAACTGGATCAAAGGCTTTCTCTTCTGAGAATCTACAATATAGGCGAAACAAATGCTTCTTCAGTTCAATAATCGCTTGGTTTATTGTTCTGAATTTTGGAATGTATTTACAAATTAACATTAACAAACATTGACAAAGCTGTTGCCAATTCGACTACAAGGACACATTGATTTAACTTTATCGCTAATGGCGGTAGATTCTTCGGATGAGGTGACCTATTGAAGTCTCTGCCCCTGGGTCCTAGTTACGTCTAACTCGAGTACCACCTGGAGCGAAGTCCCCTCGATCCCTCTCTAGGTTTTCTAGACTCTATACTCCCATGCGGTTGAAGGTTACTCCAACATTAAACGCCAACTTTTGTTGGCGTTTCTCCCATTTCTGTGTAAGTTTTGATACTCTCTCTTTTTTTTTTTAATATGGCTGCCTGATGTGTGTTTGTGTGTCAAAATCTGCTCTCCAAATATCTCCTGAAATGCATGTGTGAAAGGACTTTTTCTGCAAACTATGACTATATCTTGGATATAGAAGCACTCAGCACCTTGTGAGTATGTAGATATTGTGTAATTCATCCCTCAAATGGAGTAGTTCTGGAACTGAAATCTTTGACTCGAGAGCTCCATGAATCAACTTTGACTGTGTTGGTCCCACATATTGACACTTCTGTGACAGTTCAGCCCTCTACACTGTATCTGCCTGGCTGCCAGTCCTCTCAAGCTTCATTGCCAGGGTCAACCTAGAAGGTGAGAACAATTTACACTAATCCTGTCGCCTATTGTCCAGACACAATGGCCACTACCGCTGGAGGACCCAGCACAAGACAATCTGCAGCTGTGACATGCCAAGTAGTGAAAGAGCTTGTGAAGAATGACGAGTTCAGCTCTCTCCTGAAATCCATTGTACGCGGGGCCATTGAAGAAAAAATGCGAGATCTGATGAAAACAATCCAGGTTGTTCAGGGTGAGGTGCTGGACCTGCAACAAAAACTTCACATGAAAGAAAAAGAGATCACTGGATTGAACAAAACTGTGACGACCCTCAGTGGTGAGCTGCAGAAAGTCAACAACATGGTCAATGACCTCGAGCAGTACTCTCGACGTTCCTGCATTCGAATCTTCGGTGTGGAGGAGAGGCCTGGCGAAGACACTGAGGCCACTGCAGCAGACATCATCCGTGATCGGCTTGGTATCACCTTGACGCCAGGAGATGTAGATCGCTGCCACCGCACTGGAAAATCACCAAAGTCAACGACAACACCAAACGCCCGGGAACAAACAAGACACCATCGATCAATCATCATGAAGCTATCGGCCTACAAAAAGCGACGTGAAATACTTGCGAACAGGAGGAAGCTGAAGGGATCTGGAATTTCCATTGTGGAGGATCTGACAGTAAAAATCCAAGCACTTCTGGCAAAAACTCGAGAGAACAGAAAGGTTCTGGCAGCGTGGATAGTAGATGGCAAGGTCATCGCCATTCTGCCTCCTAGTGTTGGAAAAACTGTGAAAAAGATGATACGAAGTGAAGATGACCTCATTCTATAGATGTAATCTGCCAATACTCTTGTTATACTTCCTCAGAGAGCGTATTGTTTGTATGTATTCTGGGCTAATTCCATGTTTTAAGCCACATTTTCGTGTACAGATTGTATTGTTTATTTCTTTCCTGGTATTGCTTATTACTTTATTCAGTGAATGTGTGTGTGTGTGCATTGCAGTACTTCTACTCAGTCATGGCTGTGTATATCTTGTGTTTCAGAAATTCTACCATTTAATCACATATGTGATGACAACGAATTCAAATTTACCCTTTATCAGTACTTTCATTTGTCAAAAAATATAGATATATCAAAATTTTATTCACTTGTAATAAATCCTTTTGAAATAAATTCGGTGAATTTTGATAATGAAATATCGTATGATACAGATACTAAAGATGATAATCAAATATTAGCAAGGTTTAAATGTCAATATATGTTTGATGAAGATTTCCGTTCCAGATTTTCTTATGAGCAATCAGATTTCTCAGTTTTTCACTTAAGTGTGAGAAGTCTCCCAAAAATTTTTGATCAGTTTAATGTGATGCTTTCATCACTTGATTATAGTTTCAGTGTTATAGCACTCTCTGAGAATTGGTTTGATGAAAATACAAACGTTAAATTTTATAATATTGATAGTTATTCTTTGCTTTATAAGTTTAGAACTCAGAAGGCTGGCGGTGGAGTTGCTATGTATATCCGCAATGATTATCAACATATTATATTACTTAAGGATTTATCATGTATTACACCAGATTATGAAATGCTTTTTATTGAAATAGTCATCAAGAAAAAGTCTGTAATTGTAGCATGTATTTACAGACCACCAAATACTGATATATCATCTTTTTCTGACAAAATGCATAATGTATTAGAAAAATTGGAATGTGAAAAGAAAGATATTTACTTCACAGGAGATTTCAATATCGATTTATCAAAATCTGGCATACATAATAAAACAAAAGATTTTGTTGGATATGATGTATTCGTTTAATTTATACCCTTTGATTACAAAACCAACTCGTGTATCTACCAAACATGCTTCTTTGATTGATAATATTTATACAAATGGTTTTTTTTTTGAATTATCAGTTCCAGACTGGTATCATCTATGACGATCTTTCCGATCATTTTCCATGTAGTCTTTTGTATATTTAAAACAAAATGTATGGCTGTGGTTGATAAAGGAAAGAAATATATTAGGAAAAGATGTATAACAAATGAAAATATTTCATTATTCAAACAAAAATTGATATTAATTGATTTGTCAAATGTTTGTAACCAGAATGGGGTAAATGAAAGTTATGATATCTTTTTTGAAATGTTTCCTCTGTATATAATAGTTGTTTTCCACTGCGGTTTATTCCTTTAAATACCAGACCACGTTGCTGAAAGCCTTGGATTACAAAAGGTATATTGAAATCTATAAATGAAAAGAATAAGTTGTATAAATTGAGTTTGAAGAATCCAAGTGTTATATATTTTGAGAATTACAAGAACTACAGAAATAGACTTACAAACATACGATATTCAAAATATAGATATTATACTGATAAGTTTACTGTAAACATGGCAATGTATAAATGATGTACTTGGAAGGAAGAAAGATGACTCACTACCTCAATGTATGTATCATGATGATGTGAAGCTTTCATCTAGACAGGATATTGTGCAACAGTTGAATTCTTATTTTGTTAATGTTGGGGCAAAACTCTCATCATCAGTACCGAACACTTTGCGTGATTTTACTGATTATTTTTCATATCAAAACAGTAACTCTTTTTTCTGTACACCAGTATCTACTCATGAAATAGTAGATATATCTTTATTTATTCAAAGTTCAAAGGCAAGCGGTCCTGATGATATTGCGCCAAGAATTATAAAAGAATGCATTCATTGTTTTGTTGAACCTCTTTGTTATATTTACAATTTATCTTTGCAGTTTGGTGTTGTCCCTGATAATCTTAAAATAGCTAAAATTGTTCCGTTATTTAAGAAGAATAATCCAGAATGTATTGAAAATTATAGGCCGGTTGCAATTCTTTCTGTTTTTGCTAAAGTTTTGGAAAGATTAATGTACAATCGTCTTTCTAATTTTTTAACCAAAAATAATATATTGATACCAGAACAATTTGGATTTCGAAAATATTTCTGTACATGTTCTAGCGTAATATCCTTCACAGATTATATTTTGCAGAAAATTGATGATGGTAATTATTGTTGAGGAGTCTTCACGGATTTGTCAAAAGCATTTGACACCATCGACCACAAGATTCTACTTAAGAAATTGTAATTATATGGAGTGAGAGGTGTACAGTTACAGTGGTTTGAAAATTATTTGTCCTATAGAAAACAATATGTGATGGTCGATGGTGTCAGATCCTCTTATCTCTTTGTAAATATTGGTGTACCACAAGGTTCTGTTTTGGGTCCTCTGCTTTTTCTTATTTATGTTAATGATATAGTAAATTGTTCTCGTGTATTTAAGTTTTCACTTTTTGCTGATGATACAGTGGTTATGTTTTCACATAAGAATATTGTTTTATTGATAAGGACAGTGGATACACAACTTCAATCATTAAATGAATGGTTCAAGAGTAACAAGTTATTTTTGAATTATAATAAAACAAAATATGTTATTTTTCATTCTACGACTAAAAAAGTATCGTTGAATAGTGATACTTTAATGATAGATAATAATGTTATTGAAAGAACTGAATCAATATCTTTTCTAGGTATACTTATCAGTGAATCCCTCAGTTGGAAACTTCATATATCCAATGTTTATTCAAAAATCTCACGGACCGTTGGGATTTTATCAAAACTCAAACATTTTTACCAAGAAAAATATTGATTATTATGTATAACTCTATTGTGTTGCCACATTTAAATTACTGTAATGAAATTTGTGGAAAAACATATCATGTACATATTAGATAAGCTTGTTCTTCTTCAAAAACGAACAATACGTTTAATAAGTAATGCCCCATATTATAGCCCCAGTCTGCCATTGTTTATTAAATTACAGATTTTGCCATTGCATGAACTTGTCAGATTGAATATCCTTATCTTTATGTTTAAATATCATAGAGGTATGCTCCCTTCTGTATTTGATAATATGTTTCTAACAAATCCTTATTTTCATATGTATTCCACTCGTTCCCGAAGTAATTTACGGTATCCCTTTACTCGTTTGACTGTACGATCCCACTCTATTAGGTTCACAGGTGTAAGTGAATGGAATTCAATAAGTACATGCTTTGAAATGCAGTACAACTCTTTCTAGATTTAAGTGCTTACTGAAGCGTTCTTTCTTTAAACAGTTAGCCATGACTGAGTAGTAGAGTAGTATGTAAACTGCATGTGTGTGTGTGTGTGTTGTATGTGTGTGTGTGAGTGTGTATATACTATGTACGTATTAATGTGATGATTTTTTTTTTATTTACTTGATTTCACACAGAACCAGTTGTAATATATGTTGCTATTGCAAAGCTGTATTTTCATGTGTAGGCAACCTAACACAAGCACAAGATGCTTTCAAGGCTGCCTGGCTCTCATTGTAAACGCCATTATTACATGCTATTGTGTTTTATTTTGCCGAATAAATGGCCTAAATTGGCCTCAATCAATCAATCTTCCCTGGCCCCTGCCGCAACCTCCTTCGGGTTGATGAGAGATTTCCTCTGCTCAGATTTTCAAACACTGCATGTGGCCTTTTGCCACCACCACTTTCCCCTCGTTCCAAATTCATAGGGCAGACCAGTATGTCGGCAACACTGTTGCACACCGAACCCTCCCGACGAACTGGATACACACGTAATGATTTCACAAACAATTTTGTGCTCTGGTCTGAAGAATTTTGGGTTTTGCATCCCAGTCTTGTTCTCCAAAATTTCCTTGTTAACTATACACTTGTCTATGTAGGACCAATCATTGGATGTTAATTTGTTAAACAAGTTTTCTTATTGGAGGAGGGGGTGAGATGGTTCACACAGCTTCCTACCAATTGGTCAAAATGGTCACTCCCCTTCGAGTGACTTTTCCTTAATTTCAAAGAATTGTTTTTGATCATGGTTACCAAAGAAGGAGGATATTCCTTTAATGTTAGTTGACCGCTACGATTGGGTGTGACTATAATATGCCTCTTTTGGGCTGTCCTCCCACTGGTGGACATTTGGCAGGTGTACCACCCTCGCTCCTAGTATAAGCGGTCTCCACTTGGTGCGAGCCACCCTCTCCCTCTATGTTATGCTTTATTTCACTTATGCCCCTGACGTAATGAAGGGTTGAGGGGTTACTGCCCTCTTTCTTCCTGTGCAGTGTAAACTCATTTTAATGGATGCCTTGAACATAAACATAGATTTCATGTAAAAGGGCTGATAAGATTATCAGTAGAACTTTCACATGGACAATGTAACCTACCATGTCGTGACAACATACTTGCAATATTCACTGGAGCAATGTTATTATGTACATATTATTCGCAGGTTTTCATATGGAATCATTATGCATTATGTAATGAGAGATACTTCCGTAATGATTTCTGAAAGTTACAGGTATTCATCTTCTTTAGATCCTGTAGAAATCCTCTCCAATTATACTGCTCACTTATAGGGGATCATGTATACATTATTTGATAAGAAATATTTTCGTGATGATTTTGGAAAAGCGTTAGGGGTTCGTCCTTTTTAGATCCTGAAGAAATCCTCTCCCAATTATACTGGCACCCGTTAACCATGGAGTGTTTTACCAGCTAAAAATCCTATTTTTGTTGGTTTATAACTCATACTTTCTAAGAACCGTGTAAGTATTATAATCATGCTGAATCTTAAAGGGGAAATCCAATCCAAAATAAGTTAATCTGATAAAAAAGAGTAAAATCTTTCCAGTTCAACGGTAAAAGTTTGACTGTAATTCGATGAAAATAAGGGAATTGTGCTAATTTCTGCAAAACAGTTCTTATACGGTGAATATGAATATGCAAATGAGTGAGCTAACCACGTTATAACCTCAACATTCTCCATTGATCGTGTACAAAAAAAGACGAAAATTTATGACCATCATTCAATGATGAAGTTATTCCTGGTTGAATAACTTCATCACAGTGATTTGTTAGATCTACCAGGATCTGAGCCTCGGGCATAATTGCGTTTGAATGAAAAGCTGGAAATTTCAACAATTTATGTACAACATATATGGCAAGTTGTGAGGGGATGACATGCTTACTTGTCCATTTGCATATTTACATTGACCGTTCAAGAAATGCTTCGGGAAAAATCATAGAAACTTTACAATGTCATAACTTCCCATATTTTCACCCGATTTCGTAGTTGATAGGTCAAACATTACAGCTGTAATTACGAATAGGTATAATCTATAAACATCTATCATTTCTAAACTGTGAAATAAAATTATGCTCTCGAAGTTTTTTGAAACAGATTGCACGTACTAATTTATTTGTGTGTGTGTCTGTGTATAACAAAAAATATAGATTGAAGATATGACGGGCATGTACATCCCCACACTTGTAGTCCATAAGCCACGCGCGAAAGGATACGGGTGTTATATTGTAAGATTTGCCTAGGTACAAGTTGTCTAATTCTAAATATGATTCAAATTGTTTTCCTCATTGAGGAAGAGGCAATCTCAATATGTTTCTACCACGATAAGCTTTCGTTTCTATTCCTAGAAACAAAGTCGAGTGTTTTATTTCACTTTACATGTAAAAAACGCACAGTAAGAGTAAGAGGGCCGTGTGTATCGAGAACCAGCGGACCCTCAGCAAATTTCAAATGAAACTGATGCGTTTTTCTTTTTACATTTTTTTCCCACTGTTTCGTCTTTTGTGACATCACAAAACAGCGCAAAGTCTCTTTGGTCTGGGAGGCGGGCGCCTCCGTCGTTTGAAAACGTCAAGCTTTCCGTTGGATACCACAGCCGCATGGAATTTCACGGATGACTCTTATATTCGACGCGACCTAGCTGTCTCATGCCGTACTCTATTTGTTGTTGGTACTAACAAACAGAAGAAGGTCGAGGTGGAGATATTCCCCAGTTCAATGACTGACTTTTCGGGTGACCCTGTGCCCTTTACTGACGACAAGTCCACCCATGCTAAAATACTCGTTATTTGTGAGTGATACTGTCTTGTAAGTTGGGGGATTTCTCACTGATCAATGTATTATCACATGTTAAAAGTTTCCGAATGTATCGTTTAATACCTGAAACATGTGAATAAGGACGTGCTGATGTTCTTGGGACTCTAAGACATTATCTCGCTTGCACTTATCAAGCAAAACTAGGATCTTTTTTCTACAAACGTTGATGACGATAGATCTGAGTCGGGTCTTCGTTATAAAGATAAATAGAATCACTCGATTGTTTAAACAGACTGCGTTAACAAACTTGACTGCCTAAATTGACAATAAAAGGTAAATTGTACATGCCGAAAGTGGAGAAATCTGTTGTATCCTCCGAACAGAGTTCGGAGGATACTATGGATTTGGCCTCGTTGCGCCGCTTCCGCCGCGTCCGCCGCACAGATTTTCTTGTGAGCGCTCTACTGGCTGCAGTTCTTCTTCGATCATCTTCAAATTTGGCATGAAGGTGTATTATGGTATTAAAGACGAAGATGCCTATATTGTTTTTGGTGGTGGCGTCCTCGCTTGTTCCGTCTTTATACACAGGGACTCCAACCTCAAGCACCTTCTGATCTGGAGATTCTCTCGCCTACACCCCTAGCAAACGGGAGACTCCAACTTGATGTGCGCGAAGCGCGAAGTTCCTTGTGGCCGGGGTCCAGCTCTAGGGTTTCTCACGCTATCTAAGGCTGATTCTTCGACACACGATGACACTAAGTAAGAAATCATTTCAAGCGGGATAAATCAAATCTCAAGAGGGAGAACGGGAGATTTTGCAAAAATAGGAGATCTCCCGTCGAAAGCGGGAGAGTTGGAGTGTCTGTAAAACAAGAAAAGGTAACTTTAACAGGGTCTGCTTGTGTGTGCGACGCTGGCCTTGTTTCTTGACCGATTTTTTTTTCCAAATTTGGTATGTAAATGTATTATAGTCAAATCTATACACCTACACCTATTGATAATGCTGCCCTCACTGTTCCACCTTTAACAGGATAAAAGGTCACCCTGATCATGTCAAAATTTGCCAAAATGCATGCTTATTGAGGCAATAGCTTGATCGTTATTTAATGGATTTTACTCAGACTTGCTAAAGAGGTGTATGGGTGGTCATTCTACATGAAGGACAAAGCAGTTTGTGGTGACATGGAGTGTTCCGACATGGAGGTCATGTCAAATTTCTTGTATATGCTGTATAAGCCACATTTCTTATCGGATTTTATTCAAACTTGCTATCGAGGTTTAGGGGGAGTTATTCTAGGTAACAAAGGTTTTCATTCCCAGCGCTCTCATTGTTCAAACTTTTATAGAATGACATGTCACATTCCTTGCATGTGCTAGATATACTAGCCTCATTTCTCTTCGGATTTTATTGTATCCGGCGACAGTTGCCATATTATACAGCATTCTGGCCTAAAAAGTAATCCAGATGGGGTATGGGTGACGGGATCGGGGGATACCATGAGCTCGATTGCGTTAGTTTGTTTATTAGTTTGTTAGTGTGCTTATCAATTTTGTTGATCATGTATAATTCTGTATCTATACAAATCATCACTAGAATCAGATGCCATTTTATTCTATGTATTTGTCCTAACAATAGTGGTTTCAAGCCATTAGCATATTTCAGTGTATATTTGCATAATTGTTGATTTTGCATTCAGAGGCTGCTAATTGTGCATGTCGAATATTTCGTAACGTCCGATGTGACATGTAATGGTGTAGATCTACATGTATATAGCTGAAGATACTTATTTCCTCTGGTGATATTTGCAAGGAACTTATACATCAAAAGAATTGAAGAATATTGCTGAATGACACACATCTGGTCTTGACGAGATGCACCCATTACCACTTAAAATTAAACAAAAGGTGTCGTATAAGCATTGATTCAAAGTTCAATTTTGTAATTGTTCACTTAAAACGGTTGGTAGACCAACAAATTCCATATCTGCCAAAATAATTGTAATAAATGAAAGTGGTGATAAAACACTGCAAAAAGTCCGGTGTTAAATAGTGAACACCGAGCTGGCGTTAAATTTTCGGTGCTCATTTATGGTGTTAAATTAACACCTACGGGTGTCATTTCCAAATTTTACCGTATAGGCCTACGCACATCACGCTGCCAGGGCAGCACTAGCCAGCCAATCAGACGTATCCATCCGTACAGGTTGGTACGCGCACATCTCCTTTCCCGCCAATTGTGCATTGATTATGGTCATAATTATGCATAGCACGAGTGGCACAGGGCACCACTGCGTGCGTTGTGGCCGCGGCCGTCATGTCACATGCGCTGCTGACTTGACAACCAATGAGTTACAGATCCACAAGCATTATGCTCAAGGTAAGTTCTGAGACATGTTAGAAAAAGGAACCCACAAACAGTTGTAAACTGCAAAAAGTCCGCTGTTATGAAACACCGAGCTGATTTTGATTTCGGGGTGCTCATTTGTTGTGTTAGATTAAGACCCCGTCGTGCCACTTCAAAATATGAAATTGGTTTTTGAATGCAAGTGTAGTTTTTCAGGTACTGTTCTTCCTGTTGATTTTGAACTTCAACAAGGAACATTCTGATAGAGTACTTGGTGTTTTTTTTTTTTTGTTTTTTTTGTTTTTGAAGGTGAGAACACATTTACACCAAAATAACGCTGATCAGTTGGTGTGATCTATATTGAAGCTGGGTGGGTGTTATACCACTGACATTAACACCAGCAATATCAAATCAACACCATGCGGTGTCATTGTTGAATTAACACCAACGCAGTGTCAAAAATATCACCAGCTATACAACAGTGTCAAATTAACACGACACAGAGTTTGAGGACTGGTGAACACCTTTCAACACCATCACAACATACTCCCTATGTGGGTATGGTCCTCAATTGTCATTTGATCGGTGTTAGATTTAACATTCATAATGTTAAATCTAACACCGATGTTTTTGCAGTGTATGAATATCTAACTGAACATCAATACTTTAAAGTGATCCATCTTTCTCGTTTCTTTTTTCCTTACTTTAACGCTCTATGCCAAATGTTGCATTCCTGATAAATCTCAGCATTATTATGAACAGCTTGTGCATTCTTTATAGATATTTGGATGTAAGGTGTCATAATGAAGTGTTGAGGAGAATGTTTTTGAATATAAATATATGATTATGTATATTGTATATATATGGTTAAAAGGAACGGAATGCAAATGATTCTAACCGCATATTACAGGCAGAAATCAATGCGTTTTAGTGGAAAGTATTTTGACTGGATCATTGGTTGTGGGTTATTAATGTTTAGTAATATCAATAATATTTGTGAAATGAACTATCCCTGCCAGAAACAACACGGTGTGAAAAAGTATAGAACGATATGCTCTGTAAATGTAACAGTGTATAATGAATATGATGTTTGCTGTCCGCGTGTTGGTACCAATATATAGACCGAGACATGAGAAATAAGAGAAGTAAGGCACTTCTGGGTCCAAAAGTGATATTTGTTGTATCAAAATAATTTTCAACGCATGCATAGAACCGCGTATTTTCCTTGCACGACACAGAATATATATATATATATATATATATATATATATGCATGTATAGCAGACAAAACTGGTGACCTGGAGTCATAGGGGAATGCATTGTGATTAATTTCATGTTTGGCAGAGGTTTGAGCTTTGATTCACGAAAGAAGTCATATTCTATAAGATTTACCTGTTGATTTAAAGCTTTCTCCAATTGATTTAAAGCTTCGAGCAATCACATTCGTCCGATATGCGATTGGGATGAAAAAAAAAAATCAGCGTTTTAATTTAGTTTTTTTTTTTGGCGCTCAAAATCAACAACTCGGCAGTCAAAGTTGAATCTAAATCAATCAATAATTAGACACTGTGAGCATTTGTATGAGGAACACATTACGTTAATCGTCAATAATCATTCATATTTCCACATGCCTATAACGTCTAAGTTCTTTCGGTCATTCAAATTGAGCAGGCATAAATTCATTTGAAATAGCTCCACTTAACTTAAGAATGTGACGTTTGTACATTTTAAGTAAAAGGTCAAAATGGGGAGGGGATTGGAAAATTCCAGTTCAGGTCAATTCTTGGCCTTGGTAATATTTTGCTAATTTGCCACATGAAACATTTTCCTTCTCTTGCTGTAAAATGTGGGAAATCTAAGCTCAGTTATGCGAATTAATTATTTCATAAGGGCAATCATGCTCCTAATTCCCCCGTTCATCGGCTGTTTATGTGCACTATAGCTATACGTGTATTCTTCAATTTATTGCGCCATATATTTGAATAATATTGTTCGTCATTAAGAACAGGTTAATTGAACACTTGTTAAGTAGGTCTATTACATACATGTGTATTTGAAATTGATTTACATACATGTGTATTTGAATTTGATTATACATTCGCACTTTCCACTGAATAAAGGCTATATGCTTTCGTCTTCAATTCATGAAATTTTTCCGTCGAGATGTTTTCATTTGTCAATAAGTTGCAATGCTTTCGTCTGTTATGTGTTCTGCATTCATTCCATTTTATAAAAAAAAAATTGACGATTTAGGCAAGATGGTGTACTGAACTGAATAACTGACAAGATAGACAGAAAATAAAAACATGGCTGACCATTATCCATTAGGCTATACTGACACACAACCAATGACGTACGATACAGAAAAATCGAGGCTTTTGAAGACAACAACATGACTATCTAGAAATGCCGGACAGAGTTGGTGTCAAACATCACACAACTAGCTATGATGATAAAACGTCTAATAATTATGCCCCTAGAAGAATATTTACGAAAAACAGTTACAGAAGACATGCACAAAGAATAAAATGAAAATAAAGAAAACATGGGAATAAAAGAGAAAACCGGAAGAAAAGGGGAAAATAGTAACAAATTGCATAAAAGATGAGAGGAAATATGGAAAAAGAAGAAAATGAAAAGAAATAAAGAGCAAGAGATTGGAAGAGAATACACAATGTATTTAAATTACAAATGTATGTTCTTTTGCATGTGTATGCACGTTATATCAAAGGGTCTGTCGTGTCCTGCATGTCGATACATCGTACACAGCAATTCTGTTTTGAATGCGTAAAGTAAAAAATCGACTTCCTAAAATCGACTTCCTACAATCGAATTCGAATGCTTGAAACAAGCTAACCAGCAGTGACTTACTAATTTCATTGTTGAAATTTCAAATTCCTCTGCATATCAATGAAATTGATCGCTCAAACAGAAATTGAGTGTTCTAAGACGAAAAAGGTTTCCTATGAACACTTGACTGCACCAAAACGAACCTGCGTCCTCTAACGCAAGATTGATCGCCGTTTGTGTTAAATTGAATGACCGATAGTCACGGGAAAAATGTGGTGTCGTTAAATTCGAATGATCATTTTACGAATTTAGTTGGCAAGAGTTTGAAGTTGACCGGGAAATCTTATGTTATACAGTCAAAGTTATGTAATGATTCGCTTTCTATAATGCCGCTTCATTCAATTTACAGTCAATTCAGTGGGTTTTTTCCACATCCCGCATCACGGAGTGAAATAAAGCATGCGTAAAACACATTGTTGAGGAGGAAGCATTCCTATCATTAATGTTTCATTAATGCTTGATAAAGATTATATTACTATCTCCATATAGTGAAAGACACGTTTGACGTCGACTATCTATAGTAGCATAGAATCAGCTTCATAATGACATAATGTATTTTATTTTTGTATGTAGGCCTCTATGGCTGCGTGTTTATCGACAATTTGTGTTCGTCTGTTGGGCAAAAGATCCGAAGCATTTAAGTCATAACTATGTGGGCTATTGCCAATAATCATAACGGTTATAATAACAACTATGATAATTATAAACGTACTACTACTATACTATACATCTATTAACAATACATAGTTTTCAACAACAATAAGTATTATGAAAGAAAGATATTATTCAGAGGGGTGAAGGCTCGGGTTTGAATTTCTTCAGTTTCTCTCCCTCTACAAATGAAAATTTGTTAAGATCGCAACTGCTGATCTGTAAATTAACAAACATGTCGGAAAAAAGGTACCAGTGGGACTCGAACCGGTCATCTACTGCTTTCCGGGCAGCGACACTACCACCAGGCTGTCCCTGGTTGCCGGCAGTGACACGATGAACATGGAACAAATACCTGACATTTTCGACATGTTTGTTAATTTACAGATCAGCAGTTGCGATCTTAATAAATTTTCATTTGTAGAGAGAGACAAACTGAAGAAACTCAAACCTGAGAATAAGTACTATTATTGTTATTATTATTATCATTATTATTATTATTATTATTATCATATTAGTAGTAGCAGTAGTAGTAGTAGTAGTAGTACAGTAGTATAAAAACAATAATGATCGTAATAATGATAAAGACATATACATGTACAAATGAATAAATGAATAAATTAAAAGCTGAATTAAAACGAATTATAATTCAGCCTTCTGGCTTTTAGAAATAACAGAAGAAACAAAAAAAAAACAGAAAGAAAAATGTATAAGCTTTCAGACTGAAATCTCAATTTCCCTGAGAAAGATTATTAAGTATGAACAAAATCAAGTAAGTCTTGTGAGGCGCTTTGACAGTAATGAGACAGTAGAATGTAAATTCTAAATCGAAATTGGGAGAATTGATATTCTGTTTGCAAGCTCATACAGGCGTCTCTCGTTATGACGAATGATCTGCACCGGAAGTCTTCTACTGTTATATCGATATTTCGTTACAACCGAATGAATAAAATGTGAATGTACATAGATGATAGTTGTAGGACCTGGATTTTACTCCGTTGTAAGCGATATTTCCGTTACAGCCGTCTTTGTTATAACGAAGTGCACCACACAAAGTTGATTAAGTTAACATGTATTTTTTTTTTTTTTGGTAAAGGTAAACTTCAAAGAAATAATATGTAATGATTGAGTTTTTGTTTTGTTTTGTTTTTTTAACCAAAAAGTATTACATTGTACAAGGTATTGGATAATAATTTACGTAGGGGACAAACTCGGGTAGCCATTAAAGGGTGTGTACAGTTCTGGTTGAGGTGAGGATTTAGCGTTTAATGTTTTGCAAGATATTCAGAAACCATATGAGATGTCAAAGAGCATGCAATTCTGTGGGGTATCAAAAGTTTATTTGATGAAAATTGGTTTTGAAATGGCTGAGATATCCAAAAACAATGTGAAACAAAGAGATCCTAATAAAGTTGTGGCATGTCGCCTTTTATTATTATCACTTTTTTATTTGATATATCAGCCATTTGAAAACCAATTTTCATCAAATAAACGTTGAACCCTTCTTAAAATTACATGCTCTTTCATATTTCATAAGAGATTTCTCATTATCTCACTTAGGAATGTGCAAAACATGAATCCCCACCTCAGCCAGTACTGTACAGTCCCTTTAAAAAAAATGTGTTGTGCCATGGGTTCAGATAAACTTTGAAATGACATTTCAGTACTTCAGTACATCTGAAAGCTGATGTAATCACTACTTGGAGCGTCCAGTTTAGCCATTGTAGAGTTAAGGTTTAATATCGAAAGTCTATAACCCTGATGAATGCTACGAGGCTAGAGGCTTTCCCAATAACTTCTTACTGACAAAAGTCATCACACGTCAACAGTATAAAAAAAAATAAGCAAGAGTTCAAAATCAGCAATGTGAAGAAACAAGATAGAAATGTTTTATTCCGATGTGTCACTTATTACAATGAATAACATGGGCTAGACTTTTACATTCAATGAAAGCTCTCCGGTACGATTTTCATGAATGGTGAACTGCAAAAAATCCGAGCTGGTGTAAAATTTCGGGCGCTCATTAGATTAATACCTCCGGGTGTCACTTCATAATATAAAATAATAATAATAATTTTTTTTTTTTTGAATAGTTACTTGGTTACTTAGTTACTTGGTTCTTCTTGTTGATGTTGAACTTTTCAACAAGGCGATCAAGAACTCCCCGATAAAGTACATGTACCTGAATTTCTTTTTTAAAAGGGTGTGAACACATTTACACCACAGTAACACCGGTTGGTATGGTTTCCGATTGACACAGGTCGGGTGTTATACCATTGACATTAACACCAGCAATGTGAAATCAACACTATGAGGTGTTATTGTTGAATTAACAACAGCGCAGTGTCAAAAATATCACTAGCTACAGTGTAAAATCAACACCACGAAGTGCCAGCCAAACTTGTGTTCTGCACTCTCACAACATACTTTCTACACCTGTATATAGGTGCGGTCGTCTATTGACACTTGATCGGTGTTAGATTCAACACCCATGGTGTTAAATCTAACACCGATGGTTCTGCAGTGTTACAGCACCTTCAGCTCCTTGGTTTTCACTATAATATTTACCTTCCATATTAATACTCTCCTCATGTCACTTCCCTCCTCAAACTCTCCTCTTGCGCGGGTCATGCACCTAAACAACAGTCCAGACCTACAAGAACCCCATACACATCATGGTGTTCCAGGGAACCTCTCTTCTTCTTCTTTCTTCTTCTTCTTCGTTTTTCTCGTAATATAAGAGCAATGTACGGCAGTTTGTGTCATTACGTTTCGGAAAGATACACAAAAATAATCTTTCACAGAAAAGAATCAGATACATGACATTTTAAAATCAACAGATAATAATTATTAGGTTGCTCTTCATACTCTTAATCAATGTTACTAAACAGGTGGAAAATATCAATTTTTATACAGTACTTCTAGATATGTACGTAGGCTTCTATCTGCCAACTAGATTTATAACGTTATACTGTTCCAAAGATCTATTAAAAACGTTGCAATTATTATTTGTACCTATTTTCATCATGTTTGTGTTCAAGAATATTGTTCATTCCAGAACAATTTTTCTTTTCAGAATTTTGCACTTCTTTAATTAGCTGAGATCTGATTTCGCTGATTTCAAAAACATACCTTCGCACCTTGTTAACACGCTTTCACAAATAATTTCTGATGAGCTCTCCTAGCTGATCAATCAATATGTATTAATCTATATAGCAGACACTGGACCTGATCTCGAGTTCACGTGTATACCTGAGAAATCAGTTTTGTGGTATTTGTTACGTAATTTGTGATTGTGTGTAAAAACTGCGTTTATCTCCTTGGAATCATTATGTACCGATATATTATTTGTTTTATATAGGGGATGAATAGTTTTAAAAGACGTTGCAAATTTTCTTTATAGTCAACAATCTACAGCACACAAATAACCTGTTTAAAAAAGATACTCCATGATTGCTAAATCATTATAAAAGGTCTTCCAGTTACTAGTCTGATTTCATCTTGTTACTGCGACGACAACACCTTGCGCAGCAGCAATTGCATATAAACCACTTAGCAGCATAGATGAATATCAGAGAAACGACTAGGAGAAAGGCCATCACATCGATAGAGTTGAGCTGAATGAAGTTAAGTTCGAGTGCGCGCGAACGCAGGTGATCCCCTCCAAATTTCAGGATATGCTCAACGTAGTACACGATCTTCTGGCGAGTTGGAACGATTTCATCATTCATGATAGCTGATGCTTTCTTCATATTTATTGTGTATCTGAGAGAGAGAAAGAGAGATAGGGATAAAATAGAACATAAGGTTAGTTCATACGGAACAGTCCATTTTAGCAGGAGAAATGTTGGAATTAAAGTTGAATTTGATCATTATCCATATTCATATGTTACATGGCATAATACATTACAACACATGCATGAATACAGGATAAAGAGTACCAAGAAAAAGCATGAATGCTATTCAAAGTACGACAACTGTTCAGAACAGAAGTTCTAAAAAGTTAGTAAGTATCCATGTAGCTATGTTTTGTGTAAACTTCAATGTGATTCAAAGTTCCTTACAATATTATGTACTCGTTAAAAACTCGTTTATGTAAGCGTTATGTATTGCTTTGTATTGCTTTATAGGTGACCGTGCACCACAAAACGAACATAAAGTCGCACACACTGATTTTGCATGAGGACTGAAAATAAGTGAAATGGGTCAACCTAGCCGAACTTGACTTTTTCATAATTTCTGAAAGAGTGTGTCTTCTTTTACATTATGCTGAAATTTGGTATCATAAAACGGGCAGGTAAGTATGTTTTTTTAGCAGTTATCTCGAACATTTTTGGTAGAATAGTGTGATTAGGTGTGTCTTTAGAATCCCTTTTTCATTTCTGAGAAACCTTGTCTACACTCTTCGCTTTCAACTCTAATAACTTTTGAAAGGATAGTGCTAATGCTTTGAAAGTTTGCATCAATTATGGACAGAATGTGTTAATGAGGCATGCTTAATTTCAATGTAATCTGATAATCTCTTCATTGTTGTTACTCTGGTGGTTTATTTCCTGTTTTTTGTCCCATTCATCGTACAGCCAGCACGGTTTGGTAAAGATTAAGCGCTTGAATAGACACTGTACTTCAGAGCCTCTTTTCTCAGTTCACACTTTTCCTGAGTTTGTGATTTCTTTCCAATATTAAGATAGGTTAGGAGAGCCCATTTGATTTGAGTTATACATCATTTTAAAGCTTAAAGTCTGCTCTTTCAGAATATGGCCTTAACTAAAAATTCATGTCTGGCGACTTTTTGTTTGTTTTGAGGTGCAGGGTCACACATGCAAGTAAAATCATTTGAATTAAACTGAACAAATAGCTCTAGTTCGAAAATATATGAAACATGAACGTTTTTACAACGTTTTACATTATATGAATACATTCGAATTGAAACCTTGACGTAATACATTTATTTTTCTACTATAAGTGCTAGTAAATATGTGGATCTAAAATACCGTAACTCCAATAAGTAAGGAAATTATATTGTGTAAATTTTACCGTAAAATTGAAGATACTTGTATATAGCACACATAACAATACTAATGTGATAGACACCTAGGGAATGAGAACATTTTCAATGCTTTTCATTTCAGTTACGACGTTAACGAATAATCAGGAGGATAGTGATTAATGAAAATGTAGTTTTGAATTGCTAAAAACAATAAACATGTCGATTCTTCTGTGTTAGAAAACACAAAACATTCGAAACGTTTTACAGCACTCACCTGATCTAACACTGAAAGCCCCCCCCCCCCTCCCGCGCAAGAAAGGAAAAGGTCAGGCTTGTTTTTACATTATTCACATAAGATATTAACATGAAAATACACACCCACTCACACACACACACACACACACACACACCTACATGAGGAGTTTGATCGGGAAAAAAAAAGGTAAAGCGCCATGTCCTATAAACACTTCAAATTTAGTCCATCATCTAATACAGAAAAGTGATAACTCACTAAATTATCATATTATTTTTTATATTATTATTATTATTATTATTATCATTATCATTATCATTACTACTACTACTATACTACTACTATCATCATTATCATCATTATCTTATATAATTGTTTATTACAAAAAAAAACATTATTTTTGATGTTCTCATAAAAAGAAATTCAATATTTTGTAATATTTTCTTTCCTATTCAACAGATTTAAGTGCAAACATCTCAAATTGACAAAAAAAGGAGGCAAGTCGTTTTGCATTAAAACTCTTCTTTATTAATGTTATGCATACATATCCACTTACTTTGGGTTGGTTAGGATTTCCTTGACATCCTGTCGGAAGCTTTCTTCAGTCAGCGTATTCTTGTCGATAGGGAAGCCGATACCCTTGGCCTTGAAACGCACAGCGTTCGCCATCTGGTCTCCGGCCAGCGGCATGAGCAGAACGGGCACCCCGTGTTTAGTGGCCTCGAATATACCGTTAGCTCCACCGTGGTAGATGAGAAGTCGCGTCTTGGGGTGGCCTTGTTTTATATCGGAAGAAGGTGGAGAATGATAATACGAAAGAACTATGATGATGATGATAATGATGATGATGATGATGATGATGATATTAATAACAATAATAATAATAATAATAATAACAATAATGATTATAATCAATACAACAATAATCATTAGAAGGAGAAGAAGAATAAAGATACTAATAACGATAATGATAATGATAGTAACAACAATAGCAGTAGGTTGTCTTTATCCATGTAGCCTCTTCAGTGTCGCCACTGTGTGTGTGTGTGTGTTTTTTTTTGTTTTTTTTAGAGGGTCCTGCCATTACCATAACCCTGTGGCGTTGCTAGGAACCCAATTACACACCTATGTCGAGAGGTACAAAAACATTTAGTCCAAGAACGTAAGCACTGGACGGGAATCGAACACAGGCCCTTCCAACTCAAAGTCATGATTTTATTCACTAAATGCCACAATGCTCCCACAGAGTAAATGGAGGGGCGGGTAATAGGGAGGTGGGGATTATGAGGAGAAGGAGGGGGGGGGGGACGGGAGGAGATAGAGAAAGCAGATAGAAGGAATGGCGACGAGGAGCAGAGGCATGGTGGTGATGATGATGATGATGACAGTGGTGATGATGATAATGATAATGACGATGATGATGATGATAATGGAGACGACGACGATGATGATGTTAATGGTGACGACGACGATGATGATGATAATGGTGACGATGATTACGATGATGATGATGATGATGAAGACGACGAGGAGGAGGAAGACAGACATACATCAAAGGGAAATGACGAGCAGGAGGAACAGTTCAAGGAGGATGCATGAGGGCAAAGAGGAGGAGAGTGTCAGGATATGACATTTTGTATTTGTCACGTAATAATTTGTCTCATTGTACTACTGTTTATTAGGCAGCTCATGTAAGAAATTGATGTTATCGCAATGGTTACAAAAGAAGTGCAGCTTTAAAGACAAAAGCTTGCATCAAAATAACCATATAAGGAGATGTTGCGATGCACAATCAAAGTAAAAGAGAGTGATTTGGAATTAAATGTTTTGGGGATGAGTAAACCCTACATGACGTCAAAATACGAGGAAAGGGTATCACTGGTAGTATGCCTCATACTAACTGGTATGTGGACGTCATTTACGACGTCAAACACAAGTTTCTAGCTAGGTCAAAACAGGACCACTTCAAAGAATTTTGGTTTCCGTGGACAGGAAGTGATGACGTCAAGCAGAGACTTGACCAATGCAAAATGAGATATTCAGGAAAGTTTTGACAGACAGAAAACGCCAACCAATAAGAAAAGGGGGCAGGACTTCTATGAAAACTTTCTAGGAAGTCACTTCATTTAATTAATCTTACATGGAGACCTATGGTCCAACAAATGTATAAATATGCAGTGTTTGGGCATAAAATTCAGATGCCACATTATTTGCGGAACACTCAGGACCAGGCTACGTTACTTCGAGATTGCGAAGATAGAGAGTAGCAGAGTGTTATTTAGAATCAGTGTGATTCAGGGATTGTTGCATTTCGGCTTGGACAGCCTGACCGTCCAGAAGAGAATCTAGGAGGATTCGAGTGTAAACACCAACAACTGTTGTAAGTACACGATCATTTAATTGAAGTTGTTTATGCCTTGTAAGTTCCTATGTAATTCCCGATATTGCATTGTATGTGTGATGTTTGTATGTCAAACCGAATTTTAATTGCATTGTGAAAGAAATAGAGAATTAGAACAACGCTTAGATTTTAATGAGCTGATTAATCACCCCTATTCAACATTGAAAGATAATGATCCATGGTGAAACAGTATTATGGAAATTATGTGTGGCTAATCAATGTTAATATGATGGAATATACAATTATATGTTTTGTTGAAGTTATATGAATAGAATCAGGAATAACGAAAGACCACAAATTATAAGGGAGGTATCATGTTATTAAATTAACAGGGTGTTAGGGTTCCAGGGAGAAAGCCACCGTTTAGGGTTCCTGCGAGGACCAAGTTTAGGGTTCCAGAGAGGACCAGAAGTAATGGGAGACGACCCGCTACTTCAGGCAGGGCATCGTCGACAACCTAGAGCAACCAAGCACGGGAGCTTCTAGAATAAACCACCGAGCAGAGCAACCAAGCTCAAGATCAAGTGGAATTGGATATCTGTATTCAAGTTTGTACTATGTTATTATTGTAAACGACCATAATTTGAGACGAGTATAATAAATCTTATTGCTTGTTACATTGTAAGAACACTGTGTGATTGGCTACTTATTTCGAGGCACTGTAGTTGCACAAGTTGAAAGAGTTGAATGAGTAAATGGTCTGCTAACAATCTGCTGCATTTAGAGAAAGTCAACCTTTGACTATAGAAAAGATCCCAGTCGCAGGGAGGACTTTCGTTCCCCACATTCAGAGGAAAGTCCCCCGTGACAGAGAGATCAAGGAGTTAGAAATTGCACGGGGGAGGGAACCAGTCCTCACCTGAGGAATCTTCTCAGAGACCTGCTCCCTTCAAGGGAACAATAACATTTACATGGAACGTCTGTGATGTCCCTAGCAAAACGTGATAAATTATTTATACGTCATTTACACGTCATAGTACCTTGGTGGTAAGGACATGGTTTTCTTTACTTGATACCAAAGAGAAAACAGGCATCCTTCAACAAGAAATGTGTCGTATGTAAAATTTACTCGAAGTTAGATTACAAAACTACACTTCAAATTCGGCAGGCACTTTAAACATCTTAAAAAAGACATTGTTTCGATAGCATGCACTATAACATTAGATGTAGTCATGCAAAATATCATTTGTCAAAGCAATCACATCAATACATACATTTTAAAGGAGGACGCATTTTATAGTCCGCTCATACACGTCTGTACGATGCAATGATAATAAGGGTGCCTGCTAAAACAAACAAACAAAGAAACAAAGAAACAAATAAAAACATAGGAAAAACAAAAGAACAAAATACCTAACAAGTCATTCTGCGGTAACCAGTCAGAAATCAGCGTATTGTTGCCAAGGTTACGAGGAGTTGGGCCTTTGTAGCGCCAGAGCACCCTCTGCGGCAGTTCGCTGAAAACCTTGGCCAGCTTTTCGGTCAGTACGTCGTCCATGAGCGAGCGAACCACGGATCCCTGCACAAGAAAAAGACCACCGAAAGAAATGAAAATCAATCATAGAAATGACAATATTGTACAGAACATACTTCGTTGCTTTTCAAATTCTTCCGTCCAGATATTTTCATGGCAGCTGATTGACAAATGGACCTATACATCAATGTAAATAAGCACTGAACTGATCAGTGTTCTGGTAGTAGCCATGATGAAAATCATGGGAGTACATACAGTACTCGAGCAGGATTCGAACCTACGACCTCTTGATCTCCGGACAGGCGTCATCTCACTAGACCACCGAGCTTTCGCCCGACAGCAAGTGTTTGTTCTTTAAATACTTATTATCTTAAAACATCTGGACGGAAGAATTTCATGAATTTGAATAATCACGCATTACTCGCTGCGTCATAAGGATATCATAATAGAAATAACTTGATTAAAAGAAAAATTAACGGGCAGCTGGTAAAAAAACAACAAAAACAAAAAACAAAGTAATAACAGTTTACAAGACCTACAAAGTCTTCGCTATCTGCGGTTTCTAAATTTTACATATTTTTCAAACCAAACAAAGAAGCAAAAACAGGTTAGTAATATACACGTTTTCCAATCAACGAACTCAATACTCACCAGAGTAAACACAATAATCCCATGTTCACCAGATCCCTGTACAAAGTCCTCGAGTTCCTACAAAAAAAAAATCAAATACATATATATATATATATATATATATATATATATATATATATCACGCAAACAAAAGGCTCTTGAAAAGAGCTGTTTATTAAAAATTGTATAAACAAGGAGGAACATGCTGCTTTTAAAACTTGGTTGCATATGTCTTCATATGGCCATAAATCCGCCTATTCAATAATCTGAATCGAAATGCAAGTCAACGACACAATAGGCGTTTTCACATCAGCCCGATGTTTCTAAATAGCGCGCTATTTTCTGACTTGGGAAATTAATCCGATCACGAAATAGCGCCCTATTTGATAATGTGTACACAAATTAGTGCGCTATAGTTTTATCGTTCTGATCGATTAAAATTCTCGAGTCCAACTCGGAAAATTTTCGAAATAGCAGGATAACTAAATGCGAACTATCGCCCTATTTGACAATGTTCAGGCTGATGTGAATAGAAAATGAAATTGAATTTTTATCGGGCTGATGTGAAAACGCCTATAGCGCCTAAGCATATTGCAGTATGCATACAGCTGCACAGCTGCAACCAACACACGATAATCACGTGAACAGGCGTAACTATCGTCACGCATCTTTTATTAAACATTGATGTGGATTACGCACATACCACTAAATACTTTGCTTTTGGTGTATCGGCTTGTAATGGATTACGAATGCTTAAGCTGTATTATCTATTTGACCTTCTATTCGGATGCGGTAGGGCATTCAACAGTTTTTATCTGCGAGAAGAATTATCGACTGCAAAGGTTCAAGGGGCATCGCGTGACGAACCTCTGTATAGCATTAATGTGTCAGGCTCATATTTCTGCAAATTACTATGAAACGCGTTGTGGAGTCTCTTTCACGAAATATTCAAGGAGAAAATATTTCATCGGCATTCTGCTTTAACCCAGAGAAAAAACAGTTAATCCACAGTTTAATAAAATTGCACTTGTAATGTACTCAAAGTGTTAACAGTGTGAAGCAAATGCAGCACATGGATATCGTATGGATGTAGCGTGCTTAACTACTGCTAGCAACTTAGCATTTTGTTGTTGCTATATACTACTCTGGCATACCATAAGTGATTGAAAATAATAAATTTATTAAGATCTGAGGAAATATAGTATGAGTACAATCAAAGCAATATCATTAAAGTTCTTTGTCTTACTTATCTTTCAGTTCACATAATCTTTCAGTTCACATGATTTTGATTCGGACGAGTTGGATGTATACATTTCAAATGCAAAATGCGTTGGTACAACATTAATTTTAGAACACGAGACAAAAAGCATATTAAAGAACCTGTCTATAAAGGCCACTTTTTCGTCTCCCTCTGGCAGCTATAAACAGGTTTGACTGCATACACTGCAAAAAGTCCGGTGTTAAATAGTGAACACCGAGCTGGTGTTAAATTTTCGGTGCTCATTTATGGTGTTAAATTAACACCTACGGGTGTCATTTCCAAATTTTTAACTGTTTTTTGAAGAGTTTCTAAGTAACTGCACTTCTTGTTGATTTTTTATTTAAACAAGACGATCAAGAATTTCACATTAAAATACTAGATTTTTGAAAAAATGTGAAAATAAATTTACACCAAAGTAACACCAGCTGGTGTGGTCCCTTATTGAAGCTGGACGGGTGTTAAACCATTGATATTAACACCAGCAAATATCAAATCAACACCATGTGGTGTCATTTTTGAATTACCACCAGTATAGTGTCAAAATAACACCAGGTACAGTGTCAAATTAGCACCACGAAGTGTCAGGTGAACACTTTTCAACACCATCACAGTGCATTTTTAACACATGTGGGTGTGGTCCTTTATTGAAGTTTGATCGGTGTTAGATTTAACACCCGTGGCGTTAAATCTAACACCGATGTTTTTACAGTGTAGTTCCTCAAATACATACTTTGAGAGGGACATGCTAATGATAATAAACAAAACGAAACAACAAAACAAAAAGGAATAAAAAAAAGAATAATTGCAGAGCTTGAAAGAGATGCAAGGGGCTGAATACCTGTGGCAGTGGTTTAGGAGGTCTAACCGAGATCCCGCCAATACTGACATAGTTCGGGGCGATGGGTTGAGCGAATTCCAGCGCAAAGTGCGACTGGCAAAGCCAGAGCTGGGCCTTGCCGAGAAGCTGCTCCAGACTGAGGTGAGGACTGATCCCCATTTCCCGTTGGATCTGTCGGACCCTCGAGAACACCATCGAACGCAGTAAGGGATCGCCGACGTAGCGGGAGACGAAGTTGATGACGCGCTCCTTGAACGTCATCTGATCGGTGTAGGTGAGGAACCCGTTGAAAGGGACGTAGGATGACGGCACAGGGATCCCGAAGATGTCCTCCGAGAATGTCGGAGCCCGCCTGAGAGGTGTCATTGCAATGAAAGGGACGTCGAGGTACTCGGCGAGCAGGGCGTCGCAGCCGTCGACGGGCATCGTTATGATCAGATCGAACTTCTCCTCTTTCAAACGACGCAAGGCGTCTGCATCCTTGAACAAGAGGACACATCCCTCCGTAATTTGGGCTATCTTTTCCATAGCTTCGCGGTAGACATCCCTGAATGAATTTTGGCTGAAGCCGATCACGGCCGCGTTGAGACCCGAGATGATTCCTTCCATCTCTTCCTTTGTACGGGGATTCTTGTAGAAGATCTTACCCGTAGTCGCACCTTCCGTCAGACCTTTCGTAAATTTGTTCTCCGGGGCAGTAAGGATAACCTCGTGACCGCGCTCGACGAGGGGCTCGGTGATCGTCGAAAACAAAATGTGCTGACTCACCGTATTCAGCACCATGTTCATTGCCAGCATGATTTTCGCCCCCGAAGCTCCGGGTGACTGCCCAGCCAGTACCAACCAGCAGGCGATACCCACTGCGAGTAGGTAAGAAACTCTTGCCATGTTTCGGAACGGGCGATGTCTCCAGTCGTGTCAAGATTGAGAGAGACTAAATCAATCGTCTATTGTATTCACTAACGTCTCTCCGTTCGGAGTATGCGACGGTCAGTCAGTGACAAAGAACAGCTTCTACTGCAGAGCAGCGATTCTATACATAAGACTGACCTGCCATTCCTTTCTTCAACTGTATGAGTCCTGTGAGAACGAAAAGTAAATCCGAAAAATAAACGACTCGTCCACTGTGAACATTAGGGGATTGGAGGGGCTCTTTTGGCGTACTTCAGGGCAAATCAAAAGCAAACACTCCTAGATAACATGAACTGCGAGCACACTGATCGCAGACAGCCACATTGGTATAACCGCACTAACAGTGTTTGCTATTTTTGGCTGACGTCACGATTGGCCTATATTGCATCACATAACATTATAGTTGAAGGGTGTATGTACAACGTCTGGTGCTGATGGGACCGATGATTTTGCTATAGTGGTTTATAAATGTTCTATTGATTAATTTGTCAGCAGTCTCCCACTCTACCGAAGCAGTAGAAAATCCCAAATCAGTGACCTTAACCAGTGGATCCCCCCCCCCCCGTATTTCAGCCTTTTTTTTTTCTTTTTTTTTTGCTTCCTAACCTCAACTATTTGCTCCGATTCCTTCAAGTGTAGAAAGCGGGGCCCCATTACAAATAAAGCGTTTGAAGATGGTAACGTTACTATCGGTTTTCCCGGCTAATTTCGCACTTCTGTCAATCCATTATCTTGATTAGAAGGTCCATTCAATTTAGCGAAAATCCTCGTCACTGCATGCACATTCTGTCATTCAAAATTGCAAGATGTTTGTTCAATTTAGCATTTCGATCACTGACATTTGCATAATGTGCGTTTCGAATTCGTAAAACGGGCATTCAAATTGGCACGTGCTCTTCAGTCATTCAAATTCGCCAGCACTGTATGGTGAAAAGGGTATTTCAGTCATTCAATTTCGCGTATGGGCAGTCAAATTCCAAACATGTTCATTCATATCAACGTCATAGTATTTCTTTTTGAAAAGGGTGAGAACAATTAGACGCGTATTTCTATGTGATTTTTGTTTCATCCACGCACTGTTAAGTAGTAAAAGTATCATCTTTTTGACCCTATATAACTCGAGTTTGTTGTTCTGTAACGCCCCTTTTCTTTCATGCATAGGCCTACATATACCAATATTACAGATCAACTTCATCTTCTTTATAGCCATGACAGCACAAGTTAAATACAGACGTATTTCTCAAGGAGACGGAAAAATAAATTATAAGAACATTTGATGATCACAACCTTGACTTCGTAGAACTGGCCGACACACGCGGAATAAAGCGCTACACGGCCAGATGAGTTGTGGCCACATGCGCTATCTTCGGAGTGGAAGACTCAATAAGCACATTGGAGAAAAGAAACTGTTGCCAAAATCTGTAAAATGCATGAATACGAAAATATGAAATGCAATGACTCTTGCAAATCAATAACTATGTTGAATAATGCCTCCGGCACCACTTCGTGGCGGAGGCATAAAAAAGAAATAGAGAAAGAACCAAAGCAAAAACATGCGTGCTAAATTGACTGCAAAAGATGTTAAATTGGATACCCAAAAATGAATTCGTTAATGAACGAGTGAGGCTTGTTGTCCGTGATCACGAGACCATAATCATTCTAAATTGAATGAACGAGTAACGAAATAATGCTTGTTTTACGAATTTCAATTGAAAACGTGTTAATTAGAATAAGGCTAAAAGTAACTTGAATGCTCCACAAAGGAATTTGAATGAAGAGATTACAGAATTGAAATACCGAACATGTCATCTACGCTAAATTGTGCTAAACTGAACAAAGCAATTAGGAATTGGACTGACAAAAGTGCGAAATTGGCCGGGAAAACCTATATTAGTGGTAACTCCGCAGTCAATGGAACTAAGTACTGAAGTATAAACTCTGTAAAATCCATAGATACTCAAAGCTTATAGAAAAGCACTAATGATTACCACTGGCTGTAGATTTATTGTAAAATTTCCGTGATTCTTTGTGAGTGGACTATAATAAAAATATTCCTGGTTACAAAGGCACAACAACGAACCCACGAAAAACAACGTAGGGGCCTATTGTATACTACACATTTTAACTCTTTGAAGACGGGCTGATATTGATACAGCACGCATTTCCCATAGACACCTGCTCGTCTTCAACGGGTTTTCAATGACAAGACTGTTTTTATTTCTGTTTTCCGTCTTTTGGTGTCAAAGTAAAATGAGATTCACTCTGACATGTCATAGACTTCCTAAAGCTTACAGTGAATCGAGGTTCTTGCTGAAGTAAAGTAAAAACATTATTTTGACCTTACTCTTGATTTGTTCGGGGTTTTTTTTGTTTATTATTGATTAATAGCAATAAAGTAAGAAATGAGTAATTTTTTCTTTGCGGAAAATTAATGTCAAGGATTCGTTATCAATAATCAAAGTGCAAATCTACGGACGCAATCAAATGGACCAAAGGAAACGATTCCTGTAACAGGCCCAGTTCTATGAAGAGTTATGATTGATTATAATATACATGATATAGTTGATTGCTATCATAAATCTGTGGTATTATCTGTGGTAAGGGAATCTACAATCGATTATGCTTTCAATAAAACGGGGCCCTGGACATTATTCAAGCTGTGTCCTTAAATCTGATTCCATCCTAATCACTTCTGCCACACTTTTGTAATATAACCTTTGTGTTATGTAATGCAAAATTGCATCCATTGTTGTTTTAAGTTTCTTTGCGTAGTATAATTATGGTATTTTGATGATTTTTAATGTCTTTTTTTTCTGTTTTTCGTCTTGTAATAATTTTATATGCTGTAGTTTGCTGTGAAACATAAATCCATTCAGATTTAATTGAATTGAAATGAGTTGAACTAAATCGACATTTTCTTTCGCTTCACTTTGATCAGTATTCCCTGTTTTGTTTGTAGATGTTTTTTTTTTAACTTCCGAAAAATTCATTCAACAGCTCGTTTTCTAAAGTATGCAGCACAGTATACCTGATGAATATCCTGTGATTACGCCTATCCCGGGCACGCACCTGTGGCTGTGCGTGCCTGGGATATAGGCATCTACAGTAAACGTGTGTCCAATAGCTCAGAAAGATTGTACCTGCACGCCATTATACAGATTTTTTTTTTCTTCGCATAGACCTGATTTTTTACTCAGTACTTAATTAATATCAACAGGTAGGTGAGGCGAAAAGTCGAAAACATCACCTCCCTAGGATATCAAATATTTACAAATGTTTCTTGCGCACATGTAGGCCTATTATGCGTGTTTATTGAGCATAGATATATATGTACATAAAGTATGAGATATATACAATGCATGACTATTACAAATATTATCAATCAATCAACCGTTAAATATAATTTATGTATAATGGAGAAAGACATTTAATAAGATGATTTTGTTGAATAAATAGAGGGAGACATGTAGGCCTACACGGCTTCATAATCATTATTCACTCATGTTTGAATACAATAACACCGCGTGTCATAAGTGTGGAGCTGCTAGCTATTATTGCCACATACTTTCAGCCACTACCAGCTGCAGTGAGCAGCAGTAGTCTGGTTTTTTTTTCCACCAAATATGGCAACAGATTCTGTGCAAATATGCACTCGGTCGGCAAAATAAATACAACAAAGGAAAATCAATGTCACGGTAGGTGGTTCAGCATTATTATAATATGCTGTCGGAGTGGCCGGGTGGGGAACACTCTACACAGCCGAGGATTCGGAAGGGAACACACTGCTCACGTACCGATATGTCCATGCTCGTTAAATGATCTAGAATATTGATTTCAAACCTGCTCTTATATGTGACTTTGAGATTGGTGAATAGACTGGACACGATACAGGTTTATTGTGATACTTCAAGGAAATGACGCAGCAGTTCGTGAAGTAAAATACAAATCTACGATTTCACCGGTAAGCTTAATCTACTGTATTCATGTGGTATAATCGTAATATACATGTATCATCGCTCCAATCTGACATAAGGAATATGAAGTGAGACATCCCACCTGCTAGACAGAAAGATCCGTCTGTCCGAATGAGTCTTTTCTTTATTTATTTCCTTTATTTCTTTTTATTTTTTGACGTTATATTGCTCTCCTGCACAAGAAGGGATCCGTGAAGCCATATGCAGTCTCCATGGAACATATCCCCGACGACCAGTCGATACATCAGACCCACCTGAATGCTGTGTGCAGTCGAGAGCCTGATGCACGTACTCTACACAGGTATAATCCAACTGCTAACTGACTGATGAAATAATGTTGTAAAGCAATGATAAGCCCCCCCCCCCCCCCCCCGGGGCTATCGTTAATTGTGCAGTATAGGCCCATAGGTACAATACGGTTAGCCCGTTCTTGATTATAACGTTTACATGTACTTCAATAGAAAAGAAAGAAAAAAAAACTTCTGAATTTTCTACTCAGATTAGATTCTATAGACCATCAATCACACATTGATTGGTAAGTGTGGTTGAGAAGCTAGGTTATGGCTTCGGCTTTTGGTCCACGTCCAGTAGAGCAAGCATATATCACGAAGGACATTACACACGACTGATGTTGATTTATTACTGATTCCAACACTATGACAGATTTCACGAAGGTGGTAGGACCTATACAATCTTTGTCAATGTGCATGGTTTAAACATGGAGCTATACAAGTAGCTCCATGGTTTAAACCATGGACATAAAGATGTACCACGGTCCTTCGTCATGAATTCGGGTCAATAGGTACATCATTATAAAGGCATACTTACCAATATCTGCAGCTGCTGCAGTACAGGGGCATGTGTCGTTTTGTCGGTACTGTATTACATGAAACGAGTTCTTCCGATGGTACAATTAGTCCCTATTCTACGCTCACGCACGGCGGTTCCTTTCACACTCGAGGAACAATAGAATTGGACACCGCGATTGTGAACAGACGACGCACCTCGTACTATTGCTGCCCTGGTACAACAATTACAAAGGTCACTCAGCTATACCGTTGCGCGTGGTGGGTGCATACTGAGGAATTCGGCCTGCAATAGGCACACACAACTAACGAAGCTCTCGATCGAGAAGACCACACAAACGGAAGACAGTGCTGTGTTAAACACCAACCTTGAGATCTTCCACTCGTCTCCGGTTCGCCTTTGCCCAATAGGCTTAAATGCTATTGCTATACTGTAACACCGGAATGGTCAACCTCTCTTTTGTGCACAAGGAGTTACTGCCAACTCACTGGTATCAGAGAGGTGCGGCTTCCCACCTCCCTGTTGGTATGCAATAGTAAAGCTCTGCACAGCATAACACACGGACCATAGACCCGCGGCGAGCAAGAGTTTGCTATGAACTACACTGTATTATGTACTAGATAGAACAATAGTTCTGTTTAAAGATCGCAATTCCACCCACTTATGCAGTAACCATCATTTTAAACACCAGTGTTTAAAGGGTGTGTACAGTTCTGGTCGAGGTGAGGATTTAGCTTTCAACGTTTTGCGAGATATTCAGAAACCACTCTATGAGATGTCAAAGAGCATGCAATTCTAAGGGCTATTAAAAGCTTATTTGATGAAAATCGGTTTTGAATGGCTGAGATATCAAAAAACAAGGTGAAACAAAGAGATCCTAATAAAAGGCGTGGCCTGTAGTCTTTTATTATTATCACTTTTTTTGGATATCTCAGCCATTTGAAAACCAATTTTCATCAAATAAACGTAAAATCTTTCTTAAAATTACATGCTCTTTCTTATTTCATAAGAGGTTTCTCATTATCTCACTTAGGAATGTTCAAAGTATGAATCCCTACCTCAACCAGTAGGCCTACTGTACAGTCCCTTTAAAGCATTTATTTTTGAAAGGGAGCGCTGTCATCGCATTATCAGCATAATTTCTGGGGTTGGGATGAGATTCTGTGATGTCTATTGTGAAAACGCGCTCCATTCATGCTTTAATTCTCTCGAACACATGCATATCAAGCCAAGCGAACAGATAATCGGGTGTGAAAAAAGCAAAACAAAAACAAAAACAAAAATTGATAAACACAAGAGCAAAAATAAAATAAAAACCGAAGTGTTAACCAAAGACAGTCACGGTATCCCGGAAAGGTATAAGGCCTTGGCCACAAAAATGAAGAATGCGTACGTGGACTCTCCGACAGTATCTAAAATGACCCGCACTTCAAGTCCATTTATATAAAAAAAAAATAATAATAATAATGAATTCATGAATATTGAATTCATGGTGAATACAATTTTTATAAACACCCCTTAAGGGGGAATAGTTAGTCTGATAAGAAAGAGTAAAATATTACCAGTTCAACGGTATAAATTTGATCGAAACTGGATGAAAAATAAGGAAGTTATGACATCTTGACGTTTCGTTATTTCGGGGGGGGGGAACAGTTCTTGAACAGTCAATACATCAAATTTTGAAATTTCACCACCTCACAACACTCCCCTTGATTAGTGGGGCCTTTATCAAATTGTGTATGATAATTATTTACGTATAAAAACATGTTTTTGTTCTTTGACTTAGCAACCGCAACCTACGCCTTTCCCTAAAATAGATCATCGTTGCTTGGCTATACTGCAAGACCATACAATTTGATAGACTGCATGGATACATCCTGTTCTTGTTTCTCTTGATTTTAGGGAGTTTTGGATTTTCGCGACGAGGAGGTCAAGAGGGGAAAAAAACCTGGTCTGAGCATGCGCAGAATCGCGTTTCAAACGCGATCGATTTATAGCTTGAGCGCCTGAGTTTTCACTACGCGTTCTGGGCTATTTTTACGTTCACGACGTAGGGAGCTACTTGATAATAAATAATAATAATAATAATAATAATAATAATAGTGGCTACTTGTATAGCGCACAGGTCCACTTTTCAGTGCTCATGGCGCTTCAAAAATGAAAAGATATCATATTATATTTACATGCATATACATATTCAAACATTTCAACAAAGAAGAAAATGGTAAACAAAAACAAATATATACCAAATAAAGAATACAACATATACCAATTGAAAATACAATATTGATCCAATATTAATGACATACAGCAATTACAGTCCTCAGTATGAAAGGAACAGATACGCTTTAAGTTTGGATTTGAATGAATCTGTAGATGACAGTTCCGCCCTTAACTGACGAGGTAACTGATTCCACAATTTTGGTCCCATAACGGAAAAAGCACGATCACCATACCCATGTTTTACTCTGGGTGTTTGGAGTAAGAATGCATCTGATGATGAACGTAGCCTCCGTGTCGGATTGTATTTTTGAACAGAATTACTTATGTATATTGGGGAAAAAGAATGAACTGAATGATGTACTAATAACAGAATCTTGAAAATAATCCTTTTTTCTACAGGTAACCAATGTAAGGAACGGAGAACTGGTGACATGGACTCAAACTTATTAATAAACGTTAACAATCGGGCAGCAGAATTTTGCAACCGTTGAAGTTTTGTGACATATTTTTTTGAAAGATTACACAACAATGAATTCGAAAAATCCAACCGAGAAGAAATCAAAGCATGAATAAGTATCTCAGCTGCAGATTTAGACAAATATTTCCTTATGAAACTTAAATTACGCAACTGATATCTAACATTACGCTTAATATGAGTTACATGACTTCGAAATGACATTTCCTGATCAAATATGACGCCTAAATTACGGGCTGTTTTCGACGGAGTAATGCAAGTGCTACCGATGTTGACATGACATGACTGATAATCAACTTTGCTTAACATATGCTTTGATCCCAATAACAGAAACTCAGAATTATCATCATATAGTTTAAGGCCATTGGATGTACCGATCATATGGGGGCGCCATTTTATTTTTTATACGTTGCATCTCAGCGTAATAGGGAGCTTTAGATTTTAGACGCGCGGACGTTCAAAGACAAAAAAAAAACAACAACAACCCATGATCTGAGTGGGCGCAGTAGCGAGGGTCAAGTTACTGCGCACGCTCAGATCATGTTTTTTCCCTCCGAACATCCGCGCGTCTAAAATCTAAAGCTCCCTGATGATATACTCAGCACGACGCAGGGAAGAGGAGAACGTCCACAAGCGTCGTCTCAAACGTCCGCGCAGCAAATCTAAAGCTCCCTAATATAGACGCCCGGATCAGCGGCCGGGTGCGGGAACACTCTACACAGCCTATCATACAACATCAGAATTTCACATCATCACTTCTGTCTCTCTTTATCTCCATCGTTTTCCCTCCCTCTCCTTCCACACTCCCTCTCTCTTTCTTTATGGGTCACCTTTCTCCTACTATATTGATTTCCGAATTCTTATCAGATTCTGATACGCCATTGCTTCTCCACTGCAAAAAGCTTATTTCTATTTTTATTATTTATCGAAACATATTATTCAGTCAGGATTGCTTGATCAGCATGAGCTGTTTTTCCATCAAGGTCCTGAGATAGAATATAAAAAACAAACAAAAATTCAATCATTACAATGATGATTATCATCAGTATAAAAATCCAAATCAGCTGCAGTAATTGAAATAGTAAATCAGATAAATAGTTAACTATCAACAACATATTTCAGATTCGTTTTTGCAAATCCTTTAGCGAGAAGACTGCAGAGAAAGACACAGAAAAAAAAACCAAAAAAACTGAAACTAGCATCAGAAAACATGTCGACATAAATGCCGGCATACTTGTCACAATTTTCAATGGGAGTAATACGCAATTCAGCATACACAGTCAAGAGCATACATATCCACCCACTCTTACACACACACACACACACACACACACCAGGCCCGTAGCCAGGATTTTTCAAGGGGGGTGCGGTCACTAAAAAAACGGACCTTCGGTACCAATACGAATGATGACACACACTACACACACACACACACACACACACACACACACACACAATTATATATATATATATATATTCTTTGGACGACCGAACTACAAATGTTGTACAAGAATTTGCGCGCGAAGCGCGCCGCAAATTGTGAATTTTGACTGTTTTAATGACGTTTTAAAGTCTCGAGGAAATTTGTATTTTTGTCTGTTGCATGCAATCGCGTTACGGTATTTCATCTAGGAAATAGTAAAAACTCATTTTGCCAGGAAGTTGCAAAGTTTAATTGTGTTCGAGACTCTGCGCGCGTAGCGTGCCGCAAAATTGAGAATAGTGATTTTCCTGGCGTTGTTTTAACTTTTATTTTTTTCTATTGTATACCCGCGTTAGCAGGCCTGAAGCCAGGATTTTTAAAGGAAGGGGGGATTGCGTTAATTAACAAAACGGTCCTTTGATACTGTCCCAGGAGGGGTAGCGACAATTAAAAGGTGGACACCATGCATGCTCATACATGGACTTTCAAAATGGCCCCTAAACGAGTAATGATCATATGATTTTTTCGGGCCTTAAAAACAAGTATTCCTTAAATGTTTCCTGCACCCTAAAGAAGTACTTCATCGTGATTGAACAATATACCATTTTCCCAAATTTCGGCCTTTTTGATACCCTTTGATTATATACGCTCGTACATCACACTTTCCATCTAATCCGTGAGAAAAAACGACCCCTATTACGCGTTTTCTTTAGCGAGTATGGTCACGGTGTCCACCTTTCAGTTGGAGTTTTCCATCCCATTGGATGCTGTTTGGAAGATGAAACATTCACTTTACTATACAGTATCAGCCGTTGGTATGCGAGTTTGTCAAAAACGAAAATAAATGAGAAAATTTTTAAAACAAAATGAATCATAAATGTGAACCATTTATATTTTGCCTCCTTGTGGTAGGATATTTCCAGCATTTCCGAACTTTCAAATAATCATTTTAGAATTAATAATATTAAAGGTAGTAGATCCGATTCGCAAACATCTCCAATATCAGTCAAATGTCACATTAACCATCATGCTAAGAAGGATTTCTTTGTGAAATTTGGAGGTCAGTGAAATTCAAAAATTACTAACATCCGTTAGCCATTGGAAGAAGTTGAGTGCAAATTCAGACCTCAGGCTTAGTGCTCAGATGTTTTCCTATTTGATTTGATTTGTCTTACTGTGCACACTAAGATACATACTGGAATGGTTATTTCTTAAATTATAGTAGCATATTTGGTTACTAGCTGTCTCTAGGCATTTTCGAATTTGGGCTGCAAAGAGATCCACTACCTTTAAGTTAGAAGAGAGATAAGTAAATAATGATAAAATAAACAAACAGAAAAGAATGAGTTTCTTTTGTAATACTATCTGACAAACTTTTTACTTTACCATTTTACTTCATAGCTCAGCACTTTCCATTCTCTCTCATACCCTCTTACCCATTATACCACATTTAAATGAAATACAACTAAAATGAGTTTGCGTGCCTGCATAATACTCTTTGGAAATTATAAGTGAGAATGTTCTTAGGTTTTGGCTCACTTTAAAATGAGAACCAATAGAACTGTCACAACATGAGAAAATGTATAAGTAATAATCAACAGTACATTTCCGAATTTGTCCTGCAAAGAAATCCGCTACCTGTAAGTTAGAAAAGAGATTAGTAAATAATGATAAAAAAAAAAAAAAAAAGCATGAGTTTCTACCGCCGTATCCAGAACAGAGCCTGAAACGGTGCAGGCTCAAGAAATCGTTTGTACTAACATGACTAATACGTCTTGTTTTTAAGACAGGCCTTTCATTTTGTTTTGTCTCTCCTGATCGTTCGTAAGAAATGCTAATTCATGACCACCTTTCCACAATTTGATTGGAGCATGCATTCATAATGGAAAATAGTTGACATAATAATCTATCCCCAGGCATTATCATGCCAACATGTACTTATATATACATGTACTATATCTTTGTGAGACGTAGATATAAAATGTCTCAGGTTTTCGATTATAGTAATTTCGAGGAAATTTCTTTAATTTTTATCATATATGTAAACTTGAGGCTATTAGATTTTCATCCACTTACCTCTGTTCCTGTGAAAAAAATGCAAGTGTCAACCTCAATGTCATCCACGAATCGCACGTACTCGGGCGGCCAGTGGAAAAAAAAAACACCGGTCACACGCGCCAAGGGCCATGGCATGCAGTGCCAATATAATAATAGCTCGCACAGATTGATACATAACATTTGTGTTTGTGTGCATGGGGACGATCCGATGGTTCATACAACAAAAGGGTTTCGTACAATTATTTTTAACATTGTTAAACGTACTCTTCCACATTTACGTAGCATATAATGTGTCTTTATATTTATTTGGATTGTTATCTTGAGAATTGCTAAAAACCGTTATTATGAAAAAGTGGACCTTTCAGAATTGGGGGGGGGGGGTGCGTACGCACCCGACGCACCCCCCCCCCCCCCCCCCCCTGGCTACGGGCCTGCACACACACAAGAATAATCATAAGATTCACGAGCATAAGAAAAAAGATCATATTCCCTCGCAGTCTCTCGCAGAAGGTTATAAAAAACCGTCAACAATTCGCAATACAGAAATAAAAGTATAAGGAAAGATTATCTGCAGCTGAGATGGTCACAACAAAAGTATACATTACAGTAAATATAATTGCTTATTTATGCGCTTAAATTCTGAACAGTCCATGCATTGAAGTTCGGTGTTAATATGAAACACCGAGCTGGTATTAAATTTCCGGTGCTCATTTGCGGTGTTAGATTAACACCTCCGGGTGTCACTTCAAAATAAATTATAAAATATTGGTTTTTTTTTAATACAGGGGAAACTCGGTATAACGAACACTGCTATAACGAGATATCGGTTATAACGAGGAAATTTTCTCGGTCCCAAATTTCCTTCCACACAAGTCTATGTAAAATGCTACTCTTATAGCGAGATCGGCTATAACGAAATAACTGCTATAACGAGATAAATTTTGTGACTTCCAAACAAAGAAAAACATAGTCGATCAAACCTGCTATAGCGAGGTAAAGCAAGATGCCTTCGGTAAAGCTTTACTTCGCCTGTGCTATCATCTTCCGAGATTGTAAAGCTTGATGCGCCAAAAACTGTCTTGTACACACATAATCATTTTCTTCAGTGCACTCCAGCTAGCATAACACTGCATGTTGTACGTGTAAGTGTGCGCGTGCGCGCACACTGATACATGCAGAAAATGTGGTGGGACGGTCATATGTATACATGACATCATCATGACGTTTAGCAGGTGTGAGGCAATCTGATGCTGTGATTGGCCTTCTACGTAGGGAATTCCCCATCTTCACACACACACGCAGTCATAATGTACAGAATGTGTCACATACACACACAGCATTGTGCAGACTACCGATATTCAAGCTATCCACACAACACACACCCATACAATAACCACATGCCAATCCACAGACGATCTTGATACAATCGCAAGCTATATCAATAAATTTACGAATTCAAAAATCTACTATTAATAAGAAACACATTCTTGATATTGGATTTCCTTGGCGAAAAACATCTTCTTACCCATAAAGGTGAGTAATTCCATCACACACAATATCAAGTTATAAGTATTGATTGAAATATGATGGGTAGTCCCACATGTGCAAATTAATGTCTTTATGTTATGCCTTCTTTTATGCCTACTGCTATAACGAGATATCGGCTATAACGAGGAAAATGACTCGGTCCCGACCATCTCGTTATATCGAGTTTCCACTGTAGTTACATAGTTACTTATAGTTCTTGTTGATGTTGAACTTCAACAAGGCGATCAAGAATTTTCCTATAAAGTACTTGATTTCAAAGTTTTTGAAAGGGTGTGAACACATTACACCAGCAATATCAAATCAACACCATGAGGTGTCATCGTTGAATTAACACCAGCGCAGTGTCAAAAATATCACCAGCTACAGTGTCAAATTAACACAGCGAAGTGCCAGGAAATCTTTTTCTGCACCATCAAAACATACTTTCTACACCTGTCGGTGTGGTCCTCTACTGACACTTGATCGGCGTTAAATTTAATACCCATGTTGTTAAATCTAACATCGATGGTTCTGTAGTGTTACAACTGTCCCTGTCTCCCGAAATCTCCTATCTCCTTTGTACCATCTTAACTTCCAGCCCCTTTAACCTTCTTGGTTTTCACTACAGTCAAACCTGCTTCAGCGGCAATCTGTCTATAGCGACCACCTGTCTATAGCGGCCAGCGGCCACAAATTTTGTTTCCCGCGGTAGATTTTAACCTGTCTTTAGCGACCACAGACCCGATGGATCCGTAGCCGAACTAGTAATTGAGCGTGTGTGTTTTTTTTTTTCTGCTTTGTAGCCGTGCCAGTCATTCCTAGGCAACGTTCAGTGATCGCCACACTGCTGCATTCATCACTCATTCAGTCATGAAACTGCACTAGTGTTAAGCTTTTTACGACTGTACACATGCTACTGTGCAACAATTTCATATACACCGGCATTGTTCAATGTATGAAACACACGTGTGCATACGTATAAACATACGTCATGTATATGTAAGTACATTCTACTTACAGATGTATACAACGAATATACGTGTACATGTAGGCAATGCACACAAAGTTGGGTTACCTGTCTATAGCGGTCAGCTGTCTATACCCGCCACTTTTTTCATCTACCTTGGGTGGCCCCTATATAGACAGGATTGACTGTATATTTGCCTTCTATAATACTCTCCCTACAGTTGCCCTATATGTCACTTCCCTCCTCAAACTCTCCTCTTTCGCGGGTCATGCACCAAAACAACAGTCCTTTCAAAAACCCCACACGATACACATCATGGTGTTTCAGGAAACCTCTCTTCTTCTTCTCCATCATCTTCTTCTTCTATTTCGTTTTTCTTGCAATATAAGAGCAATGTAGGGCAGTTTGTGTCATTACGTTTCGGAAAGATACACAAAAATAATCTTTAACAGAAAAGAATCAGATACATTACATAACATTTTAAAGCAACTGACATATCTTATAGGTTGCTCTTCATACTCTGATTCAATGTTACGAAAGAGGTGGAAAACATTAATTTGTATGTATTATCGTACTTTTAGCTATCTACGTAGGCTCTTATCTGCCAACTAGATTTATAGCGTTATACTGTTTTAAAGGTCTACGATTAAGAAACGTTGCAATTTGTAGGATACCTATTTCCATCATGTTCGTTATCAAGAATTGTTTATTCCTGGACAATATTCCTTTTCAGAATTTTGCACTTCTCCTTTAATTAGCTGAGATGTAATTTTGCTGATTTCGCTCAAAAGACGTTGCAATTTTTTTAAGTGTGAAGAATTTATAGCACACAAAAGACATTTTATGAAGATACTCCATGTATATTAAAACATTTTAGAAGGTCTTTCAGGTATTAGTCTGATTTCATCTTCTTACAGCGACGACAACACCTTGCGCAGCAGCAATTGGATATAAACCACTTAGCAGCATAGATGAATATCAGAGAAACGACTAGGAGAAAGGCTATCACATCAATAGAGTTGAGCTGAATGAAATTGAGCTCAAGTGCGCGCGAACGCAGGTGATCCCCTCCAAATTTCAGGATATGCTCCACGTAGTACACAATCTTCTTGCGAGTTGGAACGATTTCATCTCTCATGATAGCTGATGCTTCCTTCATATTCATTGTGTATCTGAGAGAGAGAAAGAGAGATAAGGATAAAATAGAACACATAAGGTTAGTTAATATTAAAAGGAAGAGTCCCTTTTAGCAGGGGAAATGTTGGAATTATTAAATCTTGAAGTTTATCATTATCCTTATTCACATGTTACATGGCATAATACATAACAACACATGCACGAATACAGGGTAAAAAGTACAAGAAAAAGCATGAATACTATTCAAAGTCCGATAACTGTCCAATACAAAAGTTCTAATAAGGTAGTAAGTAAAGTACAATGAATAGCTCTAGTTGGAAAATATATGAAACATGAACGGTTTTAAAACTTTTTACATCATATGAATACTTTCGAATTGAAAATTTGATATGATGATACATTTTCTACTATAGTTGTTAACAAATATGTGGGTCTAAAATAATGTTACTCTATAATAAGCAAGGAAATATATTTTATATATTTTGCAGAAGTTTATTGAAGATACACTCAGGAAAAAAAGAAAATAAACACTTTTTCCCGTTAGTATTTTTCATAGATTTTGATAAAAAATCATTGTGTCATATACCGTATCAAAGATTATTTAATTGGCTATCAACCTGGTAGGTTTACACAAAGGGAAATTTTATGCATGAGTGAACACATTCGTTTTTGTCTTCCAAGGCAGAAAAGTAATAATTGCAGAATTGGACATATTGAAACTCATTTGCAAATGCCCTTCAAGATAACAATGATAACAAAAGACCAATTTAACGTAATGAGAGACATGAATGAAACAGCAGAAATATGTTTCCGTTCCCTTGTTTCCCTTTATATTCAAAACAAAAACATAGTGGGGAAACTGAAGGTGAAACATAAGCATTTTCCATCGATTCAAACTGTAAATGACATAGGGAGTAAGCCGTAAAGGTGATAAAATCTACAGAATTTGATTTTACATTTTTGAGGAATTTAAGAATGCACTAGACAAATTCAAAACAAAATATTTCAAATTTTCTTAATTTGGAATAACGTTTCAAATTTAACTTTCTTTGTTACCATAACTTTTCTCTTATGTCTTTTGACTGCGGATTTGACAGAAGATTCTTAATTTTCCTCCAGTAATTGTTTGCCTTTCTTTATATTTGGCGGGTTACAGAGACATTATTGAGATCATAGGTTGATTTTTGCAAATCAATTTGCATTTCTATTCTTTTGAATTTGTCTTTTGTTCTCATTATTATATGGAAGAGCAAATACGCTTGAATAACAACTTGTCCATTTTGCACATTTTACTTTTGTGCCTTGGAAGAAATAAACACATGTGTTCATTCATGCGTAAAGTTAAAATTTTCATCGACCTGCTAGGTTGATAGCTAATTGAATTATCTTTAAAATGGTATAAAAACACAATTTTTAGCCTGATAATCCATGAGAAAGATAAACCTGAAAAAGTGTTTACTTTCTTCTTCTTCTTTTTTTGCTGAGTGTATACATGTATAGCACCCAAAAATACTATTATAGACACCTACGGAATGAGAACATTTTCAATGCTTTTTGTTTCAGTTACGACGTTAACTAATTACGAGAAGGATAATGATTAATGAAAATGCAGTTTGATGAAAACAATAAACATGTCGATTCTAATGTGTTGGAAAACATTCGAAACGTTTTACAGCACTCAGCTGATCTGACACTAAAAGATAGAAAAAAAAGGAAACAGTCAGGCTTGTTTTTACATTAATCATATGATAATATGATAACATGAAAATACATACTCACAAACACACACACACACACACACACACACGCTTACATGAGGAGTTTGATCTGAAAAAGAAAGGTAAAGCGCCATTTTTAAACACCTCACATTTAGTCTATCATCTAATACATTAAAGTAATAACTCACTAAATTGTTATATTACTGTTTATATTATTATCTATTATAATTATTATTACTACTACTACTACTATCATCATCATCATCATTCTTATGTTATATTGTTTGTTACAAAAAACATTATTTTTGAAGTTTTATAAAAAGAAATTTAATACTTTGCACAATTTCCTTGTCTTATTCAACAGGTTTAAGCGCAAACATCTCAAATTGACAAAAAAATTGAGGCAATTCGTTTTGCAATAAAACTCTTCATTAATGATTTCATGTATGTACATATCCACTTACTTTGGGTTAGTTAGGATTTCCTTGAGACCCTGCCGGAAGCTTTCTTCAGTCAGCGTATTCTTGTCGATAGGGAAGCCGATACCCTTGGCCTTGAAACGCACAGCGTTCGCCATCTGGTCTCCGGCCAGCGGCATGAGCAGAACGGGTACCCCGTGACTAGTGGCCTCGTATATACCGTTAGCTCCACCGTGGTAGATGAGCAGTCGCGTCTTGGGGTGGCCTTGTATTATATCGGATGAAGGCGGAGAATGATAATATATACGAAAGAACTATGATGATGATGATGATGATGATGATAGTAATAATGATGATGATAATGGTGACGATGATGACGATGAGGATAATAATGATGATGATGACAATGATGATGACGATGAAGATAATGGTGACGATGATGATGATGATGGTGATAATGGTGATGATTAAATAAAGATGAAGACGAGGAGGAAGAAAACAAACATACATAAAAGGAAAAGGACGAACAGGAGGAACAATTAAAGGAGGATGCATGAGGGCAAAGAGGAGGGGAGTCAAGGAGTTAGAAATTGCGAAGGGGGGGGGGTGGGGGAACCTCACTTGAGGTGATACATGTAGGCTGTTAACCATTAGTAATTCAACTGCTTGAAACTACCTGTCGTATTGCATCCTAAAATGCCCGAAAACGCCTGTACATTTGTTTTTTGTTTTTGATATTTTTATTGTTGTTATATAGAATATATAATTACACATTTTGAAAGAGGTAAAAGTTCAACAAAAGTACGTCAGAATATTTCTGTGACACACCATTCTCTTTGTAAAGTCATAATAGGCTTTCAAATAAACATAAAATATAATAGACAAAAATAAACATGCAGTAAACTATTTTATATTTTAATTTAGAAAATTGTCGAAATTACAGTACTATTGCTGTATCTTTTATGGAGCCATAGGCCATTATACACAGAATTTTCAGTTGCTAAAGGGTTTGGACAGAACAGTGTTGTAGATTTACAAGAACAGCTGTACATGAAGGCCTATAGTCCTCCCCATTGATGCAAAGTTATTCATTTATTGCTACGGTGAAAGTCTGTCGTATAAATTGTGTCATACCTATTACTGTTCAGTGACCGTGATTGTTTGTTTAGTGTAACACACAACACTCATGGTTGCATATCAAGATCAAACACAAACCCTGAACAACTATTTATCAAGCAAGATATTGTGACAAAGAATATTGAGTAGTTATACAATATCAAAGTATTAGTGAACATACACAACACGTACAACACATTCATATCATTTTGTGAATGGAAAACAAAATTGGGCTAAAAATCGCTGTATTAGCGGACACTTAATTTGTTTAAAAAGAGGAAAAGAAAAAAATTAAGACTGACTTTTACATACTGAAGGAAAAATTCTCTCCAATGAATCTCTTCAGTCATCTCTTCAATGAATGTGGCAAAATATATCACAATTAAGCAAAATATAGTGAGTTCTCATAGACTGTGTGAAGACCTATGAAGCATAAGTATAAATTTTGCTTGTTTCATTTTATTTTGTTTTGTTTGTTTGTTTGTTTTTCTTTTGCTTTGTAAAAAACTTTGTAAAATTTACTTCCAGCTCAGTAAAAGAATGCCAGGAAGTACAAGGCCAAAATGATTAATATTTTGAGTGCTGTACGGAGAATTCATCGTTCTATAAGGATTGGGGAAAGTCTACTGTTTTGTGGAAAAATTTCAATAGACTCCCATTGTCATACACATGCTGTCCCACGCGTTACCTACATGTCCCACGCGTTAACTAATCTGATTAAAGATTGTGTTAATCATATTGATCAGACCAAGTTTGCAACTCCTGGATATGATGGAGACTAATGTAGATTTGGTCTTTTGAAAGTTCCAAGAAAATTCAATTACCAACAACACGTACAATACATTCATATCATTTTGTGATTGGAAAAAATTGGGCTAAAAGTCGCTGTATTAGCGGACACTTTATTTGTTAAAAGAAAAGGAAAAGGAAAAAAGATTAAGACTGTGATTTTTACATACTGAAGAAAAAATTAAGTCATCTCTTCAATGAATGTGGCAAAAGATATCACAATTAAGCAAAATATAGTGAGTTCTCATAGACTTTATAAAGACCTATATGAAGCATAAATATAAATTTTGCTTATTTCATATTTTGTTTTGTTTTGGGTTTTTTTTTTCTTTGCTTTCCACAAAACTTTTCAAAATTTACTTCCAGCTCAGTAAAAGAATACCTGGAATGTACAAGGCCAAAATTATCTAACTTGAGAGAGAGAATCACGTTTCAAAAGGCGTTTGGAACGATGTTTTCAAACGTGGTTTGAAAAACGCGATTCTCGGGGAGCCGCGTTTATATAACCATCATACAGTCGCGATTCGAGTGGTGTCACTGCGCAGCTGCTTTGCGCCGTTTGACCCGGGAAGTAAAGGTCAACTGCATACCATCAAACATGCCTCCTCAGTCACACAAAAATAATGGGTAGAGAGCACAACCGGAAACAGCTGGGATTTGACCTTGAGATATAAATGCGTTTCAATACGGCATTGCGTTTATTTACTCACAGAACGGCGATCATGGTCTCAAGCGTGTTTCAAAACGCCCTTTAAAAGGCGTTTCTAAACGCGTTTGAAAACACGGTTTGTTTGTTTGTTTGTTTGTTTTATTCTATTTAATCACGGGATAAAATGCCCTCGATCAGCCAGATGAGGCTGTTTTTCAGAGAGGCCGTGAGTACAGTGTTACAGCAACAACAAAAACAACACAACAGTTAGCAAATCACTCAAAGTAAATTAACAATTACACAAAAACACATAAATATTGCGTTTATCTAACCCCTGAAAACGCCTCAAACGCGTTTAGGATCGTGATTCTGCCTCAGAAAGTTTTTATAAGCCTAATATTTATTGTACTGTATAGAGAATTCATCGTTCTATAAGGATTGGGGAGTGTCTACTTTTTTGTCATACACATGCTATCCCAAGCTTTACATACAATATCCCACGCGTTACCAAATCTAATTAAAGATTGTGTTAATTATATTGATCAGACTAAGTTTTCAACTCCTGGATATGATGGAGACTAATGTAGATTTGGTCTTTTGAAAGTTTCAGGAAAATTCAGTTGCCAGCTTTTATGCAAATGAGAAATAATGACGTAAAAAGTAACGCGAGGGACATGCAAATTTTGGCACGTCCCTCATTTGCATATTCAATTAGTTGAGCTCGTGGAATTCATAGTCATGATAACTTCCTATTCAGACTTTGTGGTCCAACTAGTAATGGGCTACATAAGTGGAAAACTTCTTTAAAAATGCAACAATTTTTGATGTCGCACGCGTAACCCTAATTTTTAATTTATGGAAATGTATTCATTTATTACTGGTCACACACAAGCAATTTTCTGTTTTCTTATCAAAATTAATGTATTTTAACATCTTGACTTTACAATGACACCAAGTTTGTCTTATTTGAATCATTTTGAAGTTTCAGCCATGAGTTATCGAGTAGCTTGGACTTGCCCATACATACATTTTAAAGGAGGACGCATTTATAGTCCGCTTATACGATACAATAATAAAAAGGGTGCCTACTAAAACAAACAAACAAACAAACAAACAAAAGAAAACAAAAGAAAACAAGAGAAAACAAAAGAACAAAATACCTAACAAATCATTCTGCGGTAGCCAGTCAGAAATCAGCGTATTGTTGCCAAGGTTACGCGGAATCGGGCCTTTGTAGCGCCATAGCACCCTCTGCGGCAGTTCGCTGAAAACCTTTGCCAGCTTTTCGGTCAGTACGTCGTCCATGAGCGAGCGAACCACGGATCCCTGCACAGGAAAAAGACCACCGAAAGAAATGAAAATCAATCATAGAAATGACGATATTGTACAGAGCAAACTTGGTAGCTGTTTACAGATCATGAAATATAATAGCATCTGTGAGACATCAATACCTACAGAACGCTTATCGACTTCGTTGCTGATGGTGACGTTGTTATAGTTGTTGTTGTTGTTATTGTCATTGTTGTAGCTGCTGCTGGCTGCTGCTGCTGATGATGATAAATTGAGAGGGGTATAGTGGAGTGGGCGGGTTTTTAGTTGTATATAGTTGTTGTTGTTGTTGTTGTTGTGGAGCGGGTAGATGGGGCGAGCGGGTGGGGCCCAAAGTTGCAATCAGATTGAGTCCCTCTAAAATCAGCAGCAACGCGTGGCAAAATATTTTACAATCGTGTATTGTGATTGTCTTCATTCATTTCTCTCAAAAGAGAAGCGGAATCTCAAGTCCACGCAGTGTGTTTAAGTCCTACCAATAATCTAAAAACTAGCTCAATTTCCTTCAGTGTCGTTACAATCGAATGATTTGTTTTTCTTTACCCTTCGAGCCAATGATCTGAAACCGTTATCTGGCCAAAGACTATTTATGAGATCAGTAACAAGGAAGAGCGAGCTTTAACTAAAAACTAACAACATTGGTTTACATTCTAATTCTGTCAGACTGTTTCTATAATAATATGTAATTTCTGCATAAGTGCGTATTAACTCATATTCCTCCTCGCAGTACTGCTGGGGCCTACACAGGCAACTTAATCTGTCGAAGGCAGGGGATATCAGGGAGCTTTAGATTTTGATACGGCGCGGACGTTTGAGACGACCTTTGAGCTGGACGTTGTCCTCAGTCTCCCTTTGCGTCGTGCTGACGAAAAATGAAATGGCGCCCCCATATGATCGGTGCATGAAGAACTAGTACATTGCACTAGTGTACAATACGTAAGGCCGTGTCACACCTTTCCGGGCAACCCTTGCGTGCGACTTGTGAAGTACAGTTTTTACTACCCGGAGGTCCCCGCAGATGACCCGCACATGACAGTACCTAGCACGTATCTCACCTGTAGTCGCAAATCTTTTTACCCGCAACCATGTTAAGGCCCAGTCACACCTTTCCGGGCATGCTACGCGGGCTTGTTGTGTGTGGGGATTTTCCAGCATACCGGACAATTTCTGAGGGCGGACAAGGATTTGGGCGAGTCAAATTCTACTTGCGGGTATACTGTGTGACCTATGTACCAGTCGCGTGGGTGCTGACAACTCAGTGAGGGAATTCCTCTGAAGGAATGGCAGAAGTCCCACATAATGTCATTATGATCTTGGCTGCATACGGGGACTGTGAAGTACCTGGGTGGGAGTTGCCTGCGAAGTGCTGCCGCTAAGGGCCTCCTACTGGCCTTCTGCGTCGAGCATCCCCGCGACTCACCCGGAAAAAATTTTTTGTCATCCTCAAAACTTGGCTGCGCTTAAATGGGACTTGCACCTCCGGGCAACTACAGGCGAGATACGTGCTAGGTACGACTGTCAGGTGCGGACCAACTGCGGAGAGCTCCGGGTAGCAAATTTGTTTCCCCGCAAGTCAAGCCGCAAAACTTCCCCAAATACGGTAGCACAAGGCCTTGAGCATGCTCAAAACTTGTTCCGAGTGAGTCGTGGGGGTCCGCACACGCAGAACACCAGTAGGAGACCCTTACCGGCAGCACCTCAGTCTCAGGCAACTCTAACGCAGGTACTTCTCAGTACCTGGAAGTCGCTCGTACCAGAAAACGGATCGGTTTCAAAGCTCTCAGGCAGGTCACACGGAATACACGCAAGTAGAAGATAAGTAGCACGCGTCTAATAGTAGGTAAGAAACAAGTGCGAAACTCGCAAACATTCTTGTCTGCCCGGAGAAATTCTTCTGCATGCTGGAAAATCCCTCCTCGCAACAAGCCCGAGTAGCTTGCCCGGGAAGTTGTGAAACGGCCTTAAACCTCTCTACGTCTTAAAGTGAGTGGACGGAAAGAAAAAGCCCAGAACGCGTAGTGAAAACGCAGACTACGCGAGCTACAAATAGATCGACTTTAATACGCGATTTTGCAGCACATGCTCAGAACATTTTTTTTTTCCCTCTGAACGTCCCCGACGCGAAATTCTAAAGCTCCCTAATGCTAATTGATTTCGTTGATGTTAAAAATTGCAGTCACATATACATTACATGGATACCTCTGGAATAACTCTTGTAACTACACAGTATAAAATCTATAATTATGTTTCGCTGGAGGATCTGCTTAGTGAGTCGATGAATAGGAAGATAAGACCACCATACAGTCACAATACGAGGTCACAAGTTTGTGTTCTTGGGTAAGGTACTTTATGTATACTCGTGTTCGGGAGAAGGGGGAAAAGAGATCTGCACAGTTTTGGTTGAGATGGGAATTGATTCAGGTATTAGCTTTTTGCGAGATAATCAAAAACCTTGCTTAATTCGAGTGATGTTCTCGATCAACAATGGCACTCTAAGTTTGTCTGTCCAGCATTGCGGTCTTTATCTCGTTGGTGTCTAGATCAGTGTCTCTCTTAAGCATGTCAACAAAGTTGATCACTGGTCTGCCTGGTTTCCTGCCTCCCATACTTGGGCATCCAGTGTATCACTTTGGAAACATACTCATTGCTCCTGAAGCAGTGGCCGCAAAGCGAAGCCTCCTTATCTTAATCTTCTGGCTTATTTTAGGTAGATCCCTATAAAGTTCTGTGTTAGTCATATGTCGCCTCCAGCTAACATTTTGAACGACTCTTAGCATGCGTGTGTAGCAGCCATCAAGTTCTTTAGCAATTTTTGGTGTGACTGTCCATGCCTCAGAGCCATACAGTAGTACTGTCTCCACTGCTGCTGCAAATAGTTGGAGTTTAAATTCTCTTGAGAGAGATGACTTCCAAAGCTTATTGAGTTTGTTACAGGCACGCCATGCTGCCGCTTTCCTCTGCTTGAAATCCCTAGCCGTACTTTCCATCCATGAGCCTAGATACTTGAAATCTTGTACCTCGTCTATATTAGCCCCATCCTTTGTGTGTAGCTTCACAACACCAGTCTGGTTGCTGGACATAAATTGTGCATTTATCTTTAAGCCAACCTTTGCCACTGATATTTCAATTCTTTGCAAAAGTTCCTGTGCCTGGTGCATCTCTTCTGATAAGAGGGCGATGTCGTCTGCAAATTCGAGGTCTGTAACCACCTCTGGCCCGATTCTTCTGGATCTTCGCTTTATCAAATGATATCCAAGTTCTTCCTCTTTTCCTTCAATTGCAGACCTTAGTGCATAGTCTAGTACGATGACAAACAGGTATGGTGCATGAGTATCCCCCTGTAGAACACCAGCTAATATCTCAAAAAAGGTCTGTTTCACCATCAGGGGATATAACTTTCGCCATAGAATTCTGGCACATGTCTCCAATAGCATCCACAATCTGGTCTGGTATCCCGTAGGCTCTCAAAATTTGTAACATTTTACCTCGATGTATGCTGTCAAAAGTCTTGCAGAAATCTATGAATGTGATGATTGCAGTCAGATTGTTTGCTTTAACCCCTTCCATAAGCCGCCTCAATGCTAGTATGTGCCCGACAGTTGAGCACCCTACCCTGAAACCATTTTTGGTTTATTAAGTGTTCATCTAGTTGAGGTCGAATCCTATTCAGGATCATTCTGTTGTAGGTTTTGGCAACTAGCGAGCTAAGACTGATACCACGATAATTTCCTGCATGGCTGAGGTCACCTGACTTTGGAATTGGTACAATATTCAGTATTTACCACTGACTCGGCTTTCTGCGATTTACAAAGGCATCGTTGCAGAATTCCAGTACAATATCATCCAGATCACATCTCTTCAGGACCTCTGGTGCAACGGCGTAGCCAGGATTTCATCTTAGGGGGGGCGGTTAGTCTGCGAGGGAGCGAAGCGACCGAGCCCGAGCGAGCGGAGCGAGCGAGGGGGGGAGGGTGTGGGAGGGGGGTGTCCCCCCTCCCACGGTGAGAACTTTTTGCATTTGGATGTTGTAAATGGTGCAATTTGATGCATGTTTTTGCGCGTTTTATCGACGTGAAACAGTCCCACTTGTTTATAGTGGCAGTTCGTTTTGATGTAGATAATCATTGAACAATTTGCCTATAAAATGGTATATATTTTAGATTCACTTCTTGTATTAATTCTTTTCACTGAATATCATGAACGCAACTGAACCCGAGCAAGCGGAGCGAGTGAGGGGGTAGGGGAGGGTGTGGGAGGGGGGTGTCCCCCCTCCCACAGTAAGAACTTTTTGCATTTTGATGTTGCAAATGGTGCAATTTGATGCATGGTTTTGCGCGTTTTATCGACGTGAAACAGTCCCACTTGTTTATGGTAGCAGTTTATTTTGATGTAGATTATTATCGAACAATTTGCCTATAAAATGGTATAATTTAGATTCACTTCTTGTATCAATTCTTTTCACTGAATATTATGACCGCGACTGAACCCGAGCGAGCGGAGCGAGCGAGGGGGGAGGGGAGGGTGTGGGAGGGGGGGTGTCCCCCCTCCCACAGTAAGAACTTTTTGCATTTTGATGTTGCAAATGGTGCAATTTGATGCATGTTTTTGCGCGTTTTATCGACGTGAAACAGTCCCACTTGTTTAAGGTAGCACTATATTTTAGTGTAGATTATTATTGAAAAATTTGCCGATAAAATGGTATAATTTAAATACACTTCTTGCATTAATTCTGTTCACTGAATATCATGAACGCGACTGAACCCGAGCGAGCGGAGCGAGCGAGGGGGGAGGGGAGGGTGTGGGAGGGGGGTGTCCCCCCTCCCACGGTGAGAACTTTTTGCATTTTGATGTTGCAAATGGTGCAATTTGATGCATGTTTTTGCGCGTTTTATCGACGTGAAACAGTCCCACTTGTTTAAGGTAGCAGTATATTTTAGTGTAGATTATCATTGAACAATTTGCCAATAAAATGGTATAATTTAAATCCACTTCTTTCATTAATTCTGTTCACTGAATATCATAAACACGACTGAACCCGAGCGAGCGGAGCGAGCGAGGGGGGAGGGGAGGGTGTGGGAGGGGGGTGTCCCCCCTCCCACGGTAAGAACTTTTTGCATTTTGATGTTGCAAATGGTGCAATTTGATGCATGTTTTTGCGCGTTTTATCGACGTGAAACAGTCCCACTTGTTTAAGGTAGCAGTATATTTTAGTGTAGATTATCATTGAACAATTTGCCTATAAAATGGTATAATTCAAATACACTTCTTGTATCAATTCTTTTCATTGAATATCATGAACGCGACTGAACCCGAGCGAGGGGGTAGGGGAGGGTGTGGGAGGGGGTGTCCCCCCTCCCACGGTGAGAACTGTTTGCATTTGGATGTTGCAAATGGTGCAATTTGATGCATGTTTTTGCGTGTTTTTGCGAGTTGAAACAGTCCCACTTGTTTAAGGTTGCAGTATATCTTAGTGTAGATTATTATTGAACAATTTGCCTATAAAATGGTATAATTTAGATACACTTCTTGTATTAATTCTTTTCACTGAATATCATGAACGCGACTAAACCCGAGGGAGCGGAGCGAGCGAGGGGGTAGGGGAGGGGGTGGGAGGGGGTGTCCCCCTCCCACGGTGAGAACTTTTTGCATTTTGATGTTGCAAATGGTGCAATTTGATGCATGTTTTTGCGTGTTTTAACGAGTTGAAACAGTCCCACTTGTTTAAGGTTGCAGTACATTTTAGTGTAGATTATTATTGAACAATTTGCCTATGAAATGGTATAATATGAATACACTAGTCTTCTTGTATCAATTCTTACACTGAATATCATGAACGCTGTCTGTTCAGCAATCAAACAGAAAGAGCATGCACACGAGGATGCAGATAGGGGCATTTCCCCTCCCACACGAAGGTGATTTTGCGTTTTCAGACCTGAAATTCCGCGATCTGGTGCAAATTTTTGGTGCGATACTTTTTCATCGAAGTGTTAAAATCACGGAATTTAGCTCTTATTCCGAATGTGCACCATCTGTGCGTATGTATAAAGTCTAGTGAGGTAGAGCTTAGGGGAAGGGGGATTTCCCCTCCCGCTCGCGGAGCTTTTGCGTTTAGAATTGAAATAAAGCGATCTGGGTATAGCCACAGTCTACTTCTTTGCATGGCGGGGGGGGGGGGGGGGGGGCGAGCAGGGAGAAGGCGTGGGCGAGTGTTATCTCCACCCTTCCCTTCCCATGGAGCTTTTATCTTTTTAAGGTTGAAATTGAGATATCTCGTCTCTGGTGGTATGTTGTCCTCGCCACAGCTCTTCCCTTCGACCAGAGATCTCTTTGCTTGGATATATTCCTCATGCTCAAAAGGCTCTGTTTTATGTCAAGATTGGTATATATTGGGTCTAGATCTTCATCTTCCTCACATATGTCTGGTGGCAGTTTGCCTAGAAGATCCTTAAAGTGATTGTACCAATTTTGGACCCTCTCTTTCTGTGATGTTCCCTGGAGCATCCCTTTTGGTGATGCTCTCCTGCCTGTTACATCATTGATAATCTTCCAGCTTACCCCGTGTTGAGAGTTTGCGTGTGCTCTTTCAACCTCTTGTATCTTTTCAGTCAGATCTTCCTCCATCATTTTCTTCTTCTTCACCTTCTTTGCTACCTCATATGCCCCTCTATCATTGTCACTTGTTGATTTTTGATATTGCTGGTATGCATTCCTGATTGCATCCCTCGCTGTACTGACTCTTACATCATTAGAGTAGCGGGTTTTATGTGTTCTCTTCTTCAATGGAATGACTTTCTCTGTCAACTCCAACTCCAACAGCAACCCCAACCATGCACGTGAAGGTGGATCAGGACGTTAAACCTGTTAACTCACAAGTTGGTCATCTCCTCGTGCCATATTTAGTAGTCTGCACAGGGTAGATCTGTTGCTATGTATCTACTACCAGGGATGGTCTCCTCCTTTAAGTCAATCATACAGAGTATGACAAGAGAAACAGGTTTTTGGAGTAAAAAACCACTTATATGAAATATTAAAGAGCATAAAATTCTAAGAGGAATTAAAAGCTATTTTGAGGGAAACCTTTTTCTCTTATTAAAATGCCCGAGATAATTATTATCTAAAAACGAAGTAAAACAGAGTGGACCTTAAAAAAAAATGGGTCCCACCTGCAATATACGAAAGAACCTCTCAACGAAACTATAAGAAATCCCTTTGGCTCTATAGCCTTCCGTCCTAGTGCTGAAAGCAAGCACTTTCTACTTCTTTAGCGGCCACATAAAACAACGCACGATTCAACTCCATAATTAAAAATACATAGGCCCACTGCTTGGTTACTCCTTGCAAACGTGGCCAGTATTGCTTTATTGGTGTTTATTTCGAGCCACAGTAATAACTTCAGGCGAAATTGACGACTGGAAGCAAAACGAAGATAATTCTGATAACGTCGCAGACAGTACAACAGAGATATAAGTTAAAAGAACAAAGTTAACGGGTTGATGGTTAAAAAAAAAGTATACAAGACCTGCAAAGTCTTCGCTATCTACAGTTTCTAAATCTAACACGATTTGCAAACGAGGGAGCAAAAACAGGTTTAAATTCAATGAACTGAATACTCACCAGAGTAAACACAATAATCCCATGTTCGCCAGATCCCTGTACGAAGTCCTCGAGTTCCTGCGAAAGATTTATAAAAAGCTGATATGAAACGTGGCATAAATATATCACGCAAACAAAAGGCTCTTGAAAAGAGCTATAATTGATTTAATGGAGTAACATGCTAAATTAAAACTCGCACGTATGTGTCCATATGGCCATATATACGCCTATTCAATTATTTGAATCGACACGCAAGTCAATTAAATTAAATTTGTTCAACTGCCTAAGCATATTGCAGTACGCTTATAATCTATAATTGTAGTCAGCATGTGATACGTGAACAGGCGTAAATAATTATGTCACGCACCTTTCATTAAACGTTGATTTAGATTACACACCACTAAATACAGCCGTACTTTGCTTTTGGTGTATCGGCATGTACTGGATTGCGAATGCTTAAGCTGTATTATCTATTTGACCTTCTATTCGGATGCGGTAGGCCATTCAGCAGTTTTCATCTGCGAGTAGAATTACCGACTGCAAAGGTTCAAGGGGTCCAACGATATATTCATGCTCTCCATAGGTTGGTCACGTGACAAACCTATGGATAGCATTAATGTATCAGGCTCATATTTATGCAAATTATTACTAAACGCGTTGTATAGTTTCTCTCACGAAATTTTGAAGGAAAAATATTACATCGGCATTCTGTTTTAACCCAGAGAAAAAAAAACCCAGTTAGTCCACAATTTAACAAAATTGCACTTGTAATGTACTCAAAGCGTTAACAGTGTGAAGCAAATGCATGGATATCATGTGGATGTAGCGTGGTTACCTACTGCTAGCAACTTAACATTTTGTTGTTGTTCCTACTCTGGCAACCATGTGATTGAAAATAGCACATTACGATCTGAGGAAATATAGTATGGAATGAGTACAATCATAGCAATATCATAATATTTTTTCTTATTCTAGCTTTCTCTATTTAAATGTAATTTTGATTTGGATGAGTTGGATATGATATTAAATGTCAAATGCGTTGTAATCTATACGAATTGATACAATATTAATTTTAGATTAAGAGACACAAAGCATATTTAAGAACATGTCTATAACGGCCACTTTTTTTCGTCTCCCTCGGATGGTCGCTATAAACAGGTTTGACTGCTATAGTTCCTCAAATACATAATTTGAGAGGGACATGCTTATGTAAAAAAAAAAATACAAATACAAAAGTACAAACAAACACTTAACACACACACACACACACACACACACACACACACAAAGAACAATGACTGAGCTTCAAAGAGAGAGAAGGGGTTGATTACCTGTGGCAGTGGTTTGGGTGGTCTAACGGAGATCCCGCCAATACTAACCCAGTTCGGGGCGATGGGTTGAGCGAATTCCAGCGCAAAGTGTGACTGGCAAAGCCAGAGCTGGGCCTTACCGAGAAGCTGCTCCAGACTGAGGTGAGGACTGATCCCCATTTCCCGCTGGATCTGACGGATCCTCGAGAACACGATCGAACGCAGTAAGGGATCGCCAACGTAGCGGGAGACGAAGTTGACGACGCGCTCCTTGAACGTCATCCGATCAGTGTAGGTGAGGAACCCGTTGAAAGGGACGTAGGATGACGGCACGGGGATCCCGAAGATGTCCTCCGAGAATGTCGAAGCCCGCCTGAAAGGTGTCATGGCGATGAAAGGGACGTCGAGGTACTCGGCGAGCAGGGCGTCGCAGCCGTCGACGGGCATCGTGATGATCAGATCGAACTTCTCCTCTTTCAAACGATGCAAGGCGTCTACATCCTTGAACAATTTAACACATCCCTCCCCATCTAGGGCTATCGTTTCCATAGCTTCGCGGTAGATCTCCCTGTATGAATTTTGGCTGTACCCGATCACGGCGGCGTTGAGACTCGAGATGATTCCTTCCATCTCTTCCTTTGTACGGGAATTCTTGTAGAAGATCTTACCCGTAGTCGCACCTTCCGTCAGACCGTTCGTAAATTTGTTCTCAGGGCCAACCAGGATCACCTCGTGACCGCGTTCGACGAGGGGTTCGGTGATCGTCGAAAACAAAATGTGCTGACTCACCGTATACAGCACATTGGTCATTGCCAGCATGATTTTCGCCCCTGAAGCTCCGGGTGACTGCCCAGCCAGTACCAACCAGCAGGCGATACCCACTGCGAGTAGGTAAGAAACTCTTGCCATGTTTCGGAACGGGCGATGTCTCCAGTCGTGTCAAGATTGAGAGAGACTAAATCAATCGTCTATGATATTCACTAACGTCTCTCCGTTCTGAGTACGCGACGGTCTGTCATTAAAAAAAAAAAAACAGCTTCTACAGCAGAACAGCGATTCTATATATAAGAATGGCCTGCCATTCCTTTCTTCAACCGCATGAGACCTGTGAGAACGAAAAGTAAATCCGAAAAATAAACGACTCGTCCATTGTGAACATTGGGATCCCAACGTAGCGGAAGACGAAGTTGACGACGCGCTCCTTGAACGTCAAAATGCCACTGGAATAAGCAATGCTGAAATGAGAGCACTTTCAAAGACTCCCATTTCCTAGACATTACATGACTGTTTGGTCATCCTTTATGTTTAATTTTAATCTGCAGGTACTACTGCAGTTTTTAATTCATGGATGAAGCCTGGAATCTAATGATAATCTCACAATGCATTCTTTTCAAGGACATTCCTTCCCTGAAACGACAAAGCAAATGGGAATGATACTGTTTGACATACAGTAACACGTTTGCTCTATTTTGCAACATTTCACATAATTTGACCTTTCCTCATACTCAGTCATACTGTGCATTCCAGGAATGCATAATGTAAACAAGTGAGTGGTCATTGTAAAGAAAATTAATCCGGCTTTCTTATGATGTCACATTTGAATGAAATGATGTAGTTTGAAGAGAAATAATATGATACATCTAATTGGAATTGCAGGACTTTTTTTGAGGAGTTTACAAATTTAATAACAATAATTATCATTATTATTATTTATTCGACCAGGTAAAGAATATAGGATACATATCATTAACATCACAAACATGAAACAAAAACCAGAATGAACATTACAAAGGATACACTGTACTGTACACGTTACACAATGTGAAAATGAAATGAATGGAGACTACATGAGGGTCAGGGCACACAAAAGTAAGTACATTTACTATTGCCCGTAGGCATGTGAACCCACACATGTTGCCCCTAAGAAACATCTAACAATCATTAAAAATTATCACTCAACCCTTGATCCCCTTCCCCTAACTCCATAATCCTTATCAAACTTCAAAACATAAAAAACACTATACAATTCCAATATAATCATCCAACCCATGACTTCATTTATAAATATATTCATACATTAATTTCAAAAACTGAAAAAAAAATACGTCAACATAAATGTAGGAGATTCATGGATTTCCACCCGACCCCCAACCCTAAACCTCTAACCTCTTAGAACATAATCATCATTGTCGTCAGCATAAAAATAAAAATGAAGCACATGTGTACAAATCAAAACTAAAACTATAAATCAATGTGTCAAACACCGAGAATATAAACTCAGCTAACAATTAACTTGTATACTGTTACCACAACGACTCAATGTTCAACGTGAACAAATGATGAATTGTGCACACCCACATTATCATAACAGTCACATATGCCGAATTTCAAATCAATTGCCCAAAAATCTGAAAAAAAAAATTAACTGAAACCACATTATCATATGATTATCATTCAAAATATGGAGTTACCATGAAACACATTTCCCAACAATAACAAAAAAAAAAAATCAAATCTTTCACATCAAAGTAATATAATGATCACACATATCAAATCCGAAACCAAATACTCAAAAAACTGAGAGAGTCAGCCAAACCAAAATTTTTGTATAATCCTCATCCAAAACATACTGATACCATGGCAACACTTTGTTCAACAATGACAAAAAAGAATAAATGAATAAATTTTCGCATGTGCGTTCAGTGTATGTACTACAGCGGTCACATGTGCCAAGGAGAAAGACATAGATATATCTTATGCATGTGTATTATTATACAATCTTCTTCTTTTTTAAATAAAAAGTGGGAGACATGTAGGCCCACACGGTTTCATAATATAATTATTATTTACTCAACAACACTAGGTCTCTATGTTTGAATACAATGACAATAAAGCTAAACAGGCGTATAGTGGATGTGGAGCTGCTAGCTTTATTGCTATGTGAATATAGACTTTCAGCACCCAGCAGTTTACTGCAGTGAGCAGCAGTAGTTTCGCCACCAAATATGGCAACAGATTCTGTGCAAATATACACTCGGTCGGCAAATACAACAAAGGAGATATCAATGTCACGGTCGGTGGCTCAACATTATTGTATAGAAGCCGGAGTGGCCGGGTGCGTGAACACTCTACACAGCCGAGGATACGGAAGAGAACACGCTGCTTTGCTATCAAAACAATGTACCGATATGGCCATGCTCATTGATCCATAGATTTCTGCTCTTAGGTGACATCGGGATTAGTGAAAAGACTGGACGCGATACAGGGCTTATCGTGATATTTCAAGGAAATGACGCAGCACTTCGTGAAGTAGAAAAAAAAAAAGAATTAAATCTACGATTTCACCGGTAAGCTTGATCTACTGATTTATGTGGTATACATAATCTATATCGCTCCAATCTGACACTAGGAATATGGAGTGAGATCTGCAACGGTCGCTTCACCCGCGCTTGCCATCTGCTGTATACACACAGTGGCAGTCGCGCGCCTGTACTGCCTTACTTTGGCAAAAGGAAGTAAGTGACATTTTTATGGAAATTGATTTCTTTATTGATTTGGCATATTTGAGGCATGCTCTATTTTTAACAAAACTGAAAAATCCAAAAGTTACAATTTTCGTCCATTTCTGACATATTCGGGTGGCAAAAGGAAGCAAGTGCACAAAGTTACATTAAAAAATTGTAACTTGCTTCCCTTTGCCATATCATTTATATTTCCACACAATATAAAATACTTTGGCAAAAGGGAGCAAGAAACATCCTCACAGGGGCGTCACCAGCTTTTTTTTTCAAGGAGGGGGGGGGGTGCGTTTTGACAGTGAATGTAAACTGTGAGATTGTTTTTTTTTTTTTAATTGATTTATTGGCTCCTGTGTCATCATGTACATTTACACATACTCATATAGTTTACATAATACATGTGATTTTATACATACACGAATCTTTCGCTACGAAGGACTATACGGGGATACATTATGTGACGGTGTGAGATCCTCGGCGATGATCTATTCCGCTCCTTCACTGCGGAGGGTGTGGGAGGGGGATACCCTCTCCCACGGTGTATAGGAACTCTTTGTAAAAACAAGAGTGTAAAAGTCGCGCTTATAGAGCATAGTAAAAATAAATGTGGGAGGGGGATACCCTCTCCCACGGTGTATAGGAACTCTTTGTAAAAACAAGAGTGTAAAAGTCGCGCTTATAGAGCATAGTAAAAATAAATATGCTGTGAAGGACTATTACGGGGGTACATTTTATGTGACGGTGTGGTGTGAGATCCTCGGCGAGGGAGCGAAGCCACCGAGCGGGAGAGTGTGTATATAGGAGGGGGATACCCCTCCAACGGAGGGACTTTTTGTGCAAAGAAAAAAAAAAGGAGAATTGCATAACAATTACATGCGAGCGAACGGAGCGAGCGAGCTTGACAATTTTTATTTTCTACAATCCCAAACTGCGGTTTGTAGCTAGGCCTATATTTTTTCGCTTTGGAAATGCAGGGGGGGGGGGAGGGGTGCACCGGGCGCAACTGCTGGCAATTACTGTATACATGGCAGCAACATGAGGATAATGGCATAACGATTAAATGCGAGCGAGCGGAATGAGCGAACTTGAAAATTTTGACATTTTACAGTCCCAAAACTGCCGTTTTTAGGTCTATCTTTTCGCTTTGGAGATTAAAGGGGGGGGGGGTGGCGCACCGGTCGCAACTGTTGGCAATTACTGGCAGCAGCGTCAGGAGAATGGCACAACGGTAAAATGCGAGCGAGCGAAGCGAGCGAGCTCGAAAATTTTGGCACTTTACAGTAAACTAAAAATGTCGTTTTTAGCTACATCTTTTCGCTTTGAAAGTAAAGGGGGGGGGGGCGCATCGGGCGCAACTGCTGGCAATTACTGGCAGTAACATCAGGAGAATGGCTAAGCGATTAGATGCGAGCGAGCTTGAATATTTTGACATTTTACAGGCAAAAAAAATTACTGTTTGTAGCTATATTTTTTCGCTGTGGAAATTAGGCAGGGCGCACCGGGAGCAACTGCTAGCAATTACTGGCAACAATATCAGGAGAATGGGATAACGATTAAATGCGAGCGAGCGGAGCGAGCGACCTTGAAAATTTTGACATTTTACTGTCAAAAAAAAACTTCCGTTTGTAGCTATATCTCCGTTCGCTTTGGAAATTAGGGGGGGGGGGCACAGGGCGCAACTGCTGGCAGTTACTGTCAGTAACATCAGGAGAATGGCATAACAATTAAATGCGAGCAAGCGGAACGAGTGAGCTTGAAAATTTTGACACAGTCTAAAAAACTGCCGTTTGTAGCTATATTTTTTTCGTTTTCGAAATTAAGGGGGGCGCATCGGGCGCAACTGCTGGCAATTACTGGCAGTAACATCAGGAGAATGGCTAAGCGATTAGATGCGAGCGAGCTTGAATATTTTGACATTTTACAGGCAAAAAATAACTGTTTGTAGCTATATTTTTTCGCTGTGGAAATTAGGCAGGGCGCACCGGGAGCAACTGCTAGCAGTTACTGGCAACAATATCAGGAGAATGGGATAACGATTAAATGCGAGCGAGCGGAGCGAGCGACCTTGAAAAATTTGACATTTTACTGTCAAAAAAAAATTCCGTTTCTAGCTATATCTCCGTTCGCTTTGGAAATTAGGGGGGGGGCACAGGGCGCAACTGCTGGCAATTACTGTCAGTAACATCAGGAGAATGGCATAACAATTAAATGCGAGCAAGCGGAACGAGTGAGCTTGAAAATTTTGACACAGTCTAAAAAACTGCCGTTTGTACCTATATTTTTCGATTTCGAAATTAAGGGGGGGGGGGGGCGCATCGGGCGCAACTGCTGGCAAGTACTGACACCAACATCAGGAGAATGGCATAACGATTATATCGTCTGTATCACTTCAGTCAATCAATTTTCCTTGCAACGTTTTTGTTACCCCAAGGTTCCACAATTATGTTTTCTCAATTTACTTTGTTTTGATTATGCAACCTTATTCTATGTTACCACAGAAAGTGAAATGTTTATGTTCTTTTCGAAAAAAGAAATAAAGTTTGAATTGAGTAAAATGCGAGCGAGCGGAGCGAGCGAGCTTGAAAATGTTGACATTTTACAGTCTAAAAACTGCCGTTTGTAGCTATTCCTTTTCGCTTTGGAAATTAAGGAGGGGGGGGGGGGGGCGCACCGGGTGCAACTGCTGGCAATTTAATATTGGCAGCAACATCACGAGAATGACATAGCGATTAAATACGCTAAAATTTTGACATTTTATACAGTCCAAAAACTGCCGTTTGTAGCTTTGTTTTTTCCGCTTTGGAAATTAAGGGGGGGCGGTGCGCCACTGGTAGTCAAGGATGTCGGTTTATGTTCATGATTGGGGGAGGTTCTGACCAGCGAGGGGTGTCGAAGTGACCAAGCGGGGGAAGGATGTCCAAAATCTGCACTTTAGAGCATCCCCTAATTGTTTGTGTGGGTGTGTTTTATACATAGAAATGTTGGAAAATACCCCAGGTCAAGTCTTATTATTGGCAATGCAAGGCATTTTGATATAGACTATTGTCTGTAAATCAGCACTCAGTGATCTAGCTTTGATATAACGAAGTGTAAGGTACAGAGGTGTAGATTCTACATCACATTGCGCAACATTGCAGCGACTCTTTGCCGTTCGGATGTTCTGAGTACACTGCTCCATCCTCCTTATCATTCAGAATGCCAACCAGGAATCACGCTGAATCACAATCTTTTGTCGGCTCCGGGCTTTTTGAACAATGTTTCACACTATTGATGCCTCTTTAATTATTGTTAAAAGAAATCTTAGAGAGAAAAAAATAATTTCTTGCTCACCCTTTCATGTCAATTTCAAAAGCAGTTTACTAATCCTTGAATTACCATTTTCATATTTTTCTTTTTGGTACCAGCGGATGGGGGGGGGGGGGGCACGTGCCCCCCCCCCCTCCCCCAGTTACGCCACTGATTGGAGACCTATAACGGGGGAGGAGGGTGTGGGCGGGGTATCTCCCTCCCATGCGACGGAGCTTTTGCATTTTCTGAATTGATCATCCGTTGCACAATGAATGAAATATACCTCACGTATACAGTACGGTCAATATTATAGTAAACACTGTACGTATAGCATCAGTGCTGCCAGAGCCGGGGTGCGATTGTTTGTTTGTTTGTTTGTTTGTTTGTTTGTTTGTTTGCTTTTTTCCTCCTGGTGCAAAATATAAAAAAAATAGAAGAAAAATGAAAAAAGAACAATTATTTAGCGTCCGGCGTTGAGGTCGTTTGTTTGTTTGTTTGTTTGTTTTGTTTTTAGGTTCTGAAGGGGAGTGCGTTCGCACCCAGCGCACCCCCCCCCCCCTGGTGACGCCCATGTCCTCATGATATGATTGTCACTTGCTTCCTTTTGCCAATTTTCTTATGTTTGCTACAAATCTATAATACTTTGGCAAAAAGAAGCAAGTAACATACTCATGATATGATTGTCACATGCTTCCTTTTGCCAGATTTTTCATGTTTACTACAAATCTGTAATACTTTGGCAAAAGGAAGCAAGTTACATATTAATGAGTTTCTATGGGAATATTGAAATTCTTCGATTTATCATAAATGCATCACCATATTATGACTTGCACTAATACCGATATTATTTGTCTTCACAAATGTCCATGTTGACGGGCCTACCCAAAAACATATTTTCTTCATTTGTAGCATTTGTACTCGATGTCACTTGTTTCCTTTTGCCAAAGTAGGGCAGTGTATGCACGTATACTGTATACACAACTGACTGATATCGTGAGTATAGTGATGAAAATGTTTCAAAGCAATGATAAGCCCCGCGGGGTTATCGTTAACTGTCTGGTATAGGCCTATATAGGTTTGTATAACGGTCAGCCCGTTCTCGATTAATTGTAACGTCTACTTCAATACAAAAGGAAAGAAAAAAAAACCCTCTGAATTTTCTACGTAGATTATGTAAGATTTATAATAGACCAATCATGCATGCATTGGCACTCCACGTAACTGCCGCATGGGGTTGAGCAGGTTTGGCTCGTGTTTTTGGTCCAGTAGAGCATGCAAAATAATACAGGTTTTCCCGGTCAATTTCATACTTTTGTCACTCAAATTCATTAATGTGCATTCAAATTCACGCAGCGCACGCACGCGAAAATATTCGGGCATTCAAATTCAGAATCCGAGCGATCAATTTCATTTATGGGCGTTCTATTTCGTTTTCGTGAAATCAAATTCACGATTGGGCATTCAATTTCAAAGTGAGAGCACCGACTTTCCTACTCGTGCATTCAAATTCATGCGATAGTCACATGATAGTCCCAATGAGCTTGTTTGGAGCGTTCAAATTCATTTTTAGGCATTCAAGTTCCTACTTCGTGCAATCAATTTAACGAGGAAAATGGAGTAGACTTTTAGAAAGGGAAAAGGGCCAACAAAACCAATGTTGGCTTGCATATAGTGTAATTATGGTTGATTACAGGTTCTACATTGCTCTCTGTCCCTGTATTCTTTGTTTTTCATCTCAATAAATTTCAAATTGCAATGTCCAATCAGCAGTGCATCCAAACAACACAACGACTAGTAATCATATTTCTTGGTGATACTGCGTGCTGACAACGCCCCAACACCAACCACATAATCATGATAATGACAATTCATCAATTTTAAGACAAACTGACACACAATGATCTCACATAGTCCCGCAAAAGTAAATCAATAAAAGAGCAATACACAACAAACAACACGCGTATAAGATGTTAAAGTATCAGTTTCAATATAGTCGAAATTGTTTGTTTTTTCCTCGAAAGTGTCAACCAACCCTCCGTATCAAGCTCGTCTGTAGGCCTATACAGTGCCTAATTTTTGTTTGTTTGTTTCGTTTTCCATCAAACAAGATGGCTGGATAACCCATACTCAGGTGCAAAAGCTGGTCTTCCATATTATGGGTTCAGTTTGATGTTCTGCTCTTTGCGATGAATAAATGAAGTGGGATCTCTTACGTGCATGGGTTGTGACTCTCTTACACATGGGACCTCCATTTTATGTCCAATCCGAGGGACATGTGCCTGTATATTCCTATTTGCTAAGCGCGAGTTCAAAATTGTCAATGAACAGGTTGACCTCTACTGCAAAGTGAATAATCATTATTAATCCCGATATGTATATTCAAAGCCAAATGAGAAACAGATGCACACACGACCCCAAACTAACTAAATTCAGGACTTCTTTTAAATTGAATGCAGTTATTTGGAACATGGTTGCCTATTTACGAATTTGAATGACCGACGAGATTCCGTCGCCAGCTTGACATGAATTGGACTGCTCATTGATGAAATGCGTGCTCCTCTCTTAAATTTGAATGCTCCAATGGTGAATTTGAATGTTGTGATAGTGAATTTGAATGCTCCGATAGTGAATTTGAATGCTCCGACAGTGAATTTGAATGCTCGGATAGTGAATTCGAATGACCGGATTTTGAATTTGATTGCTGATTCAGTGCTGCGAGCGTGGAATGCGTGAAATCGAATGCTCGGAATAGGAACTTGAATGACAAAAGTATGAAATTGACCGGGAAAACCTATACTTTGACCGAAAGATCGGCCTGTATCTGGTCGTGGGTCGTCGGGGATATGTTCCGCGGAGACTACATTGCGTCCGCCATGGCTTCACGGAAGCCCCTCCTATGGGTGTCTATACGGAGGAGAGCGATAATAACGTCAAAATGATATAAGACTCCTCCGGATAGACGGATCTTTCTGTCTAACAAATACTACAATAATAAATGAAGGACGTTGCGATTGATGTTGATGCCAAAACAATGGCCCGAATTCACGAAGGTGGTACAATCTTTGTCCACGCATGGCTTAAACCATGGACAAATTAAGATTGTACCATTTTCGTGAATTCACGCCAATAGGTGTTACATGCACTTACTTACCAATATTTGCAGCTATGGATGGGCGTGTGACGTTTTTGTCGGTTCTGTATTGTGTAGTTGAGTTCTTCCAATGGTGCAATCAGTCCCTTTAGTCCTATACGCTCACGCACGATTCTTTTCACACTCGAAGAACAATTTATAGAGCATACGCCGTCATTGTTGAACACCCAAAACGTACCTCGTACTCTTGCGGACCATGGCACAACAAAGGTCAGTCATACAGCTACACAGCCGCGTGGTGGGTGTATGTGACCCTGCCGCATCCCATAACCAACAAAGAGTCGCCACACATGGATTTTTAGTTAAGAACATTATTCTGAAAGAACAGACTCTAAGTTTTAAAATGATGTATAACTCAATACAAATGGACTCTCCTTACCTATCTAAATACTGGAAAGAAAGGACACTCTCTGGAAAGTGTGAACTGAGAAAAGTGGCTCTGAAGTATTCTGGGTGTATTCAAGCGCTTAATCTTTACCAATCCATGGTAGGTATGGGATTAATGGAACAAAAAACAGGATGTTGACCACCGGAGCAACAACAATGAAGGAATTATCAGATTAAGCTGAAATTAGGGATGCTGAATTAACACATTTTGTAGATGATTAATGCCAATTTTCAATGCAGTAGCCTCATTCTTTCCAAAGTTATTGGAGTTGAAAGTGAAGAGTATGGACATGGTTTTTGAGAAATGAGAAGAGGGTTCTTTGAGAAACACCTATATAATCACACTTTTCCACCACAAAGTGCTCGAGAAAAACTGCTGAAAACACAAGTTCCTGTTTGTTTCATGATTCCAAACTTTGATATAATGTAGAAAAAAAGACTTTTTTTTCTTTCAGACAATATGAAAAACTCAAGATTGGTCAGGTTGACCCATTTCACCTGTTTTCAGGTCTCACACAAAATCATTGTGTGCGACATTTTGTTCGTTTTGTGATGCTCGGTCACATTATACTGAGTAATGATTCGGTCTAGCTCGAAGACCACGCAAACAGAAGACATTGATGTATACACCAACCTTGAGATCTTTCATTCGTCTCCGGTTCGCCTTCGCCCTTTAAATGCTATTGCTGTACGTCGGAAAGGTCAACCTCCCTGGTATCCATTAGTACATTTAATGTAGTTGTGAAGTCCTGCACAGCTGCGTGACACTGACCATAGACCCGCGACGAGCTGAGTTTGCTATGAACTGTAATATTGTATGGAACACTGGTTCTGTATAAGATCACAATTCCACCCACTTGTGTAGTCACGCGACCATCATAACATCAGTGTTGAAAACAGTAAATCTTTGAAAAAGAGTGCTGTCATCAGCCTAATTTCTGGGGTTAGGAGGGGATTTTGTGATGTCTATTGTGAAAACGCGCTCCATTCATGCTTTCTTTCTGTATCATAATCCTACACATATCAAGCCAAGCGAACTAATAATCGGGTGTAAAAAAAGTCCCCCCCCCCCAAAAAAAAAAAACAAAAAAACACGAAAATTAATTAAAACAAGAGAAAAAACAAAATCAAAACCGAAATGAAGTAAGAAAGGTATCCAGGAAAGGTATAAGGCCTTGGCCACAAAACTGAAGAATCCGTGGACTCTCCCACTAAAATCGACCTGTACTTAAAGTTCACATGCAGTAAAAAAAAAAAAAAAAAAATAAATTCATGAATAAACACCTCTTAAGTGTGAAGTGAATAAGGGCACTAAGTCAAGGGACTATATAACGTACAATTAAGTTGTCGTATTCATAAAGGTCCTACAGCATTATAATCAAATTCATGATTTATAATATGTCAAAGAGCCATGTAAAATAAATATATAAGGCCTATACTAACGGGTTAACAAAACTGTTTCGAACAAAACTATAATACTTCACTGCGTGCTTCTAAAATAAGGAAACTAAGCTATAAAACTTAGAAAAATCGGATATATTTGTCCCATTCATGGCACAGGTAGCACGGCTTAGCAAAGATTAAGCACTTGAATAGACCCTGAACTTCAGAGCCTCTTTTCTCAGTTCACACTTTCCAGAGTGTGTGCTTTCTTTCCAGTATTTTTATAGGTTAAGAGAATCCAATTGAATTGAGTTATACATCATTTTAAAGCTTAGAGTCTTCTCTTTCAGAATCTGCCCTTAACTAAAAATCCATGTCTGGCGACTTTTTGTTTGTTTTGTGGTGCAGGGTCACATATACCCCGATCCAGAAGATGCCAAAACCATAAATTCCAATAGCATCAGCTAAGTTGCGCAGTGCAATTGAAAGAAATAATCATTTTAGACTTACTTCCAAATAAAGCGAGCATAATTTATGTGTCATTTTTGTTTCTTTTAGGGGGTCTGTGCGTGGCACAGGGTTTCATTATCATAAGTAAAATGACAGTAATTGATATAAGGATATGGTAAGTGATGCAATGCTTAGCTGTTTAGCTGGTAATCCAACAGGTTTAAAGGCGTCGCATTGTTTTGGATGCACTCAGAGTGACTCCTCCGCGTTGAAGTTGACGCGAAACAAACTATAAGAGGTCTATCGTAATATCCGTGAAAGGAAAATGGGAGAATTGGAGAATTTATTAGAAAAGTTTCTATGCAAATAATAGTTTTTTTAACATGCCAATTTGGAAATTTAACAATGATACAGCATCCTGCTCTTACAAATTTGTCAGCAACCTACTAGCATAGCATATATAGTGTATAATGATATCCCTTTTTTGATCGAATTACACAAAAATATTTTCTACATCAAATCACAATACGTATTTAACAGAATACTTTCACATTCCATTAAAAATGCAAAGTGTTGAAATCCCAGTCAATGCACTACTTTTTTATGCTAACATTACTGCTTTTTTAGTTTGTTATATAATATTTTTTAACATAATATGCCTTCATTTCACTTACAAATTATGCAGTTCCATGTCATATTTTGGCCGTCTTCAGAAGGCAGAAAACCAAACAAACAGAAAAAAATAACAACAAACACAAATACAGCTTCATTAAATCGAGCCTGATAAGGTAACAAAGTTTTGGGAATTTAACTTTTGCTTTTGGGGTTTTATTTGTTTTTTTTTTTCTCGAATACATTCCAACTTGAAGAGAGAGAGAGAGAGAGAAAAAAGAAAAATTATCACATCACAATACTCCCCTTGATAGGTAGGGCCTTTATCAAATTGTGTATAATGATTATTATACACTCTTAAAGCATCCGAGTCAGAACTGACCCGGAACTGGGTCCGTTGAGGTCACACACCGTTCCGGGTCAAAATGACTTGAAATTTGGCCATGAAGACCCCGAATGGGGTCACCTTGACCCAATTCATGCACTCTGAATGGGTCATATCTGACCCCATTCCGTGTCATTTCTGACTCGGAACGGTGTGTGACCCCAACGGACCCAGTTCCGGGTCAGTCCTGACTCGGATGTTTTAAGAGTGTACGTATAAAAACATGTTTTTGCTCTTTAAATTATAGGAACCCCAACCCCTTTCCCCTGAAAGAGAGCATCGTTGCTTGGCTATACTGCAAGACCATAGAATTTGATAAACTGCATGGATACATCCTGTTCTTGTTGCTATATTGTGTCAAGAGGGCAACGTATAATATCTCAACAGCTCAGTGGTAGACATTGTTGTTGGCATCATCGCGTCCTCCAATATTTGAAAACGTATAAGCACTGCAAAACATCGGTGTTAGATTTGACACCTTGGGTGTTGAAGGGAACGTACAGTTCTGGTGTAGCCCTAACTTCATTTTTGTAACATTTTTGGGTGAGATGATGAGAAAACTCTTATGAAATATTATAGAGCATGGAATTCCAAGAAGAATTCAACGTTTATTTGATGAAAATTGGTTTTGAAATGGCCGAGATACCCAAAATAGAGCAATCCTAATAAAAGGTGGGACCTATTTAGTTTACTTTCTTTTTGGATGTCTCAGTCATTCCAAACAGATTTCCATCATATTAATGAACGTTGAATTCGGCATAGAAGTCAATGCTCTGTACTATTCCATAAGTGGTTTCGTGGCATCTTACAAAAAGTTAAAAGCCTAATCCTCTCCTCCGCCAATACTGTACCATCCCTTTAAATGTAACATCGATTTATAGAAGACCACACGCACAGGTGTAGAAAGTATCTTTTGATGGTGTTGAAAAGTGTTTAGCTACACTTCGTGGTGTTAATTTGACACTGTAGCTGGTGATTTTTTACACTGCGCTGGTGTTAATTCAACAGTGACACCGCATGGTGTTGATTTGATATTGCTGGTGTTAATGTCAATGGTATAACATCCGCCCAGCTTCAATAGGAGACCACACCTACTGGTGTTACTTTGGTGTAAATGACCTGTTCACACCTTTTCTTTTTTTTCCAAAAAATCGAGTACTTATCGGAAAATCTTGATCGCCTTGTTGAAATTCAAAATCAACAGGAAGAACAGTAGTAACGAAGAAACTATCAAAAAACACAATTTTTTTATATTTTGCAATGACACCCGGAGGTGTTAATCTAACACCATAAATGAGCACCGGAAATTTAACACCAGCTCGGTGTTTCATATTTAAACCGGATTTTTTTGCAGCGTAGTAGCGGTTAATTTTACTGATTCTTGAAGACATAATGGAAACCTCTAAAAGTCCAGGACCTTTTTGATTAAGGGATTGTGTTAGGATGAAATGTCTACCATTTTTTGTGGTCTAATTCTATCTTTATCAACTTGAACACGGTTTGTGTGCACTCACTCTGTATTAAAGGGATGATATAATTTTTGTTGAGATTGGGGATTCAGATTTTATCTTTTTGAGAGTTAGTTAGGAACCACTCATGAAATATAAAAGAGTATAAAATTCTGAGAGATACAACGTTTATTTGATGAAAACAAATTTAGAAATGGCTGACATATCCAATGACAGAATTTAACTATTAAAACAAAGCGATGCTATAATAAAAGGTGGGGCCCATCTTATATCAGGATCTCCTTGTTTCTGGACATCTCGGCCGTATCAAAACCAATTTCCAATCAATAATTGATCAAATAAACTTTGAATTCCTCGTAGAATTGTACGTTCTTTCATATTTCATAAGAACTTTCTCATTATCACACCAAGAAGTTCGAAATCTGCTGAAGTCCAATCTCAACGAAAACTATGCCAATCCTTTATGGTTTAGTTCCTGTGGTTGTACAAGACTTTATTGACCATTTTCCTTTTCTATAGGCCTCTAACCAGAGCACAGCCTGTGACGGACAGAAATGGGTGCCAGTGGTAGCTCGAGCGCCGTAACAGTCGGGGAGCACTCCGCCCTGCCAGTCGACGCGGTACCGTATAAGGGAACGCGCCTTCAGTATGACATCATTGGCATCAAAGCCATAGGAATCACACGAATGGGTGAAGAATGTAGTTTTTTACTCATTTTAGAATAGCTTCTTAGTCTAGAATTCTTCATTCGTAGTCTTTCACTGTCACAAAACCTTGAGGAATGCGCAAGGATTAATTTGTTCAATCCCATTTATACTGCAGCAAAGGCTTACAAAAGGCTTACAAGAGTTTGAGTAATGATTTTGATGGATGGTTTGAACACCCTGATTTAAACAATGTCTTGTTAGGGAGAGGCACGGGAACAATGACATAACAATAAAAAACGCTGCAGATCAATTAATCGGGACAAAGTAAAATAATTTGAAATCAAGCATTCATTAATCCTAGCCAGGCCGGGCTTTTTGGGCTGTTCTGTCAAATGGCTGGGGGAGGGTTGACTCGCCCCCCCCCCCCCCCCGAGATTTCGGCCGTCTATCCAGCAATCGCCATGAAAATTGGCACATACATTACCTGTAGTGGAGTAATCTACCAAACTGTAAAACAAGAAATGGAAATTTTCATTATATCAATTAATGATGCTTAACTATGCATAATCAAACATCTTGCTCCAAAATAGACAATAAAGCTCCTAGAATCCTAATTTTGGTGATAATATTCTTTGCAGCATTCTTAGCAATGTATTTGAAAAAAAAATCTGGCATCAAAATTAACTTCTTATGTATTGTATTATTCAATAGATTTCTTATGTATTTCTTTGTCGTTCGGCCTTTTGGTTTATATATATATATATATTTTTTTTTTTGCAAAATTTATGACAGAACCTATTTCAAGCATAATTGTGCTAAAAAATAATTGATTTCAGCCAATGAAAGTGAAGATAAACATAACTTTTTTAATATGGTGAGGAAACTCCATTAACATTTTGTATAGACTTTGTACAGAAAATCACGTTTTTCAGCCATTTTCCGTCTGACAGGCATGTATAAAAGGTTGTGCAGCATCGTAACCGTATGGCCGATTTTCATAAAATGGTGTCATAACATGTGCGACACTTGATAGTATAGTCAGCGAACGGCGCGGTCAAAAAAAAAAAAAATCGCGCGGCGGAATAGTCTTGGAAAATGTCGAGGGGGTTGATTCGACCCCCGGCCGTTTTAGGGTTAAAGAGTAATAGAATAAGCAAAAACAAACGAAAACAAAATACAAATTAACCATGTTTTGATTTTATATTTTGTACCCTGACAGGCCGAAATCTAAGGATTGACCTGACCCCCTACTTCGAGCTCTTCAATGATCCATACCAAAGAGGTTTTCGCGTGGTCGTGCTCAAGTGGGTGCCAGGATTGCAGCAAAAACTACACGTGCAGTACGGCATGGAGAGGCGATACTACATCTTCTTTCAGGCAATACTCGTTAAACCAGAAGACTCGTAAGTCATGATGCACGCATGCGCACGTTGTGCGAAACTTCTTGAGGCCCGTTTAAGGTTATTGGAAAATGCGATGAACAGAGAGAAAATCCATGGCAATGAACGACTTATTTTGGCGGTTGCTGTCATGGCTATGATACAATAATTTCATTGATATCTCTTCGTCAAAAACCGGCCCTCGATTCTGCGCATTTGTGTAAGTGGAAAAAAATTACCACCCCATGCCCAAGGGCCTGTTTCAGGTACACAGATTGTTAAGATTGATCTTACGATTGATGCGACTGAAAAAGTTACGCGCGATATGCTATCAAATCTGTACTTAAAATCAAGCGTAAGTATCTTTACGATGTACACTTACGTTCTGTTGGGGGGGGGGGGGTCGAGCGCTGTGGCATTTGGGTAAGACTCCTGACTCCCAATCGTAGGACCCGAGTTCGATTCCCGCCCAGGGCTTATGTCCTTGGACAAGATGATTAATATGTCCCTCTCGATCTATATTATTGGTGTATATAAATGGGTACCTGGCAACGCCGCGCTGGGGTAACAATGATAATGGTAGGGAGCTCTGGTAGAGCAGTGGCAACACTCAAGAGGCTACCTTCGACAAGACCTTATTATCATTATTATCACTATTGATCTTATGCTCGATTCACTGAGTTACGTCCAATACATCAAGCGTAAGATCAATCGTAACTCTTTATGAAACAGGCCAGAGTAACAGAAAACAAACAGTCCGATAGGCTAGTAAAAGTTTATCTGTAGATTATAATACTGTAAATATTGCTATTGGGCGTAATTAGAATTAATCAGAGTAAAAAGTAAAAGGTAAAAAGAGTTTCAAAGAGCTTATATTCGGAATGGAGAGGAAGTACAAAATCTCGTGAATTTGTGATCATATGGAATGAAAACACCAAAATGAAACAAACAAACAAACAAACAAACGAACAAACAAACAAACTTATGTTTCATGTGAATGGTTTTCTGACAGTCGTCATTTAGTTGCTTTGTTATAGAAGCTCTTGAGATTTGCATTACATTATTCCATTCATTCTTTCATTTTTCTATTTCCAACAAAAACATACAAATATTTCACAGAAATTGAATACTTATAGATTTCATCATGATACATAATAAAGGATAAGTTTACAAAAATGTTGTAACTATACGGAAATGCTGGAAGTGGGAAGGCAATGGGGAGGCATGGGGAGGAATGCTAAAAAGTATAGCGCTTGTAGGGTGCATTCCCCCTACACGTTATACAATTCCATGGTGATCGGAAAGAAATCTCCCATATCTAACAAAGCATTTCTTGAAATTATGATTAAGGGAATTTAGTAATTTCTGGGCCCTGTTTCACAAAGCAGTTCGTAAAGTTACGCACAACTTTACGAATGAATTAGATATGGCAAGCCAAGTGGGTTTTCTAATCATTGTTAATGAAATCGAAATTTGCAGATGATAATGATTATTCTTACATGTTAACACATACACACGTGATTAGTTGAAAGTGGATTGTTTGCCATGGTAAAGATGAAATATTGACATACAGTCGTACTTTATAAAAACGTAAAGAAAAAAATGCACTCCCTTTGGCACTTCATATTCCAGTCGGTCGTAAAGTCCTGCGTAACAGCTTTTTGAAACGGGGCCCTGGTGCAGCTTTGTGGTAATCCCATTGAAATGAAGCTTGTTCAAGTTCTACAATGAGGAAACGGTGACCACACGAGAAAAAGGGGGAAAGCATGCAACTATAAAATTATTATCGCTTGGTTTAGGAACTTCCTCTCATGAGGAATTTTTATCGCTTTTATCACGTTTGTCTTCATTTCTCCTTTATTCTTTCCCGCTCTGTCTGTTTGTCTGTCTGTCTGTTTGTCTGTCTGTGTCTTTATGTCTTTCTTCTTCTTCGGCTGCTCCTCGTCCCGCTGGAATCAAACACAATCGCAGTCCTTCAGCTCCAATTGGCCAGGTGAAATTTGCACAAGTCTCCATCTGCATCAAAGATGACTTGCACCCAGTAGGAGAGAATGTAACATACGCGAGTGAAACCGCCAACCTCACCGACTTCAACACATTGGTAAAACGTTCATTTTTTTTTTTTTTTTTGCATTTCATTCGGTGTTACATTGTGTCTGCATGTTCTTACTGGTGGAATTACGAGGATTTTTTTTTTTGTATTTTGTCTCTTTTTTTGTTTGTTTGTTTTTTAGAGTCGAAGTATTTGTTTGAATATTCAAAGATACAATATTGAACTCAATATTCATTTGACGATCTTTCAAAGAATAGTCCAGATTTCTTTGATTCGAGTAACAGATCCAGACAGGCAAATATCTCATCTGAGCTGGAACTAAGACTACACACACACACACACACACACACACACACACACACACACACACGCACAAACACATGCACTAACTCACACATTCTATTATATATATAGATACATATTATACTTTTTGAAGAGTTTTGTCACAAAACGAGCTAACTTCATTGTTGTTAACCCTATTAAGCCCAAGCTATTTTGACCCCTCACAGGCCCAAGGGGGGGGGGGGGGGGGGCACATTGTGGCCCCCCCCCCCCCTATATAACTTTTTTATTATTTGATGTATCATCATCATATTTGGCATTTGGGTAGAGTAACTCATACTCTACATGACCGTACATTCGAATTTTCACAAGGTCACCCATGGAGGGCGCTATTTACCAAAATATAAAGAAATACATAGGAAATATGCTAAAAACACTGATTTTTCTGTATAATTTCTTTATCCCCATTATGTATGTCATATTATACACCAATCATTTTCATATTTGCCACAAATGATAAGCAAGTAAAGTTTTATTATTTGTTATGGTTGAAATTTCTCAAGGTCACCACACGGGGGCGCTATTCATATCAACATAGTGATACATTATGAGACCTGAGATGAAATGTTTGGGATGGGTACATGTATAGTTATGACATTTCATATTTGCATGATACTGGAATTTTGAGATTGCACATTAATAATATGATAAACTAATGATATTAGAGGCATAACTTGGGTGAAGGAATCAAAATAACTCAAAATATAAGGGCAATCTTTAGAAAATATCATTGTTTTCAATTATCTCTATTATATCTATTGTTTTATGCATTTGTCACATAAAAACAAAGGACCAGGACCATAATTACTTCAAATTTTGCTCATTCAACAAATTTCAGTCAAGAAACACCCATTTCATACACTGTAATGCTGTTAAATGAAATGGGAACAGAAAAAAAGATGTAAAATCTGATTGACATGGTTGTCAGTTTATGGTTGCCATGGTAACCAGCAACATCAAATATAGCTAAATTATATATCATAATGTTTGCAATAAGATTTTAGGAAAAGTCACCAAATTTGGTTGAAATCGGATTAAGGGCGAAGGAGTGGCAAACGAAAATCTGGTAGGGTGGGCACAATGTGCCCCCCCCCCCCCCTTGGGCTTTATAAGGTTAAGCTGAGATATTTGTTATTAAAGCTGCTAAAAAAAAAGAAAGTAATAAGAAAATACAGCATATTTGTAATCATAACTTCTAGAATATGCCTTGTTGTACACGAAACACATAGGCCTTCTTCCGAGTGAAAATATTTACCTGCAAATGCTAAATGATAAATAATTTTAGATAGGCATCACGCAGAGACACAAAAATCGAATGAAAAACATAGACGACACAAAATGACTCAATGAAGTTAAGATGTAAAAAATGAAATAGATGCAAAACGATAAAATCTTATTTGGTATGTGTTCGTACTCTGCCACTAAAATGTTTTAAAGTACTTAATGGAATTCAGATGGAACATTTCCAGGAAGGTCCTTGAATTTGTGATAATTACATGATTCAGCAATTCCACAATTTTAACTCCTACTCCAGACCTGTTTAAAAAATTATTGCCTGGTTACCCATTCCGGCGATATCTTAATCATAGAACAGCCCTCTCCGATTCGATTCCATTCTAGCAAAATGAAAATTTAGTTTAAAGATTTTGATACACGTATACATGAAAGGCTTATACTTTGATAACTAACAAATAAACAAAATTAGAAAAAAATTGTGGATTTACTTGGATTCCTATATATTTCGCCCTGTAAAAACAAAAGAATATATTACCGAGCAATATTCACCCTTCTTTGTCTTCGTTCATACCAGATTGAATCAGAGGCGCACAGCGGATACGAGCTAGTCTCATTTCAAGGCATTTCATACTCTAAGGATAAACTCTCTAAAGACTCCAAGAACACAAGTGAGCATACAAGTTTCTCTCTCTCTCTCTCTTTTTTTTTTTTTTTTGGTTTTGTTTGTTTTGTTCTTTAAATGTAAAAACAATCGGTACAATGTTTGAAATGTTACTGTATATCTAACTCACTCCAAATCCAATCAAATTTTCTTTTAACTCTCTTAAGGGGTATTTGCTTTCTCCTGCCATGGGTATGATGTTTGTAGTTTAGGTTGATAATGAGTGAAATTGGAGAAATTGTTTATAAAGTTAGTGTAATCATGTTAATAATACATTGATTTTGATCAAACTTACATTGCGGTTCTTTTCGCGTATAATATGTATGTGACGCATGAAAATAAAAAGACAGATGATGGCATTATGGCATACGGAAGGCGCATGACTCAGAACTAAAGATTGCTTACCAAGATATAACATTGATTTTGTGTGCGTCTGTTACTGATCAGTCTTACGCCATTGATGGGCAATACCACTACTAATGTGTTGTTCCGACTGAGGTAAATAAAACGTTAAAAAGAAGAAAACTTTAGATTTCAACATTTCCTTGATTTTTCTTTTAATGCGCACGGCAAAAGTTCTTTTTTTTTCTTCTTCGTCCACCTATCATAATAGCCACTGAGTGGTAAAGTTAATAATTCATCACCATTTCCACTGCTTCATAAATTCATTGTATACTATAAAAATGTGTGTATCTGGCTGGCTTGTTGTTGAGTGAAATGGAACAAATACAATGTTTTGAAAGTGGTGGAAACGAAAACATTAGGGATGTGCTGGATATAACGTGAGCCTTTTTTAGAACTATATGATTTCATTTTTACCATTTATATCTTGCGATACAGATCTTTTGATGCAGCTAGTCTTTCACAAGTCGTCTGCGCTTCAGTCGAATCCTTGCGTCTACCAGTCGCTTGTAATTCCCGTCACCTACACGACTGTCGAGAGGATGCGTGTCTCACGCCGCCGAATTTACGGGCTTGCAAGCGATGTCTTTCCGCAATTGCAGAACATGCTGCAGCAGGGCTGGAAAATCGTGGATGTCACTTACCTCAGCTCAAAACTCCAAGGAGGTAAATATTATTAACATTCTGTCCATATTCCAATGAGTGTCATAGATTGAGACTGTAGAGGGCGCTGTTTTGTCTATGAGCACAAATGGTATTGAGTTTGATCGCAATACACTCAATTCGTGTCAATTTGGGATATTTGCGATAAAAGCTGCGTTAACAAGAAAGCAATATGATAACAAAAAAGGAACATTTTGATTATGATTTCAAGAATATCCCTTGTTATGATACAAGTGGGATATCACGGCAATGGCTTCATTTTGCATTTTCTGATGATGGGCAGGGCTTACTTTAAAATGTGTAAAAATTGTCCTTATCCTAATTTGCGACCATTATAGTTTTCATAGTAAATAGGATTCACTCGCTGTAAATAAAGTGATGGACCAGCCTGATCCCGGCTTTCGAGCTTGTTTAAAACTAATTTGGTGTGGTTGATAAAGCCAGGCTTACACCAAAGCCAATTCTCCAGAATAAATTTGTACCGATTCTGTCCGAATATGGCCTGAATCGGATGGATTCGGTGGATTAGGAACCTATTCGTCTCTGATTCGGGGAGCTCCCCGAATCAGAGACGACTAGTTTCCGAATAGGTCCCAAATCAGAGCAGAATCGCAAATCTGGCTATATTCGTGAGGCTACTCGGGTCATTCTGACCGCTCATTCGGCCTATCATATTTGGCTGCTATTAGGCCGTATTCTGGCCTGTTCGGCTCACTCGCCTGTATTTTGCTCTCGATTCGGGTAACGATTCGGATGGATTCGGGCAGGTATTCGGGGCATTCTGGAAAGATTCGGCTCTATTCGTGATATTCGGGTTTATTTGGCTAGATGATTCGGGCCGTTACTCCCCTAATGATACGAATAGGCCCGAATCTGCCCAGAATGTCCCGAATGCCTCCCCGAATCCAAACGAATTCCATTCGAATACATCCCGAATGTGGCCAGAATGAAATTTGTCGGGGCCACATTCGGGAGTAGTTTTGAGGGTATTCGGATGGTTTTGAACATTTGAAACCAGCCGAATCCCTCCACGAATGTTTCAAAATCCAAATACACCTCATTTAGAGGACAAGCTTTCTTTTCAGTTTTTTTTTTTTTTTTGTTGGGGAGGGGGGGGGGTTGTTTCGGCATAGATCGAAAAGCAAAAAAAGAAACATATGAAATATTTTAGTCTAATAGAAGTCTTTCTTTTAAAACTCCGATCGGAGGTTTGGAACAGAGAACAATGGGTTAGAACCAAAGAATCCAAGGATCTCCCAATATGCAAATTTCAGGACTAGAGTGAAATAAGTTGGTATATACCTAGATAATAAAAAAAGAAATCCACCGAATTTTTTGTGTGTGTCATATTTGTTTTTTATTCTTAGCACCTTTATGTCCGTGAACGTTATCATTATACAGGTATAAGATCCACAATGCACTTCCGTCCATAGTGGAGTGTTTACATAAATTCAATATTCACGAGACCGTCAGACAAATTTAGGGGGAGGTATATATTGTTGGGGTCATGCGAGTCCGACACTCACGAGTCATACGGCCCACGAGCTCTACATAGGAAAGATCCATGAGTCATAAGCCCACGAGTAACAGCCTAAGAGTCATACGGCTCATGAGCTCAACACTATAGGCAAATAAGGCCCTTCTATCCGACACTTGGCAAACAAGGCCCATGAGACCGACACTGCGTGCCGATGTAATGTCGGTCTCGTGGTCGTTTTTTGCCTTGTGTCGTACTCGTGGACCTTGTTTACCTTAACAATGTCGGACTCATAGGCCTTTTTGGCCTCGTGTGGAGCTCGTTGGCTGTATGACTCGTGGGTGTCGGACTCGTGGCGTGCATCCGTTTTGTTTTGTGTAATATACTGGGATTGGATTTTTCCTTTTATGGAGGAAATAATTTGCCAAGTGGCAATCGTTTCGGGCGACGCAGTCATGAGCATGGTGTGGAGTTACGCTGTGGCCTAGTGATGAAGACCCCGGACTCTAAATCCTAGATTCTCTGGTACCAGCCCACCAGAAGCAGCAGCGATAGGCAAAGAACTTCACAGGTCCCCTCTTGTCTAGTCTTTTAGAGGGAAGTTTAAACCTTTCGTTGACAATGAGGCAAATGTGCACAAATATCACAGATATAACTGATATGGACAAGAAATTAATGTAGCACTCAGAGAGTTAAGCCGTTCCTGTGGTTTCTTGCATACAAGCATTCACTTTACTTTCTTCGCGGCCACGTTAAATAAGTGTAAAACTTCATCAGATAATCTCATTCGATCCAACCAGTAAACGTTATTCCTTCGGTCCCTTGTTTCACAAAGCCTTCAACCCATCGGGGGACAACATCACCTTCAACACCATGTGGGTCTTTTCGAAGAGAGCGGCAGGGTCGGCCTCTAAACAACAAGCGTGGGAATGTTCGATTGTCAAGTACTCACATCACATCAAGGTTGGACTCTATGTTTCTGGTTTACTTGTTTTTAGCGTATAAGACAATAATAGATTAAACTTATATGTGCGTGTGGGTACAACAATTAATTACCTCTCTTTTTTTTCTCAGTTGGATAGCCACTTCACTTCGCTTTCAGAGCGAGAAAATGCATAAGATAAGCGTAACAATAACAATAAGCGTAACAATCTATAAGGAATTCATCAATCATGTTAAAACAAAGGATGAACTTGAGTAGACCACGTGACCAACATGGTCCATCGATTATCACCAAGGAAACCATCTATTATAATATTTTGCATCTATGTATTCATAATCTTTTCTATTATTGCTAAATACCACTTCTGCTGTCAAGTGGATGATACTGCCAAGCACCGTTTATTATAAGGATCACTTGAATAATCGTTACATCACAGATGCTTATCTCAGTGAATTAAAAAACCAAAAATGCCTGTTGATATAAATGAGCCTATTCTGCTCATGCGCAAAGTGGAACCCCAAATTTGCATATTATCATTTTATTAAACGTAGCCCCCCTCCCCACTTCTCTCTCTCTCTCTCTCTCTCTCTCCCTTAATTCTCTGTCTCTGTCTCATTCTGTTTTATACAATAACTAAGCGACTCCCGAACTAACGAAATCCTCGGGACCGGGTTTTTTTTTCCGTTATACAGAAATTTCGTTATAGCTGAAGAGTAGGGCACATTAGGGTATACTAATGATTTTTATAATCTTTTGATCTGCATTTCTATTTTATTGTGACGAGAATTTCGTTATAACCGTGTTCGATGTAACGGGAGTGCACTGTACAGTGTGTATCAAAAAATAATCCAACTTTGGAGTGCTACTATTTTAAAATTGTCGTCTGTGGAGAGTGCAATTTGTTGGTTGTGAGTAAAGGGGAACTCTTCCTCTTTCCATTGATACCTAATTATGTTGACAAACGTCATGCATGACTGAGCACATGAACTTAAAAGACAGCAATGACAAATTGCACTTTTTTCCAAGTTTGCGTGTTATTGTGACGGAACAGTGCATGTCTTTAATATACTGCATGGATTCTCTGTCAATGAAGGTGGTCAAATCATCAGGCCAGCCTGCCCGACTGCTACTTCGTGTTTAGAGTTCCTTCTAAGCTTGTATTATCCATAACCTTCAACATGGTCGCAATGTCGATAACTTGGTCCTTCTCATAAAGGCTAGACCATTTTCCATTTTTCTCTCTTCATATTCCAGACAAGGTTTGTTGCTGTGAGCTATGTGTTGAATATGAACAGAGAAAAATGGACTGTTTGGGTTGGCCTCTGTGGGATTGACCAACTTTATCGGACAGGTGGCTATGTTGAAAGGTTATGAACCATGACATGTTACGAAAAACTCTAAACAGAAACCTGCATTCGTACAGGCTGGCCCATTTGGCCCCTTTCATTAACAGATCTCTTCCATTGCAGTGAGACATGCATTAATTGTTCTTTCACAATAACAACACACAAACTTGGAAAAAAAGTGCAAATTGTCATTATTGTCTTTAAACTTCACGTGCTCAGTTATGCGTGACAATTGTCAACACAATTAGGTACCAATGGAAAGAGGAAGAGTTTTCCTTTCCTCACAACTCAACATTGCGCTCTCCATAGCAATTATGACAATTATAACAGAGTAGCCCTCCAAGGTTGGATTACCGGGCTTATTCTTCATTTTTTTTCTTCTTTTTTTTTTTTTTTTTGATACGCACTGTATACCGTCTTGTATCGATGAAACATTCTAACAGGTGTCCGGCGGAGGGAGGCGTAGTACCACCACGTGGTTGCCCATCATGGAGGAGATGGGAGGTAGGGGATGGGAGCTAGCTGCTATCCTGGACACAGCGGAAAGCAGACAAAGCGGCTTTGGAGCCTTGCAGACTCTACTTCTGGTCTTTCAGCGGCCATCGTTGTAGTCTAGCTTGCAGGCCATCTGATGGCTGTAATACTAGTAATTTGCTTCCCAGATTTAGTTACTGCAACGCCCTCTATAGCCCCAGTCATTTAAACACGGATCCTCAAGGATCTACATGATGATCCGGCGAGATCCGGGATAGTTTCGCCCTGCAGGATGGAGCGTCGACAAGCGGTGATGACAATTGGCCTACCCACGGTATCATCACGGCAGCTACACGGATAAGGCCGAGCATCTACACGGCGCTTACACGGACCAACACGGCAGCTACTCGGCGGCCACACGGACCATCTCGGATTGCTCTGCCAACACGGCAGTCCCCGGATGACGCCGGATGTTTTTGACCTCCAAAAGTTGCCGTGTTGGCCTCCCGGGTGTCCAAGGATGCCCAAGGCGTCAACACGGATCTCTCCCCGGATCATCCGGGGTGCTCCGGCATGTCTATGTGATTGGGGCTTATGCTAGAGACGGCGAAATACGTAGCAGGTTGCCTTCGGGAAAATGGCGACTCCGTAGCGGGCGAAGACTTCGTCGCCGCATTTTGTGGCAGGGACTAAAGTTGGCATGAGGGTCTGAAAATTTGATTACCTTCGTTGTAGGACTCATTTTATAAAATACGCAGGGGAACCTCGTTATATCGAGGACCTAATAAAAATAATGGACATCAGTTGCCTTGTTATATCAGGCTAATCAGGGTACAAAAAAGTGATAAAAAGTTGGAACCTGCCAAATAATCTCGTTATAAGAGGGTTTGTTATGTCCCAGCTCGTTATAATGATGTTCCGCTGTACTGTATTTACGATTTACGACACAGTAAACACTGAAATAATGTTTTCACAATTATATGATTATGTTCAGTTTTCTACGGATATTTGGTATATAGCTTGCAGAGGTTGAGATATTTATACAATCATTATTCATTTTCTTTTGACAAGTCCAATGTGTAGCAACTACGTATGTCGAAAATGAATAAGCACCTCTATGTGCCACGTTCGCACGTCCGACTCAGTCGACGGCGTGCCAACTTCGCATATTCTGCTCAACAAACAAAGCTGCCAAAACCGATCGATAAATCGCTAATCACTGCTAATCCCGCGGCACGATGAAAGCGTTCTTCGTGCTTTTGTTCCTCTCATATACGGCTTGCATTCTATGTGGTAATTGACAATCAAGTGGTGTTCCAAACTAGATTTGCTCGTACATTCTAAGTTTCTGTCACGGTTTTATCTGCAAAAGTCATGCCTTTATACGACGAAATACTGCTCATGCACAATCAATACATGCAGGGCGGCGCAGCCGTGGGGGCCGTGGGGGCTCGGGCCCCCAAACTTTTTGTGCACCATACAAAGGAATACATAAGGTGTCATCACTTTGAGCCCCCACACTGTTTTCAACCCGGAAGTACGTAAGTGGCACTAAAATGGGAGGGGAGAGATGAGCCGAGGACCTTTTTTTTTTTTTTGCTTGTCAGCTGAAGAAACCCGGAAGTGGACGGGGACGGGGAGAGATGAGCTGAGGACCTTTTTTTTTTTTTTTTTTTTTTTTTTTTTTTTTTTTTTTTTTTTAACGTTAGCTCATGAAACCCGGAAGTGGGCCCCCACACTTTTGAAAACACTGCGCCGGCCCTGACATGTACTTAGAAGAAAGAAGATATTTCCTTTGCTTGTCCTTTTCAAAAAAAAGTCTCAAACAAACCAGTCAAACTGGTTCATTAATTACGACAAACTCGTAGTTTTCAAAAGATAAAGATGTAAAACCAACAGGATGAAGCAAAGTCCTATTCCGTACATGGAATTCGGTTATATGATACACAGTAAAGCATCAGTATACCAATCCCTTTCTTTTAATGATCACTCGTTGCTTATGTTAATTTGTTTGAAGATGTGCAATATTCATCTGTTAAATGTCTAGTCTATAATTATTGACCTACCACGCATTTTTCGTGTCAATTGGCACTTTTTTCCTCTTCCTCTTTTAGTATGTTTGTTTTCTTCTTCGTTTTTTTATACAGCACAATTATTAACTTTGAGTCCAACCCCTCATGGCAAAATTTCCCCATACCAAAGAAAATATGGCGACTCTAAAATACAAGCTTGGCTTTTCAGCATATCTCCTTCATTTCCTGCAACTTTGATTTTAATTCAATTTCATCTGCCTTTGTGATACGTAGTATTGTTACTTTCACTACTTTTCTATACATTGTACTGATATTGTGTTATGTGTGTATGTAAATGTTTTGCATTGTTGGAAATGAAATAAATGAAATGAAATAAAATAATAATGATGAAAATTCAAGATAACAAAATAACAAAAATATCAAACGTCTAGATAATATATAGAACTAAAATAAAGTAACAGAAAATACAACAACAATAATGAGTCAGATGAACTTGTGGTTCTAAGAACGTTCTGTACGTTATGCACAAATTTATACGCGGTGGTCGTATGCAAGTCTAATTTTGTCTATACAGGCACACGTTGTCGAAAGGAGATACAACAATAATCAGAAAGAGAGAGAGAGAGAGAGAGAAAGAGAGAGAGAGAGAAGAAGAAATAGGGATAAAAGTTGAATGATCCATGAAAGAAAAGCGCTTTCCAACTCTCGAGAACATGAAGAGTTTGTTTGCAAAAACCGATAAGTCCATTTTTGAAGATTTTGAAGTACGATCTTTGTCACAAAGTACAAAATAATACCTTTCAATGATACATTGGTCACTATAAAGGTATACATTCTTGAAGTTATGGTCAAAAGAAGCAAAAATGTTCTTTTTATTCTCTTTATTTTTCTTGACTTTTAATCGCAAATATCTCCATTTGGCAAATATGGACCTATCGGTTTTTGCGAACAAACTCTTCATTATTATGAAAAAGAAAGAAAGATAAAAGATTGGCAACAACAACAGCAACTAAAAAGTGTGTGTGTGAGTGCGTTTTTATGTGTAAGCTGGCCAGAGGGGAATTGTGAAGCCGGGAAAATGTGCAAACGGCTGGAAATGTGAAAACGTCTCGCGGGGAAATTTGTAAATTTCATCAACGGGAAAATAGTGCAAACATGACGGGAAATGTGCAAAAGTTCAATTTTGCTAAATGTGCTAATCATTAATCCTTTAGCGATATTATGTACAAAGATGACGACAAACTCCATGTCAAAACTGCGCATGAACCTGCACCATTTATATTTTCTGAATAAAATCATTGACAGATTTTCAACAAAATTGGCAGGCAGCTGCACCATTATGCTGGCAAAGGGGGGGGGGGGGACCCTCAAAGTCCCAGAGCTATACGGTTTTATCAAAATTCTTTTTATATTCTATAACAAAACAAGGTAGGGCTAGGTTGGTGCTATAAAGCCATTGATGACCGTAGTTCAAGTTTAAAGGCAGATGCTGATCCGGGGCAGTGCAGGGCACGGGGGCTCTTTGTTATAGGGGACCGGGGGAGGGGGAGGGGGAGTTGAAGCCACAGAGTCCCTAAACTAGTGCTATGAAGACATTAATGACTTAAATTGCAAGTTTTCAGGGGTGCCCGGATCGGGGGGGGGGGGGGGCAGGCCGGGGATTTTCTGCATTTTCAGCATCTTTAATTCTTGAAAAATCTACAACGGATTTTCACCAAACTTGTCAGGTAGCATCATTACGGTGATGACCATTTATTTTTGTTAAGTGAGCCCCCTCCTCCCCCCCCCCCCCCCCCCTCCCCCCACCGCCGGAGGGGGTGGGGGAGTTGAAGCCTCAGGAGTCGCTGAACTCTGCATTTCTTTATCATCTTCTGTCGAACCAAAAAAAAAAATAAATATAGAGCTAAGTTAGTGCTTCGAAGACATTAATGACTGAAATTAATGTTTGGTTATCAATGTCGGATCCAATGGGGTGCCCTGATTTTTTTTTTTTTTTTTTTTTTTTTGGGGGGGGGGGGTGACAGAGAGGAGGGGGATTGTAGACATTTACTGCATCTTCTTGATTCATCTCATAACGGATTTTCACCAAACAATAATTGCCTGATAGCATCTTTGAGGTGATAATTTATGATCTTTATTATCTTGTTTAAAATGAGCCCCAACCACCAAGGGAGGGGGGGGGGGGTTACTGATGAAGGTTCAGATCCCTAATCTCTGGAATTCTTAATCTTCTTCTGTCGAACCGAAAAAGATGGAACTACGTTAATGCTCTGCGGACATTACTTTCTGAAATTTCAGGTCGAGTGATTATGACGGATCCAGGGTTGCCATGCTATGGGTGTGACGGGGAGGAGGGGGATTTTCCACATTTTCTGCATGTTCTTGAAAAAACTATGACGGATTGCACCAAACTTGGCAGATAGTATCTTTATGGTTATACCTTGATCTTAATTTGTTTGTCGTATAATGCGCCCCCCCCCCCCCCCAAGAGGAGGGGAGGCCGCTGAGGTTGAAGCCTCAGAGTCCCTAAACTCTTTATCAATTTTTTTTTTTTAATCTTCTGTCGAACCGAAAAAGATAGAGCTAAGTTTGTGCTATGAAGACATTTTTAATGACTGAAATCTCACGCAGGGACGGATCCCGGAATTCCGTAAAGGAGGCGCAAACAATATTTCTGGTGCTACGTACTTCAGGACCGGGTTTCTCTCATTTTTTTTTTCTTTTTATTTCTTTTGTATTTGGGTGCGCCCCCTCTGGACCCGCATTTACTGTCATGTTTGGTTATGGCGAGGGTGCAGGGTGCCTTGGGTGCCATTGGTGGGTGGGGCTGAGGGGAAGGAGGGGGATTTTCCAAATTTTCTCCATCTTCTTGAAATATCTAGGACGAATTTTCACCAAACTTGGCAGATAGCATTTTTATGGTGATACGATCAAAATTTGAAGAGTTTGTTTGCAAAAACCGATAAGTCCATTTTTGTCAAATGGAGATAGTTGCGATTAAAGGTCAAGAAAAATAAAGAGAATAATAACAATATTTCTGCTTCGACTGACCGTAACTTCAAAAATGTACCTTTGTAGTGACCAATATATCATTTAAAAGGTAGTATTTTGTACTCTATGACAGAGACCGTACTTCAAAATCTTCAAAAATGGACTTATCGGTTTTTGCAAACAAACTTTTCATTTGTTAAAATGCAGATTGTCGCAAAGATAGTAATAATTATGCAAAATATAAATGACGTTTTAGGACAGAAGTTCAAACACTCGTCTACGTTTTCATTTCACGTCTCTTTCTCATTGTTACATTCAAGTTCAATTTGTAACGGATTAAGGATGAAAGGTGTTTATTAAAAAGAAGGAAGAAAACAGAAAAAGAAGAAGAGAAAGGAAAAACAGAATAACAACAACAGCGACATAATCAACTGGCAGAAGATGATAAAGAGCCAGTGTGAAGTAGAACGGGCACAAAGTTACAAGTACAAAAATATGTTTCTATAGGTATACGTGCTGGCGGAAATAGGTGTTTTTTTTTTATATTTATTTCAGAAACTTTGTCAGTTATTGTATCCACAATAAGATTATGCGAGTCGATTCCATGGGTAGCGCCATCTTGCGTCCGTGCTCGCAAATGTGTCGTAATCGTGTACTGAGTACTAAGTATGCGATCGCACTTGTTCGTTTTGTCCCAATGCGATCTCTGTGTGTGTGTGGTATTGCGTACACTGCAATGACGTGATGCGTTCAAAGCGAATCTGTATCTGGCGAGCTAATAATTTCGAGATCTCGCGCGCCAACAAGCATTCCCGCGCAGAGACTGACGAAAGTCTTGTTTTTTGCCTTATCTTACGAGACTGACAGCTAAATCGCCAGAAATATGGATCCGTCGAAGCTTGTTGAAATCCTGCAGGGCACAATACACCCCGACATGCGAGAAACGGCAGAGAAACAGTTGGATGAGGTGGGTAAATTCCGACACAGGGTGGGAAAGATAGTGAGCACACGTGTGAATTGTACATGTAGCATATTGTTCGGAGAATGAATGAGATTGAGAATATCATGGCCGCTGGCATGGCATGTGACAGTTGATACAGTTTGAGTTAGTCAGTGTACGCTGAGTGGGACACGACCACAAAACTGTTTCAGTGTGTGAAATACACTAAGCCCACTATTCTATTTAGCACTTAAAGAATAAGGATTTACATATCACTGTCACAATGAAGCAAATCTTTATTCTTAGCTAACCATGGAGGGCATGGATCCAAACGGGTTGGACAGTTGGAGCATACACACACACACACACACACTAGGACAGTGTTGCACTTCAGTCACACTTAAATTTACAGACCGCAACCACCAATACACCATACATGGCATGCCATGAATATGATGAAACATTGTCCATAGGTCATTGGCTGGTTTAGCATAGTCTACAGTCCAGACTACCAGCAGTAGTGCAGTGTGTGTAGGGTAGTTACTTGTAGAAGTAATGTCGATTACCATTAGCGTTAGGTCGCCACTAAACATGCTAAACCTGTTAACTAAAGTTGCCAGACATTCGCATTGCATGTAACGCGCCTTGCAATCGGAGATCAGCTGGGGCGACAGATTTTCATCGCTCTCAAAAGACATTCTTAATTCACCTTTTTCCTCATGAATGATTATAATGAATGAATGATTATACACTGTAGGTCTATTTAAATCCAAATGTATTTTGCCCTTGACTTATGTAACACAACAGGTCACAAAACCATTTTTAATGTAAGAATGTTTTTGATTTTGAATGAATTTCAGGTGGCAGATTAACAAAGACTACAAAGTTTTTCAAATGCGATGATGCACAATGCATCCTAGACTGCATTGAATTGTGTGTATAACACATGCGCTAATAATGTAATATTAATACCTGGTGCGCTGTGGTTGGCGAACTGATTCAGTGCCTATCGTTTAATAGTTCGCCAACCCGGGAGTGCATAGGAAATACACGCAAGTGGCGAGTAGGCCTACATGTGTACATAGTGTATACGGTAATTGACGTTGTGTCAGAGTATTTAATGGGTAGACAAGCCAGTTTTATAGTCTGAAAACCTGTCTGTAGATCCTACTGTGAACAAGGGGTTATAACATTTTTGTACATGTAAAATTTAATGTTAGGAGGCGCACATATTCCACTATTGCACTACCAAGTACCGGTACACTGTAGGCTTACAAAATGTACAAGCCAATGTAGCAATGTCGCATTAAATATTACTCTGTGACTTGCCTTACAGTTTCCACCTGTGCAGAATTTGTGCATGCTTTATTCTTTTGTTCTGCTTCCTTTTGACACCCAATCATCCATTCCTAAGTGAAGCTGCTACATGTATGTCATCATCCTTGGATTCCTTGATTTGTTATGAATTTTTTGAAAAAAAAAATCATATTCTTTATTCTCATCACTATAAATTCTAAAGCTCTTCTAAAGCTCTTACAGATCTGGGCACTTGACGAGTGTGATAAGTACGATAATACGCCAATGGCGGTCTCTATTTAACTGGAAGAAGAAGAAGAAGAAGATGGTCAAATGCCAAAGTCTAAAAATCATGTGGAGGTCTCCTGTAAGAATAGACAAACTATTAAACATGAGATGGATCCCCTCCCCCCCCCCCCCCCCTTGCCGTTGGTTGCAGGTTCACAAGATCATCGGCTTCACCCCAACGCTTCTCTGTTCTGTGATGGAGGAGTCGCATCCTTTCCCCGTACGCCAGGCGGGCGTGATCTACCTCAAGAACATGGTCACCCAGTTCTGGCAGCAGCGGGAGGCGGAGACACCCGTGGAGCCCATCCCCTTCAGCATCCACGAGAACGACAAGAACTTCATCCGGGACAACATCATCAAGGCCATCATCAGCCTACCGGAGCTACTGAGGTGGGTGTCGGTGACTTTCTTGAAGAGCCGGTAGAGCCGGTAGCATAGGGTGGGAAGGCTGGCCAAGTTCTGAGTGTGCATTTCCGGAATCCCCTTATCGAATTGCATACCTGGTACTGTAAAAGTGGAAATTTTCATGCATTTCGCGCAACAAGAAACTAGCACGAAAATAAGAGCACCCAAATATTTTTCTAATGTCATTGAATGTTTCAGTACTTGATGTCCTGATTCTGCAAAATTAAAAAAAATGAGAGGTTCATCTTACTCGGCCAAGCGTGAAAAATTACTTGCTCCGAAATATCCACTTCAATAGGTAGTTTGGGCTTTATCACACACAGCCAAAGAATCTGGACTGGAATCAACCATTACCAATGAGCATGCTACTCTTCATCGTTTTTAAATGAATTATGGTGGGCAGTGAATGCATTAAACCACCCATTAATCCCCACACTACTGGGCTTTTAACGGGGATGTTTCCCAAATGTATCCATAAAAATGCAGACTTAAAAGTGTGTCATGCTACAGTATTGGTAGAACACATCAGTGAAAGTTTGAAATTGAAACACACTCCAAAATGTCTGGTTTGTGAGTATGTTGGCTCCTCTATCTACAACCAGTGTGATGTCTTAAAGGATTAAATCAACACCAAGATGGCGATACTGCCCTGATTGTGTGCAATTTGTGGTGATGTGACACTTTCAGCATGTTTATTGATAGTAATTGCAGTGCATGTACACTTGTTATGATTCATTTTTTTCCCCCTGTTACCTGTAGAGTCCAACTCTGTGTATGTCTGAGTACGATCTTGAAGCAAGACTATCCCGGCAAGTGGGACAGTGTGGTGCCCACCATCGTCCAGTACATCAGCTCGGACGACACGTCTGTTTGGTTTGGCGGGTTCCTCTCTGTCTACCAACTGGTCAAGAACTACGAGTGAGTTTTCTGTCTTTTTTGTCTGTCTTTTTTTCGTGTTCTGTTTTTGTGATCTACTTGTGTAGTGTATCAAGGCAGATTGTAAGTGAAGGTACAGTCAAACCTGTCTATAGCGGCCACCCAAGGGATACGGAAAAAGTGGCCGTTATAGACAGGTGGCCGCTATAGACAGGTAATCCAACTTTGTGTACATTGCCTACATGTACATGTATCATCGTTGTATACATCTATAAACACTTACAGGTACATGTATGTGTGTACGTATGCACACGTGTGTATCATGCATAAAACAATGCCGGTGTTTATGAAATTGTTGCACAGTACCGTAGCATGTGCACAGTCGTGAAGAAAACTTGACACTAGTGCATTATTGGGACTGAATAAGTGATGAATGCAACGGTGGCGATCACTGAACGTTGCCTAGGAATGACTGGCACGGCTAAAAAGCAGAAAAACACGCTGAATTATCGGCTCAGCTACGGCTCCATCAGGTTTTTGGCCGCTATAGACAGGTTAAAACTTACCACGGGAAACAAAATTTGTGGCCGCTGGCCGCGTTAGACAGGTGGCCACTATACACAGGGTCTTTAACATGGCTTTTCTCTCGGGGGGATTTTTCAGTGGCCGCTATAGACAGGTGGCCGCTATAGAGAGGTGGCCGCTAAGGCAGGTTTGACTGTATATTGTAGTTCTGCAGACGTTATTGTAGCATCTTGTGATGTTGTGTTTTTATGTTGTACATCAGATATCATAGTATTCTGATTCCTCTTGAAGGCATGGTGATCTCTTTTTAGCTCACCTGAGCCAAAGGCTCAAGTGAGCTATTGCGATCGCCCTTCGTCCGTCGTGCGTCGTGCGTCGTCCGTCGTCCGTCGTGCGTCGTGCGTCGTGCGTAAACTTTTTACATTTTCATCTTCTTCTTGAAAACCCCATGACCGATTTTCATCAAACTTGGCAGATAGCATCCCTAGGGGGTTAGGAACTCAATTTGTTAAAATGGGCACCATGCCCCACCCAGGGGGCCCCCAGGGGGGCCCAAACCCCCCAAAATTAAGGAATCTGTAAAAAGCTTCTTCTCTAGAACCAGAAGTGATAGAGCTAAGTTAATACTATGAGTTAGTACATTGATGACTGTAGTTTCAAGTTTGTTCATGGCAGAATCAGGGGTGCCCCCCTTGGGACCCAGGGGAGGGGGGTGGGGAAGGGTTCTAATGGGGCCTAAATTGTACATTTTCATCATCTTCTTGAGAACTCCATGACCCATTTTCACCAAACTTGGCAGGTAGCATCCCTAGGGGGTTAGGAACTCCATTTGTTAAAATGGGCACCATGACCCACCCAGGGGGCCCCCAGGGGGCCCAAACCCCCCCAAAATTAAGGAATCCGCAAAAATCTTCTTCTCTAGAACCAGAAGTGATAGAGCTAGGTTAATACTATGAGTTAGCACATTGATGACTGTAGTTTCAAGTTTGTTCATGGCAGAATCAGGGGTGCCCCCCTTGGGACCCGGGGGGGGGGGGGGGGGGGGGGGGGGGGGGTGAGGAGGGGTCCTAATGGGGCCTAAATTGTACATTTTTATCTTCTTCTTGAGAACCCCATGACCCATTTGCACCAAACTTGGCAGGTAGCATCCCTAGGGGGTTAGGATCTCAATTTGTTAAAATGGGCACCATGCCCCGCCCAGGGGGCCCAAACCCCCCAAATGAAGGAATCTTTAAAAATCTTCTCTAGAATCAGAAGTTATAGAGCTGAGATAGTACTATGAGTGAGTACATTAATGACTGTAGTTTCAAGTTTGTTCATAGGAGATCCAGGGGTGCCCCTCTTGGGGGTAGGGGGGGGGGGGTGGTTGGAAGGGTCCAAATGGGGGCCTGAATTGTACATTTTCATCTTCTTCCTGAAAACCTCATGATGGATTTTTGTCAAACTTGGCAGGTAGCATCCCTAGGTGGTCAGGATCTCAATTTATCAAACTGGGCACCATGCCCCACCCAGAGGGCCCCAGGGGGCCCCAATTCCCCCAAATTAAGGAATCTTGAAAAAATTGGGCCCTTATTGTACATTTTCATCTTCCACTTGAGAATGCCTCGTCAAATTTTGGTAGAGCTGTGAATAATTTAGATTAGTGACTGCGTGAAAGGTGAACTTGCGATACTCAGGTGAGCGCTAGACCCGCGGGTCTCTTGTTTTTTGTTGATGTTTCCACTTTTTGTTTCAATAGACATTGTCATACTTGAGTTATATGAATTAATAAATTCTGCTTATTTCTTAGTTCGCGGAACAGCATGCGTACATATTTTAAGGTTTTAATAGCGATATAATGTCAAGTGGTGGATGGGGTCCAGGTACACCATGTATCTTTTTTAATGTGAGTGTGGTCCTGAAAAGAACCTGCATCATGTCAGCATTTCAATTTAAGCATATTTTTACATGCTCAGGGAAAAGTGACAGTCCAAAGACCTTTCCGAGAATGGTAACAAAGTGCTTATGAAACGTCTAGATTGAGTAAATCCTCTTCAGAACTGCACCTTCAAGACTGTACCTCAAAGAAAGAACACACGTTCCCAAATTCACAAAAGTGATTTAGATTTACACCGTTGTTTATGGCCATTTTTACAATCAGTGGTGTAAAATGCAGTATTGGCACTAATTGGTGTATAACTTTCTTATACACTGACAGATATGCATTATTTTTTCTCATAAACTTACCAGCCACAGTGTCTACCTTGGGTACCTTAATGAACTTTCCTCTCTTTTTCTTTCAGATGTGGCAGGCACTTACATGCTTGAAATCCAACACTTTTGGTGTACTCACTCTGACATAGTATTTTTGTCAGAGCTAGCATATTAAATTGTTTATACCTTTTCATTATTTTTGTTGCTGTTTTGATAGACAGGTATCCAACTTTAAGAACTATTATGCAGGGCTGCACACTAACCCATTTTTTCTGCCGGTCAAACCTGTCTCTGTCGGACCGGTAAATGCTCCGTTTTACCATTTTTTACAGGTCCGAACAGAAAATTTACCGGTCAACAACGACAACCTAAAAAAAACATTAAATGACTTGCAAACTTATTTTCTTGTTTTTTATGGACGTTTTACCCCCCCCCCCCCACCCATGTACTTTACAGATTAATATTTTTTTGTGTAAAACTTGCATTATTTGTTGCACAAGAAATTAAAAAAAAAAGATAGGAAAAAATAGAATGTTTGTTCGTGAATTACAGTGTAAAATGGTAATGAACAAAATCAGATTGTATCAAATGCGTTTGTGACTTTTTCTAAACATCGGCGCACGAACTTGCTCTTGGTGGTCAGTTGGATTGCGACGATTTATGAATTATTTTAGCTGTGATATTTTCTGATGCACGCGCTACAAGGGGTTCTTTATTTTTCTCCCGATAATCTATTCGCATTTGTGCATATACGTTCTTGAAAGGTACACGACATGCAGGGCCGAATTCGCAATCCTTTTTGCGCCCATTTCCACCTCAAATATTAGCGGGATTGTGACGATTTCATAAATTACTTCGGCTGTAATATTTTCTGATGCGCGCGCCAAAAGGGGTTGAAAATGTGTCCTTTATTTTTTCCCGATAAACTCTTCGAATTTCGTGAACTTGTGCGTTCTTATAAGATGCACCACATGGCCGAATTCATGATACTTTCAGCGCCTATTTCTACCTCAAATATCAGCGGGATTGTGACGATTTCATAAATTACTTCGGCTGTAATCTTGTATGATGCACGCACCGGCTAGAATGGTTGAAAATGCGTTCTTTATTTTTCTCCCCATAATCTCTTCGCATTCCGTATTATATACATGCGTTCTTTAAAGGTATACGACACGTCCGAATTTACGATCCTTTTTGCGCCTATTTCTACCTCAAATATCAACGGAATTGATGATTTTATGAATTACTTCGGCTGTAATCTTTTATGATACACGCGCCAAAAGGGGTTGAAAATGCATCCTTTATTTTTCCCCGATAAACTCTTCGCATTCGTAAATGCGTTCTTAAAAGATATACGACACGGCCAAAAATCATGATTCTTTTTGCGCCTATTGTTTCCTCAAACTTCAACGGGATTGCGATGATTTCATGAATTATCATTCGGCTGTACTGTAATCTTTATGATGCACGGGCCAAAAGGGGTTGAAAATGTGTCCTGTATTTGTCACCCAGTAATCACTTCGCACTGCGTACATGCCTACACGTCACGGCCGAATTCACGATCCTTTTAGCGCCTATTTCTACATCAAATAATATCAGCCGAATTGTGGCGATTTCATGAATTACTTCGGATGTAATCTTTTGTGATGCACGCACCAGCTAGAATGGTTGAAAATGCGTTCTTTTTTTTTTTTCTCCCCGTAATCTCTTCGCATTCCGTACATGCGTTCTTGAAAGGTACCGGTATACGACACGGCCGAATTCACGATCCTTTTTGCGCCTATTTCTACCTCAAATATCAGCGGGATTGCGATGATTTCATGTATGACTTCGGATGTAATCTTTTATGATACACGCGCCAAAAGGGGTTGAAAATGTGTCCTTTATTTTTCCCCGATAAACTCTTCGCATTTCGTAAATGCGTTCTAAACAGATACACGACACGGCCAACAATCATGATTCTTTTGCGCCTATCGTTTCCTCAAACTTCAACGGGATTGCGATGATTTTATGAATTATTATTCGGCTGTAATCTTCATGATGCACGGGCCAAAAGGGGTTGAAAATGTGTCTTGTATTTTTCACCCAATAATCACTTCGCATTGCGTACATGTCTACACGTCGCGGCCGAATTCACGATCCTTTTAGCGCCTATTTCTACATCAAATATCAGCGGGATTGCGATATGTCATTAATTATTTCGGCTGTAATCTTTTGTGATACATGCACCAGAAGGGTTGAAAGTGCGTTCTTTATTTTTCTCCCGATAATTTCTTCGCATTTGTGCATGCGTTTTCAAAATTATACACTGCATGCAGGGCCGAATTCGAGATTCTTTTTGCGCCTTTTATTGTTTCCTCAAATTCCAACGGGATTGCGAAATTTTCATGAATTACTATTCGGCTGTAATCTATATGATGCAAGCGCCAAAAGGGGTGAAAATGTGTCCTTTATTTTTCCCCGCTAATCTTTTCCCATTTCGTACATGCGTTCTTAAAAGGTATACGACACGGCCGAATTCACGATCCTTTTTGCGCCTATTTCTACCTCAAATATCGGTGGGATTGTGGCGATTTCATGAATAACTTCGGATGTAATCTTTTAATGCACGCACCAGAAGGGTAAAAATGTGTTTTTTATTTTTTCCCGATAATCTCGTCGCATTTGTGCATTCGTTTTGGATAACCAACACGGCATGCAGAACTGAATTCAAGATCCTTTTTGCGCCTATTATTTCCTCAAATTTCAACGGGATTGCGTTGATTTTATGAATTGTTATTCGGCTGTTATCTTTTATGATGCACTCACCAAATGTGTCCTTTATTTGTTTGCTTTTTCTCCTCTATAATCTCTTCACATTTCGTAAGTAAGCTTTTGAAAGATACGACGCGGCCGGTCGAATTCATGATCCTTTTTGGGACGATTTCTACCTCAAATATGTAAGCGGGACTGCGATGATTTCATTATTTTTTTTTTCTCCCTAGTATTATCTCTTCACATTTTGTGCATGCGTTTTTAAAAAGTACGCGGAAGGGCCGATTTCGTGATCCTTTTTGCGCCTATCTTCATTATGAGACCATTCTGAACGAATGAAAATATTCATTTGTGAAATGACTGTGTAAAATGAAAATAAACGCAGTCAGATCCATTTACTGTATCGCTGAATATCGAATATCATTTTACTTTTTCTAAAAATCGACACAAGTAAATTAGTTATAACATAACTGCCACGCTGCTGCGAAGCCGGGATCGGATCGATCTTGCGTTAAAAAATCATGAGTAAAATGACCCAGAAATGCGTGCGCTTCTATCAATGTTTCTTGTCTGGCATGACCGCCCATCGCAAGCAAACGAAAAGCAGTTACACTGTACATGCTTTGCATGTATTGCATTGCATGGCAGTGCGTGAGCAGCGCCTAATGCGGAAGCGAGCGCGAATAACTGGTCGACTGCTAGTGCTCAAAGCTAATATTTACTGTACAAATTGCACCGGTAGACATAAACGAAAACTTGCGTAAATCTTGTTGAACAGTGCGATATCTTGCATTCTGTTTCTGCCTGATCGGGGCTGCTCTTTTTCTTTCTATATACTGACCCCACCAATGCTTTTGTTTTTACCGGTCATGTCGGACTGGTTACTTGTGGATTTCCTGAAAAGTTACCGGTCCGACAGTGACTTTTACCGGTCTTTGACCGTCGGACCGGCGCCAGTGTGCAGCCCTGTATTATGTTTACCAGGTTCTGCTTTGTCTTCTTTAAATACTGAAATTGTCCAAACTTTATGTTTCGGAGGTGACATTTTCCGTTAACAATTAACCCCTCTTTTGAGTTAGCTCTTGTTCACAATTATAAAATTCAACTTTGCTAATTTCCATCAAAACAGAATAGTAATCAATCTGACTTAACTTTGATCCAAAGATTATTTAATTCAAATAACTTATCATTTTTTGGTGAGCGTTTATAAATTTATGTAACTTTTCCGTTAACATTTCTGTCACCTCCGAGACAACAGATTTATGTATTTAATTTTTTTATTCTTGATATCAGTTATACATTACATTTGCAAAAATGTAACATATCCCCTCACATTATCTCTGAAGGAAGGTAGTAGAAATAAAGCCTGTTGTTTTCATTTCGGAGCAATTTACAATTTTCCGTTAACACTTGTCACCTCCGAAACACTTGTCACCTCCGAAACAACGGGCATATTATATTTGATAATTTCTCGAAGACCAAGCAATTTTGTTTGATTCTGTCCAATTGACAGGAATCTCTTTTGGATGACAATAGTAATATGGCAACAGGAAGTGAGAATTTTCTAGGGATTAATAAAAGATTCAATAAAAACTAAAAATTACTGTTTCGGAGGTGACAAAACACTGTTAACAAGATTTTTTGTTCATTTCTGTTGAAGAGAAACCATATCATGTACACCAATGGTTTCATTTATTTTAGTAACATAAGTCTCAAAGTGGAGAAATCAACTACCACACTCTCACTCTTTTTTTTATTACTAGACTGTACGTTTTAGGGCAAATTTACATTTTTTCACTTTTTTTAACAATGAGAATGCACAAAATACACCCATCTGTTGTATATATAATATTGTAATCAAGATCATTTCTCCTGCTTTAGTTAAGTAAACATATAGATGCTTTCATCTTAGAAGCTTGATTTCCAACAAGCAATTTAGTTGTGAAGATTTACCAATCACAGCTTTCCATGTAGGTTGCTTTTTCCTGTGTTTCGGAGGTGACATTGTCCGTTAACACCATATTGTTATGTGATAGTGAAAGGCAAGACTTCAGTTCCTTTTCACTATCTATTAATATTTTCTAATACATTTAATATCTACAAAATCATCTCAACAGAAGTGACTTTTGTATACAAAGTGTACATAGCTCACCAGAATTCCCTTGATACCAAAGTAATACATGTGGCAGTTCATGCATGCCCTAGTCCACAATCTTTAAAAAAAAAAAGAATGTAAAAAAAAATCATCAAATAATCAAACTCCACAAAAAGGCCACATGCCTATAGCTGGTGCACAACTTGTTCTTGAATTCATAGTTGTTGTTTTTCCATGTACAATGTGGTAATCATAAACAAAATTATGTGATTTTTTTGTTGATATGACAATAATTATTACATTTTCCAAGTTGAACCAACTGTTTATGACATTGTATTTTTTAAGATTATTGAAGTTATGTGACAACTGAAGTGAACAGAGGAACAAGTCCCAAGGACTGGAAAGGGAAAGATAAAAAAAAACAAGATTTGTAGTTCTATTTCAGTACTTTTGGTGAGGTGTTTACCTTGTTTTGTTATTATGTTTTATCTTAGAATTTGGCTTTAAGTACTGGAATTTCAAGGAAAAGAAAATGGTTTCTTAAAGGACAAATCCACTTTCACATGTGGATTGAGTGAATGCAAATGTTCAACAGTAAAACATATCATTGAAAGTTTGGGGGAAATTGGACAATCCATTCAAAAGTTATGGGTTTTTTAAGTATCTGCGCAATCACTGCAGGATGAGAAGACTGCGACAGTGTATGATGTCACATGCATACAACGATATAAGGAAAATATAAGTGAATTTCACAAAACTTTACTTTTTGAAAAAAGTGCACATTTCTTCAACTTGCTTCTGATGTATTTTAGGGCAATATTATTCACCCTGCCGTCCAAAAGAGAGAAGTCATGTGTTCTTTTTTTATGCAAGAAAAGTGAAAATACAGAATGTTGAATTTTCTTGATACTTTCTCTATATCCTTGTACACATGTGACATCACAAGCTATAGAAGTCTTCTCATTCAGCTTTGACTGAGCAGAAACTTTAAAAATCCATAACTCTGGAACGGATTGCCTAACTGTCCTCAAACTCTCACTGATATGTTTTACTAATATTGCTATATTTACTCAACCCTCATGTCTATTGAGGTGAACTTGTCCTTTTCCAGTTTCGGTCCCTTATACATGTAGGTTTATTTGAGACCAGTTTGTGTCCGGGACCTTCTGTGAAGTTGATGGGGAAAATTACCGAACAAAAACAAATTTTCCCCTCAAGTTCACAGAAAAGCATTATGCTGCTCTCTTCAGCTGGGAAACACAAACTGTTGTCTTAACCAAACTGTAAAAACCTGTTAAAGATTAGTATGAATTACAATCTCAAACAAAATAATGAGCTGGTATCCATTATCATGAAAGAGAATAACCAAACAAACTAACAAGTAAGAACTGAAAGAAAGAGCTTATATTTGAAAATTAAAGCCATGAGGAAAGACATGAATGTTCACTAAATAGTTAACACCTGAGAAGTTGGGTTGTCTCTGTGTTGTGTCACCTCAAAAACAATAAAATGTTTTTTCTTATCATATACTTTTTACTCTCAAAAGTGACTGTTAAATATGCATGATTTGCAGGTAATTTTCAATCAATTCAAAATGATATGTAAAATATATTTTAGTAATGTCAACAGTTTAAATGAATCTGGTGTATAGAAAATTTATCCCAGATGAACCAAACACCTTTCACCAGTATTATAACATTTGTATGGTGGCTATCAAGGATGATGAAGAATTCATGAACATCCTTAAATTAATCTATTTATAAAACTATGTGCAAACAAAAACGTACACAAGTCAAATGAGAATTTTTGCTTTTGGTATTCATACCGTATGTCCTCGCCAAAAAATTATAGTGGTACCCTCCGCAACAATAACTTTAAAGATAGTGAATCAATCTAAAATACAATGTAAGGGATTGAAACTATAACTCATTGCCCACGCCTTACAGAAAACCCATTCAATTTGCTTCAGAGGTCAAAGAGAATTGAAGATTTTTGTAGAGCATGTGAGGAATCCCTTCCCTCCAAGTTCTGCATGTGTTTACACATTAATACTTTCCAAGAGCATCCAAGTGCTGAACTTGGAAGAATCAGACTCCTGACATCCTTTATAACAATCCACATTTCTTTGAGATCACTTAACCAAATTGACTGGGGCTTTCTGCAAAATAGAGCTAAGATGTTATAATTTAAGACCCCAAAGTAGAATTTAGTTGATTTAATCATATTGGGTGCTAGCAATGCAAAAGTCTAATTGTATTTTTTTTTTTTTTTTGGGGGGGGGGGGGCCATACTATGAATACATGAACACAATGTTAACATTGAATGTCACCTCCGAAACAAAGTTATTCTTCCCTGGTGTTGTGGAATAAAATATTCTGAGAGTAAAGAAACATTACTGAAATGATCTTACACCCTCATTTCAATTTAAGGTAGAAAATGGAATGCCATGTTTCTTCAGGTTACAATATCTAGCTTATGTCCATCATATTCGTACTGTAAATTAATATTTTAACACAATGTTAACATTGAATGTCACCTCCGAAACGAAGTGATTCTTCCCTGGTGTTGTGGAATAAAATGTTCAGAGAGCAAAGAAACATTACTAAAATGATCTCACACCCTCATCTCAAGTTAAGGTAGAAAATGGAATGCCATGTTTCTTCAGATTACAATATTTAGCTTACATCCTTCGTCCAAATGGAAAGCAAACTACCGGTACCCATGCTAATTAATGAAGTGTAAAAAAACACTTGTTCTGTGTGGTTTATCTGCTTGAACAGGAGTTAATTTCTTGTTCTCGAGTTATAATTATTAAAAACATTGATAAAAAGAAGAAGTTTTTGTGTTATTGTCACTTATTCTCAAAATAAGTGAGTATTAATATTAATGTCACCTCCGAAACATTCTAATATGTTAACTGTCACCTCCGAAACATCCATGTGTGAAAAATCCAAGTTTTAAAGAAATGATTGGAATTTCATTTAACCTACATAGGAAGGTAGCCCTTCTTAAAGACTTATTATAGTAAGAGTTTGACCTGGCCTCCCCTCCAATAAATAGTTAAAATCTTAAAAATTACATGTCGATTGGTATTTTTTAGCAAAAATTTATAAATCTCATGTATTTTTTTTTAATTCACTTTATATTCAACCCCCAAATAGTTTTGATTCACAAACTATATATTGTTGTTAACCATATAAACTTTGCATGGTGAAGTTTGACTACAGAGTTTTGTCAATATGGTGCAATTCATGAAAGCAAAATTTTGCTTAAATTTACTTCAGGTGCCAGGGTTTTCCTTAAATTACACCAATAACCCTTCAGCTTTAAGGTCTGAAATGTTATTTTTTCAAAAATTTGAATACTTTCAAATAGGAATCAAACAGAATAATGAAAAAATATTTTGTTTGAAATTTTGACCCTCCGAGTACAAAAGTTACACCACTGATCGTAAAAAAGGCCTTGGATTTATGCACTTTTTTTTTTGCGAACATATGACTGAAAAATTTCCTACTCCAACAGATGTCTAATAGCAAACATGCCTTGTTATGGGCATGTCAAAGGTACGCCTATTTCATGTGTATTATAGACCATGGTACAAGTTTAAACCATGGTCTAAATCTAAACAACCTTTGTGAATTTGAGCATTAGTGTGCAGTGTGTCCATCCACCCTGTAGCACACTTGATTAGTAGAATATCGTCATTTGATCTTTATTCTAATGAGTCAATGTCCATATTGTGTTGTGTCTGTCGTCCCATCAGATTCAAGCAGCCGGAGGATCGGGGCCCCCTGAAGGACGCCATGAAGTGCATTCTGCCCTGGATGTCGCAGCGTTGTGGTCAGTGCCTGCCGGATGCCTCGGAGCCTTCGGTTCTTCTCCAGAAACTCATCCTCAAGATCTTCTATGCACTTATTCAGGTCAGCAGTTGATTGGAAATGGTTCCCCAGCCTCGTATTCTATGAGCCCACATTTGTATCCCTATTTGAAAAATGCCAATGATATAATGTTTTTTTTTTCCCCCAAAAAAGAGGGGGGGGGGGGAATTGCAAATAATTGAAAACAAATTTCAGGTCTGTTTTGGCAGTTAATTTTATCAAAGTCTTAAAACAGAAAAGGTTGAAATTATAGTAAATCAATCCAAATACAATTTCAGGGTATGAAATTAAAACTTATTACCCACGTCTTGCATAAAACCCCATCCGATTTGCTTCAGTGGTCAAAGAGAAACGAAAATTTTTGTAGAGCATGTCAGGAATCCCTTCCCTCCAAGTTCTGCCCATTGTGTTCACACATTAATATGCAGTTCCAAGAGCATCCAAGTGCTAAACTTTGAAGAATCACATCCACGACATGCTTCACAATGATTCACATTTCCCTGGTACCACTTAACCAAATTGAATGGAGTTTCCTGCAAAATATAGGTAAGAAGTTATATTTTTAGACCCTGAAATAGCATTAAGATGGTGTAATCATATTGGAAGTTGTCTATGCAAAAATCCGATTGTAATTTTTTTTTGACATACTGTATTATCTCTCGTCAAACAGTACAACCTTCCCCAGGACCTGGTGAACAAGGAAGTGTTCACTCAATGGATGGGTCTTATACAAGCCATCTTGGAGCAACCAATCCCAGAGGTAAGGGTTCCATATTTAACCCTTTCTATGCCAGGAGACTCTGAAGAGTGTGTACAACACTATGTGGGTTTTCTGTGATGATAGGCACACAAAGCGCACACAGGGTTAATCCTCCTCCACACCTTCTTTTTCACATACACAGTTACTGAATGTTGTTTGTGAACTAGATACATTGTATACGCCATATATATATTTCGCGAGTCTAAATTTTCATGAATCGGGAATTCCCGATGGTTTCGCGAGTGGTTAAATTCGCGATCATGGAGTCCTGTACTGAGCGGAGAAATGTACGTGTTTACGTGTATGTCACATCCACATCGGGATCAGAGTCAATATTTTCGCATGTCTTTAACTTTGCGAATAGCACCTGACTTGGGAAATTCGCAAAAATAAAACCCTCGCGAAATATTTGGCGTATACAGTAGATAGATCATAGATAGATTGAGAGATAGGTATACAGATAAGTGGATAGATAGATAGATTGGTAGGTAGGTAGATAGACAAGTAGATAGATAGGTAGATACATAGATAGACAGGTGGATTGATGGATAGATACATGTAGGAAGAGATAGATAGGTAGATACTTTGCTTTTTTACTTCTTGTCATTTTTTTTTTGCTCAAAATTATCTGCTGAAGGTATTACTTTTTTCGGGTTGCCCGTCTGTTCCATATTCTTATCATTCGCAATTTTCAGAAAAACTGCCCAATTTAATAATTTTCTTGTTTTCACCTCCGTCAGAGCTCGCTGGAAATCGACATCGATGAGAGACCTGAGTTACCATGGTGGAAAGCCAAAAAGTGGGCACTTCACATCCTGTCCCGCGTCTTTGAGAGGTGAGACTTAGAAGACTGACTCGTTTTTCAATTTCCCAAATAGGTCATTACATGAGTAGAAATAAAGACCTACGTAATAAATTAAATGCTATTACAACTCCTCTTTTCACTCAACTACCTGTAATTGATTCGTTGAAAAGACTAATTAAACAACACCTGCTGTTCGCAGTTCAAAGCAAGCAATCAAATCCCAATATTTACTCTTACTTCATACTTTCAGTTGAACTGTAGTAGCAAAAGGGCAAGAAATTTACCCTTGTTTTATTGCAAGAGTCAACAGTATCAAGCTATACAACAACCTTGCATTTAATCCAACAACCTTCTATAATCCAACAAACTTGCATTATCAAAAAAAATTTAATAAACTCAATCTTGAATGACAGATTTGGTCTGTATCCTAAGTGACCCTCTGGGTGGAGAGCACAGTGCGACTCACTTCACCCAGGAACTGAAATCTGGGAATGTGTACTACAAAGCCATGCGCCTGAGTACTAGCCAATGGCAACTCAACCTCACTTTTGGGCACGTAACAGAAATGGGCAGTGGCCAAAATGTCCATTTAGGTAATGCAAAAAAAAAAAAAAGTTATTTGTCATGCCCCGCTGTTACCACTCACCCAGTCACTCAACGCTTTGCCTAACAGTTACCTATTGACAGTTTTGTTTGCTGTTGTTGTTTTTTTTTCTGTGAGCACATGAAAATTCCTACAATTACATTGAAAAAAAATATCAGAACATGAAACAAAACAACGAGGAGAATAAAAGAATACAGAAATGCAATCTTTGAAAGAATCTTGTAAAAGTTCCAAGAATTCAGACCTCCCAACCTTTCTGACTGAAATTTGGGATGAATTGGCTCAAAAGTAGGACAGAAAGAGCAGTTCCCATAGGAGTGTGCAGTAGAATTAACCAGAAAAGTAGGAAATTCCTGTTGAAACAAGAGCTGGGAATGGTCAAATTTCAGATTATTTCATTCAAATTCACTATGGTTGGGAGGTCTGCAAGATGGACGTAAACTTCACAAGAAGACAGAAACTGGGCCAAAACAGAAACAGTGAAACAGATAATTATTACAAGCAAACGCGTAGAAGCACATGCACACACATACACACAAAATTTAAAAAAAAAAAAATTGATAAACAACATGACCCCTGAAAACACATTAAACTGAAAATTGCAATTTGAAGTAGCACAGGAAAGAAAAAAAAAGAAATCAGTGATATTACAGCATTATGTATTATCTAATTCTTATCATGATTTGTCAAATTAATCCTTTATAAAACATATAAATAAACAAACACACAGACAAACAAACTTTCATGTCTTTAGTTTTGTTTATTTTATTTCTTTAAAATCTCAAACACCTGTCACTGGTTTTCAAATTTTCACCCACAGGTATGGTAGTCCCGGCAACGTGACCAAGGAGTACGTCAAATTCTCAGACTGGTATCTGAAGACTTTCTCAGGTGAGTCCTTCTTAGCTGCAATGTAAAGAGTCTATTTGTACAATCCGTCAGCGATAAATTGAAACAGCCAAATGTGTGTTTTAAGGATGCAAAATACTCAACTTTGAGGCTTTGGTGGGATCTAGTAGTGGTAGAAGGTGTGATCTATCTTGTGACAAAATTTTTAATTGAAATTTGAGATAGTTTCAGAGAAAAAGTAGCTTCGCCAGTAAGCAATTGACGATTATTAGCACGTAACATAAATCTTCAAATGCAATTTTCTGGAAAGTTAAGTTTTGTGCTCTCTATGGAGGACTTTGATTTATTGTTGACCACTTGTATATGTGACCCTGCACCTCAAAACAAGCAAAAAATCGCCAGACATGAATTTTTAGTTAAGACCATATTCTGAAAGAGCAGACTTTAAGCTTTAAAATGATGTATAACTCAAATCAAATGGACTCTCCTAACCTATCTAAATATTGGAAAGAAAGCACAAACTCAGGAAAAGTGTGAACTGAGAAAAGAGGCTCTGAAGTACAGTGTCTATGCAAGCGCTAGATCTTTACCAAACCGTGCTGGCTGTGCGATGAATGGGACAAAAAACAGGAAGCAAACCACCAGAGTAACAACAATGAAAGGATTATCAGATTAAACTGAAATGAAGCATGCCTCATTGACACATTCTGTCCATAATCAATGCCAACTTTCAAAGCAGTAGCACTATCCTTTCAAAAGTTATTAGAGTTGAACGTGAAGAGTGTGGACAAGGTTTTTCAGAAATGAAAAAGGGATTCTAAAGACACACCTAATCACACTATTCTACCAAAAATGTTCGAGATAAACTGCTAAAAACACACTTTCCTGCCCGTTTTATGATACCAAATTTTAGCATAATGTAAAAGAAGACCCGCTCTTTCAGAAAATATGAAAAAGTCAAGTTCTGCTAGGTTGACCCATTTCACTTATTTTCAGTCCTCACGCAAAATCAGTGTGTGCGACGTTATGTTCGTGTTGAGGTGCACGGTCACATATGTTCTGCTGTTTACAAGGCTTCTAGGAATCTTTTACCCCTGAATTATAGTTTACAAGAAGCTTAAAGGACAAGTCCACCTTCATATACATAAGGATTGAGAGAATGCAGCAAAATTAGTAGAACACATTTAATAGTGAAAGTTTGAGGAAAATTGGACAATCCGTTCAAAAGCTACAGATATTTTAAGTATCTGCGCAGCATAGAGATGTATACTAAGAACACTAGAGGGCGGACTCCGTAAAATCCCTGTGACCGATAGAAGGAGGCGTTCGCCATTTTGGTCCGGGCAAATTTCGACTAGCGACCGTATCGATAACGTGTAGCGCTAGCGGAGCATGCAGGGAGATCGACGACGGGATGCAACGGCAGTAGGCTAGCATCTGTGCCAAGGTCTCCATCGGAGTTTGGAAATCAAAAAATGTTCTTAGATTCGCAAATTCTACTTAAAGTAGCATATAGATCTATGTTGCAAAATGCCTGGTTCATGTGCTGCTGTTGGATGTAGAAACAGGAGAAAAGAAGGGGAGCGGAGTTTCCTTTCACAAGTAACTAAAATTACATTTATAGTGTGTGTTAAACAGATTGATTCAAGGCAAAAAAAAAGAAGGAAAAAGAAAAGAAAAGGTCTTGCAAAATTCGTCAGGGGCACTCCGCCCTTCCTCAGCTATTCTCGATCTATTGCTACTATAATATAGATAGCTAATACAGTACATAACTATATGCAAGGTCAGCGGAACGGGGGAGGGGGCATTTGCCCCATTTCAAAAAAAAAACACAAAACTCCCCTTTTTAAGTTAAAAAAGTGCTCATTTCTAAGTGCCCTATTTGGCCCTTGAGCCCCCCCCCCCCCCCCCCCCCCAAAAAAAAAAAAAAAAAAAAAAAAAATTGTTCCTCCACCCTTTGCTATACCAGCAGTTAATTTCACTAAGATAGTGTGAGAAAAGCTCAGAATACGTAATATATGCCTGGTGACAGGACATATGCTCCGGCATTGATATCTTTCTGAAAATAGAATTACCATCATGGGTCTGATTGGGCTTTTGGTTCTTGTAAGAAAGGCAGGGTGAGGATTAGGATTAGGGTCACCGTGGGTGTCATGATTTGGGTTAGGGTTTATGTAAGCTTCAACATTAGCATTTCGAGCTTGAACATCAATATGTCATGGAACCAATATGCCTACACGTACTTATAAAAATGATTTATTTCATTTCCACCACCACCAGAAAAAAAAAATAGAAATACAATGAAACACTCGTATACACAGATAGGACTATAGAATGCAGTCCCCTCATACAGAAAAAAAAAATATATAACTGCAAAAAAAAAAATACAAAAATTGACGCAGTATACTGTATCACAAGGGGCATCCGGCAGTCTAGAGACCAAGAGAACCCTTTGTATTGCATGGACCATGGTCGTGTTGGTCGGCTTGAAAGTATTACCTCGTTGAGAATAAAGTAATTTTTTTTTATTTTCATTTTCTTTACCACTCATAATAAGAGATTGCTAGCAACTTAAATTTTTGAGTTGTTTCCTTCTCTCATCTCCGACCCCCTCATCTTTTTGCTGAAAGGCAATACGTGTTTGAGCGCTTGTTGTATACGTGTTCACGTGTCCACCACTACTGCGCTGCCCAGACGCGATGCTTGTTTTTGCCCGGACAAAGATGGCGCGCAGCCTCTTCATCTCGGCACACGAGCACTGCGTACGCGCCACACGCAGTCCGCGCTCTAGTATATTATTAGTATACATCTCTATGCTGCGCAGTCACTGCTGGAAGAGAAGACTACAACAGTGTATGATGTCACATGCGTACAACTATATAAGGAAAATAAAAAGAGAATTTCACAAAACTTTACTTTTTTGAATAAAGTGCACATTTCTTCGACTTGCTGTGACGTATGTTACAGGTATTATTATTCCCCCTGCCTTCTGAAAGAGAGAAGTTGAGTGTTCTTTTGTTATGCGAGAAAAATGGAAATATGTTGAATTTTCTTTATTCTTCCTTTATATCGTTGTACTCATGTGACATCACAAGCTGTAGTAGTCTTTTCATCCAGCTGTGACTGAGCAGAAACTTCAAAAATTCATAACTTTTTAACGGATTGTCCGATTTTGCTCAAACTCTCACTGATGTGTTCTACTATACAAATATTGCTGCATTCACTCAACCCACATGTCTATGAAGGTGAACTTGTCCTTTAATAAGTAACTTATTAAGAAAAAAATGTTCATGCATAGTAGTCATATTTGATGAAATGTGCATTGTCTGAGAAAATTAACACTGCAGTCTTTGTCTAAGAGCAGATTTTAATGTGCATGGAAAATGTTATGGCTTTCACAGGGGCCGAGATTTGAAGGTCCCCCAATTGTCTTCATTGCTCAAAATAGGCTCAGTGCAGGTAGAGATGGCTTGATGTAATTTTGCAAACTTTTTCACTAGCATTCAGTAGTCGATCCAAATTTGACCTAGTTGTAAAGTTAGCAAAGCTCTCGTAGATGTAGCAATGTACCTCAGTCCAGCAGGAAGGCTAGGCCATGGTGACACAGTAGGGATTGGAGGGGATTGAATTATTTCTCTTCTTTGACAATGTTGAAAGTGTCCAGACACACAGAAATTGGCGAAGAAAGCACTCTTGCATTGCAACTGATTGACAAATTGTCTTACATCGACATAAGTGAGCTCTGAATTAACAGTGTGTACAGTAAGGATTCAACTTATAGGATGCGTATCTGAACAAAATCAAATGTACATGTGTCAGTACCTTTTGATAGTTGTATCATTGTCCATCAAACATAGAAATTGGAATTGATAAAAAAAAGTGCGGAGATTGTCACGAAAATGAAGATTTTACGGACTCTCGCCACCTGTTTTGTTTTTCAGTGAGCGTGCTGACCAATGTCTTGAGGATACTGGAGCAGTACCGGCTGAAAAGCTACGTGGCGCCGAGGGTCTTGCAGCTAGCCTTGAACTACCTGAACACAGCGTGAGCATGCACTCTTATTACAACGATGGATATTAGAATATCATTCCATCATAAAGCAGTTGAAATAATTAAGTCTGTTTGTATAGTATAATTTCATATCAGTCCAACAGAATTTTGTAGTAGTAAAGGAAAGTATTTTTTTTTTTCTTATGCCTTTGCGATCCCTGCTATTAAAGTATTAAAGCAAAGAAAGTGCTAAGTTCAATTCTGTACAAAGCATGAAAATTGAATATGCAAATGAAAATGACTAAATGTCAGTAATCCCCAAAATTGATATCTTCTTTCTAGGGATTTCACTATTTCGTGTGCAATGTTTTTTCCCATATTGAGATACATATGCATTACTTTTTTATGTGTGTGAAAAATCTATTATTTTAAGATTGTTTTGTCTTCCTTTGATTTTAGAAAAAAAAAAAGAAATTAGTATTAAAAAGACTTTTTGTATACCTATGTTCACAGATCCTCATCATTATTACAGTTTTAATTCATTTCCGGGACTTGCACATAAATGTAAATGTGTAATGCATGTATCTTTGAATTTCAGAGGTGGGGGGGGGGGGATGTATTCCATTGAAATTCAAGATTACTGCTTCATTTGTCACATGCAAGATTCTAAAAGAAAGGGAGAAAACAGGCTCTTTTGTTCTCTATTTATGTGGATTCTAGGGTCAGCCATGGGCTCTCGTGGAAAGTTCTGAAGCCGCATATTGAGGTAAGAGAGCTAGTATGAGAACACCCAGTGTAATTCTTTTTCATTTCAAAGTAAATGTTTATACATTGTATGCACACAATTACAATCGGCAAATGGAGAGAAAATGAGGTTTTGTAGTCTCCGCCAAGGGAGGAGGTTATGTTTTCATTGGCGTTGGGTTTGTTTGTTGGTTTGTTTGTTTGTCTGTGTGCAAAATAACTCAAAAAGTTGTGAACGGATTTGGATGTAACGTACAGGGAAGATTGAAAATGACACAAGGAAAAGAAGATTAAATTTTTGTAGTGATCTGCAATTTTTGTTTTGTTTTGATCTTACGAAGGATATTCAATATTTTGGCAGGTAGGGTTAATGTACTTGGGAACTCAAGTTGCACATTTTTTGAGGTTTGCATACGCACAATAAAATGTGTGCACTAGTTTCTGTTAGGGCGAGGGACACCGCGCAGCTGGAAGGTGATGACATAACAACAGGCTTCTACAAAATGTAAATTTGGAAACAGGGCAATTTTCACCATGCCTACGTATTGGTGGAAATCACTGATCTCTATAGAAGAACAAGATCTTTGGTGGAAATGAGCTGTTTGGTGGAGGTGTGCGCTCTCAGAGTGCTTCTCTAGCTTGGTAATATTGCTATACTGCATATTTTACTTTAACGAACAAGTTTGGAATAGAATTTTGCAAATGCCATTGGAAGTGAATGCATCCATTCACAAAGTTGGCAAGCCAAACTTTAGTCCTACTGAACTTTATTATCGTCCACCTTGTTCACATTCTTTGGACTGCGTGCCAGTACAAGTATGCGTGCACATCGCATTCGTGTCAGGATCAGAGTTGATATTTCTGAGCGTTGTGAGATCCACGAATATCACCTGAATCCCCAAATTTGTGGAAATAGATTCCCTTTGAATGTATGGCATGAATAGTAATCAGTGGCGAATCCAGGCTTGGGCGCACCGGGCGCGATCCCCCCCCCCCTTTATTTTTCGTAAAAAACAAAAGAAATAAAATGAAAAACAAAATGGGGATGGGGTGCGTGCCCCCGCCTTTAATTTTGTAAAGGGGAATTCCTGGATCATGGATCTGCCCCTGGTGGTCCTTGACTGACTACTGACATGTGGTAGGAAGACAGCTCACCTTTACTTCCTCGTCTCTTCTTCTTTTTCTTCCACCAGACGATGATTCGAGATGTCCTCTTCCCTCTGATGTGCTACACAGACGAGGACGATGAGCTGTGGAAGGACGATCCCTACGAATACATCCGGCTGAAATTCGGTGAGGCCCGGTCCCCTGTTGTATAATATTATGATAACTTTATAATTAGTTGTAACTATGCACTGAATAGCTACCATGGCAGCACTATTTCATGTCCAATTAAAGCCAAGAAATTGTTGATGGTTGCCAGTGACTGCAGAGTTACCATCGATTGGAAAATTACCATAGAGATATAAGCTGCGAAGCCCTGTAAATGTACGTTTCACCTATCCCCAGAAAAAAATAAAACATTGCTTATTCTCATGGTGTCCCTTACCGTTTAGTCAGACAGATGTAACAAAATGAATAAAGAAATGCACACATGAGAAAAAGGAGTTAGTATTTGCAAGCTTTGTCTCTGAGTGGGCGTTCACTTGTGAGCTTGCAAACCGTCAACATCATCTTCGTTTCCTTGTCCATCTCCAGATGTCTTTGAGGACTTCATCTCGCCCGTGACGGCGGCCCAGACGGTCCTCCACTCCAGCGCCAGCAAGAGGAAGGAGGTCCTCTCCAAGACCATGGGCTTCTGCATGCAGGTGATCACCGAACCCAACGTCGATCCCCGCAAGAAGGATGGCGCCCTTCACATGATCGGCACGCTGGCCGAAATACTCCTGAAAGTAAGTGACGGCAGCATTGTCATGCGTGATCTCCAAAAATGTTGTTTTGGGATAGTGCTAGTAAAGATTAGACATACCAACTAAAAAATTTGGAATAATATTGTGATGACCTCATAATCTGTGAGTGTGCATATTATCAACAAAAATACACCATTGCAAAAGAGGAAACTTTTTTTTTTTTTCCGTGCCTCCGCCTGAAGGGTGCTGGAGGCATTATGTTTTCATAATGAAGTGAACATTCATCACATTTGTGACAAACCTGTTATTTCAGTATTTTGCCAGGTATGTGAAACTGTCATCACATATTGTCAAGACTTTGTACTACAGACCTACTGCATGAGGAGAACAATGCATTATGGCGGACTCGAGGCATACCAGTCGCCATAGCGACATTTCTAGTTTCCGTTAATCTCTCTGCTGAGCAAATGTTAGTGATCTTTGCCAAATACCCTATCCAGAAATTAATGGATGGGAGTGATAAGTACAAAATGCAATGTTTTTTCTATTTTCATTTTATTGCAAAAAGTGTGATATTTGTGATTTTTGGCACACCATGAAATGAGCAACTTGTGTGTCACATTCATTCACAGCGATTGAAGAATTTATTTTAGTTTCATCTCGAAGAATATCAGTATATTTGCTGATGTCACTTTCTAGGCTCTAATGGGATAAAGCTCTAAGTTTTCAGACAGTATGTGGGATGAAAGAGCTCAATACTGTCATCTTATTGGTGCATATGAACAGCCAACACAGTCATTGTCCTTTATTCTCTCGTCTATCTGTAGCAACGCACAAAGTGTAATGCAATAATTTTGCACCTTGTAAGATTCAAGATGTAATTTGTGATTTTTGTCCGGTGTCGTTTCAGAAAAAGATGTACAAAGATCGGATGGAGGAAATGCTGGTTGCACACATCTTCCCAGAATTCCAGAGTCCGCACGGTTACATGCGAGCCAGGGTAAGAAACTTTTAGTATATCTTTGTAGTGTATTGCATCCTGAGGAGCTGACATACATCTATGTTAATTTGTTTGCTCCTTGCCAGGGGCCTGTTCCATAAAGAGTTGCGGTAGTGATCTCACGCTCGATTTATTGAGCGTAACTCGGTGAATCGAGTGTTCTGTTCATTAACGCAGTGTAAGTCCCATTTCATAAAGACGCTTACGCTTGATTTCAGAGAAGCATCAACTGTAACTTTGAGTAGATTGCAATCAATAGCAAAATTGCTTAGGAAATGCAATTTGTGATTGATTGTAACTTATGCTCAATCTTTATGAAACAGGCCGCTGGTTTCATTGCTGCCTCAAACCTGTTTGAGAACATTTGAGTCACAATTCCTATTTCTTAATTATTTTTTTCATTTATTTATTTATGTGTATCTTTTAATGTGTAATTATGTTTTTGTTCAATTATTTGCTTATGTTTTTATATCAGATTATTTATTCATTTTTATACACATTCATTCATCCAATCATTCATTCAACCTTTCCTGTACTTTTTCATTCACTCTCTCTTTTATTTATTTGATAATGTATGTACTGCATTATTTATTTTTTTTTTATTTGTTTCATCATTTGTTATTCGTTACAATTTTTTCGTTGATTTGTATTCATTCATCCTTTCATCCCTCCTTCCCTCCCTCCATCCATTCATTCATTCTTTCTTTCTTTGTTTCACTTTTTGGATGTGGACAGGCCAACTGGGTCATGCACTCCTTCAGTGAGATCAAGTTTCGCAGTGATGCCAACCTTCAGCAGGCGCTGGACTGCACCCGCCACGCCCTGGCCCGCGACACCGACATGCCTGTGCGCGTGGAGTCCGCCTTTGCCCTCCAGATGCTCATCACAAGTCACGACAAGGCCAAGGAACTGATCCAACCTCACGTCAAGGAGGTCATTGAGGGTAGGTGATGAGGGTCTACCTTTCCACCCCCTCCCCTTGATCCTTTTGGAAGCATCACGACATTTTGAAAGGTCCAGGAGTAATGTCTTCCAGCGTCATGTATAAAGTCTTATGATAATACACCTTAGATTTTTTTAAAAGAAAGGAAATGAAAAACTATCAAAACTTACTGAATGTCATGTGAGAATGAGTTGAACTAAGAGCAAGGGTTGGATTTTTTGTTGTTGTTGTCGAAATGAATTTACTGGAAATTTGTAGCATTGTTTTCGCCTCCTTCGTAGAGAAGTTCCCAGTTTTATAATTCCGAGGAAAGGCAGCCTACCCTCTACAATATAGCAGCTTATCACCTATCTACTGCACTTTTATGGGTTGCAAAAGAAACACACAAACTTTAAGGGCTGCTTTTGGCAAAATGACAAGTGGATTCCATGACATTTGCTCCTGCGACTGTTGCTCCCATGAAATGTTTACACACTAGGCCAAACGTAAATTCTCCTCGCAAACATAACCCTAACCCTAATCCTAATCCTCATGTCAAACTAAACCTTAGAACCCTATTACACCTCTAACCCTATCACTAACCCTCAGTCCTTGGAGAAAATAAGACCAGAGCAATTGTTGCAGGAGCAAGTGTCGTCTGAGCAAATGTCGTCTTACGCACTCGTGAAGAAGAAATATAGCCGTTCGTGTTGAATATCTTGGTGATTATAGAGGTAACGCGGGGAATATACAATGTGTCATTTTACAGCTCTCCTGGTCGTCATCAGGGAAACAGAGAATGATGACCTGACGAATGTCATGCAGAAACTCATCTGCACCTACGGCGATGAGATCATCCCCATCGCTGTAGACATCACGACACACTTGGTAAGGTGGAACTTGATTGATGTTACCCTTTGGATTTTAATATATGCGCTGACATGTCGAGCAGATATTATATAAATTCAGTGATACAAATCATTTGTGCATGTTTTCATGTGATGCAAAGATATTAAAGATAATACTTTCACAGAATTTAGTGTTCCAGTAGGTTTTTATCATTCCGAGAGTGACACAACTGCATATATTTTAGCTAATTATCTCTACTCCCTTTAAATGGCTTATAATGGGTGATAACTGGATTATTCCCTGTACACTTTCTCTCTGCATTTGTAGTGTTATTTGGTGGATATATATTCACTTGTCATCTCTTCATTTTGTTCTGTAAGCTGGGATATATATATATCACTCTCTTTCTTTCTCTGTGCATTTTCAAATAGTACCGTGGAAATATGTTTACCATATTTCCTTCTTTCTGGATATTAGCTGGAAGATGTACATTTCTTGTTTCTCTGTCTCTTGTCAACTTGTGTTATAAAACTTGAAAAAAGTTTTTGCTTCCTTTCTCCTTGTACTTTGGTGGCGCAGGCTGACACATTCTCGAATGTGATCAACAGTGACGACGCCACGGACGACAAGGCCATCACAGCCATGGGGATCCTGAACACGATAGAGACGATATTGACTGTAGTGGAGGAGAAGGAAGAGGTATAAAACACAGGACTAATTTACAGCATTCATTGTTTATAAACAAACATGGTCATAATGAAATTATTCATTTAAACAGCAGAGAAAAAAATTCAAGTCATAATGAAATTTAATTTAAACAGCAGAGAAAAAAATTCAAGTTATAATGAAATTTAATTTAAACAGCAGAGAAAAAAATTCAGGTCATAATGAAATTTCATTTAAACAGCAGAGAAAAAAATTCAGGTCATAATGAAATTTAATTTAAACAGCAGAGAAAAAAATTCAGGTCCAAATATTAGTGCCATTAAAGTCTATGGTGCAAAATCCTTTCCATTTTAAAATAGATTCCAATATAACCAAAAACAGAAATACCGGTCTTGAGGTCTTGATGATTATGGGAGTCACTTACATTTAAACAAAGATTGGATTTGCTCTGTGTTTCAGATTGTTTTAGAGCTGGAGAAGAAGATCCTCCAAGTGGTGGGAGTGGTACTTCGCAACCATGTCATAGGTGAGTCATATACTGCATACGCCGAATATTTCGCGAGGTTTTTATTTTCACGAATTTCGCGAGACAACTGCTATTGGCAAAATTAAAAACACATAAAAATATTGACACTAATGAAGATTATAATGTGATGTACGCGTATACATTTCTCTGTTTAGTACAGGACTCCATGATCGCGAATTTAAACACTCGCGAAATTGTCGGGAATTCCCCATTTGCGAAAATTTAGACTTGTGAAATATATGGCGTATACAGTACCAGCTGCTTTCTAATAGAGTAATTAAATTGATGGCTGTTTCTGTATCTTGTTCTTTACATAGCTCAGCAATAATGTAAGCCTGCTTGCCAATATTCCATCCACTTCTTTCATTTTGCTTTTTGAAAACTAATGGTGCCGACAAAAAAATAAAGATCAAAGACAAAAGGCACAAGCAGTTCCATATCGGGAAGTTTTTTCCAAGAACATCTCTCAGTTTACAACTTATGATTTTTGTGAGTGATGTCTGTTTCTGTGTTTTATTTTGTACTTCATGCACCAATAGCATACACCTGTTTGCCAATTCACCAGCCATTCTTCCATTTTGGATTTTTGAAATTAAATGGCACAGAAATAACTTAAAAAATAGGAAGCACAAGCAGTCCCTTTTCAGGAAAGTTATTTTATTAGAACTATTCTTCATTTGTCTTAGATTTCTACGAGGAGGTGTTCTCACTAATCTTCAGCATGACGTGTACCCACGTCTCCCCACCCCTCTGGGAAGTCTTCTACTTCCTCTTTGAGACCTTTGCCCATGACGGCTTCGACTTCTTTGTAGGTGAGTAACAAGCCACGCCCCTTTGAATTCACTACTACTCTGGCTTGGAGCAATTATTCAGAGAATTCATGATTTCTATTGGAATCAATTTTAGAATTTCTTTGTTTTCACTTTTGCAAAGTACATGTGACATGATATGCTACCATGTAAGTCTTTCTAGGGCTGGCATACACTTTTTAAGAATATTTTCCTTTTATTTTAGATGAATTAAAAAGAAGATATCATGGTCCACTAAGTAGTTTATTTGAGAGGTGTGATAATTTTAATAGCAGTGATGATTTTCTTCCAAGTGACAGTCATGGGACCCTGCAGTTAACCCCTTCCATTTTATATGAAGTGAATGGTTTCCCGTGCATTTGGAATGATAAAATCAGAAATGCAATGCAAAAATGTGAAGTTATAGGATCTGTGTGCTATAATATGTTCGTTGACAATAACACATGTGCTATGTGTACCAGGTATATTGCAGTAGGGTTATGACGTAAACTGTTTTACAGTGACAGTGAATATAGGGATATAAAGGTCAGCCAAGTGACATTTTCTTTAATATGATCGGCCCAAAGTGAAAAAAAGCTATGATATAAATCTCCAATATATGCCCATGACATCGTTGGCTTTACAATTCCCTGGAGTAAACGAGAATAGGTGAGAAAAACAAGGAAATGAGCCTTAATGCCAACAGTATAGCACTGATAGTGCCACGCCTGAAGATTGTTCTCATTTCTTTGTGGGAAATTTTGTAATTTTGACTGTGTTTCCTACGTATGTGAGTGAGTCTGCAGTTATCTGATTAATGGTCCACCATTCATTGACAACCTCCATAGCGTACTAGCATTGTCCTTAACTTTTGCCGCTAGCTTCAACCAGGAAGTGTAGAGAGATTACCATTGTTATTCCCTGAAGCAAGCGGATAGACCAAAAGCCTTTTTCAATCTCCTCTGTCAGTAAAGCCATGAGTTTGTTTCCTTGAAGCTACACTGGAATTTTGGGGAGTTGAAATTTGTTGACGAGTAAATTCAAATGTGGATGTATCGACAAATGCAGTTCATAGTTAAAATCAGCAGACCTTGAAAATATTTAATTACAAAGGTGTTTGTAATTAAAAAAAAACAAAACAAAACACCAAATTTAGCATTATATATTGATTTTAGTTTGCAGCAATTTTCTTTTGATTGTTTGTTTTCCATCTTGTCTCACAACTGGAATATGCAAGTTACTTCAAACTGCCTGTTTTGTTTCTTGTGGCAGTACAACATTTCATGACTTTCTGCAAAAGATTAATGCCAAATGTATGATGTTAAAACTTTTCACGTACTTCGTCGGCATATATCATTTCCAATACAGTAATGGTTACTTTGCACTTGTGATAATATTTCAATATAACTCCATCCCAAACGTATCCATCCCCCCTCCCCCCCCCCCCCCCCCCCCCATATGCCAACCCTGTCCCCAGCCTTGTTCCATCGACCGCTACAGTCCATCTCTTTTAAGAATCAGAATTGTAAAAAGCAGTTTAATTTGTTCTGTTTTGTTGAGATTACACATTTTTTTTCTCTCTCTCTTTTTCTACAGAAATGATGCCAGCCCTTCACAATTACGTGACCACAGACCCAACAGCTTTCATCAGCCAACCAAAACACCTCCAGATCATCTATGAAATGTGCAAAAAGGTCGGCAAAAGTTTTCTTCTGTTAAGATTTGCTGTCTTGGGAGACTTATTATTGTATTTCAACCCACGTTTGAATTTTGATATATCATGTAAATCTCTATTGCAAAAAGAAAAAACACAGGACGAGCAAAAGTGGTCATCATCACTGCAGTGTCCATATAAAACCTCATGCATTTTATTTCATATCACACATTTGTGATGGCATTAAAGCTCATACAGTTTATTTCATATCATACATTTATAATGGCATTACACCTCATACATTTATTTTGTATCATACATTTGTAATGGCAAGAGTAGGCATGTTGTTGTTGATGTTGCTATGTTTGACTCTATCTTCCAGGTTCTGACAGAAGACACAGATGAAGATGCCCAGAGCCACGCAGCCAAACTCTTAGAGGTCGTACTCATCCAGTATAAGGGACAAATTGACGACGTAAGCCAACCATGTGGCCAGTGTATAGTGTAGCTTGTGTGCGTTCCTGGTGTATGGTGTAGCTTGTGTATGCCCCTGGTGTATTGTGCAACTTCTGTAAAGTGTAATTTGTCCTTGATGTGTGGTGCACCTTATGTGTAGTTTTGTGCCCCTGATGTATGATGTGGGCAGTAGCTCATGTGTAGTGTTACAGTGTGCCCTTGGTGAATGGTATACTAGTGTGTGTAGTATTATGTACTCCTGGTGAATGGTGTAGCTTGCATGTAGTATTATGTACCCCTGGTGTATGGTGTAGCTTATGTGGAATTTATGTGCCCCTTGTGTGAAGTGTTATGGGCCCATTGTGTGTGTAGCCCATGAGCTGTACAGTGTTCCTCCGGTGTAGCTGGTGTACAGTATTAATCTTGTGTGCAGGGGAACGACTCAGTATCCAATAATGAGATGCGTAATCACTGTGATGTCAATTTTATAGGGTTGCTCAAATCCCACATGTATACCACAAAAATGATATTTTTCGGGGGAAAATTTGCTGTGGAAGCAAGAAATCTTCTTACTTTTTTTCACACTATTGATAATTATCAATTACTTCTTAGTAAAATATTCTTCAAGGAACAAATGCCTGATCTTCATAAACCCCAGTTTATTACCACGGCCTTCTTATCAGACTGAGGTGCATTGTTACATCTTGGTGGGTTAGCTTGATTGATAGGTCAAGTTTGGAGGAATGAAGCAGCTAGTGCGTAACCTAGTGAGCACATGGAGGATTTTATGGTGTGACTTTGAAGTAGAGGCTTTGATATGAATCTATAAAGCTTCAGTGTAGGTAAAACTGCTGTGCTTTTCTTCATTTCAACTCGATTCAATTCAATGTTTATTTCCACAAACAAAAAGTGTAAATACATCATGCATTTTTGTACATTTCATAGTAGCCACTCGTCAGTAAAGTTTTGAATGTTTTCCCTACAGGCTGTGCCGCTGTGTGTGGAGCTGGCCCTCGCCAGGCTAACACGAGAGGTCAAGACCACGGAACTACGACAAATGTGCCTGCAGGTCGTGATTGCTGCCCTCTACTACGACCCCCAGAAACTCCTTGACCTTCTGGAGAAGGTGCGCATTCCCAACACCAACGAGGCGGTCATCGTCCAGTTTGTCAAGCAGTGGCTCAGTGACACAGATTGTTTCTTAGGGTGAGGTTACAATTCTCTCTTTTCTAGTTGTTTGGTCTGACCGTGTTTTTGTAATTTTTTGCCTATGCCATACAGCATGGTTTTGAAATAATCAGTTATTGATAAGATATGAATAATTGTGGAAAAAAAATAATCAGTTTTCATTGTAGTCGATCAGTTGAATTCTTCCTCTCCACGTATGTGATTGTAAGAGTCCAGCACCAGAGACCGTATTCCATTTTAAAATGATGAGTTTAGATTAGCTACAACCATAACCATTTTTTCGTTGCTTCCCAAGACTAAACCAAGACTTTTGCTGTTACTCTGTCTCGCAGGTTACACGATCGCAAGATGTGTGTTCTGGGCCTGTGTATGTTGCTGTCTCTGCCCAACAGACCGCCAGTCGTCCATGAATGTGCAAATCGGTTCCTCCCAGCTCTCCTCCTCCTTTTCCAAGGTTTAAAACGAGCCTACGAATGTAAGTGTCAGAAACTGATGAGATTTCCAGTAAAAACAAATGAACAAACAAACAAAACTCCCATTTTTTTTTTTTTTTTTTTGGGGGGGGGGGGGGGAAGGGGGCATTTAAATGAAAAGGACCAAGGTGATTATGCTGTGTTGTGTTTTTGCAACTGACTCTATTTGTCAAGGGCAAATTTTTAAACCTACATATATTACATATTACTGTGCAGACAAAATTTGCTTGAGGACATTTATTTGGATGCATTTCAATTTTGCGTTGAGAATATTAGACGTATATTAATATTACCTTACATTGTCAACAGTCATTTTTGTAGCAGTAGGTGTGAAATGATCATGTTTCTACTCCATTTCCACTTTCAACCAGACATTGAAACTGGAATCATCTCATCCTATCATTCATATTTAGCCATGATATTTATCATGTTTACATGTTGGGTTACATCACGTATATTCACACTTGTACTCTCAGTGTGACTTTCAGTTCTCTTGTTTAACCATTCACTAGCTCACACTCTTTTACACATTCATTCTCTGTGCCACAATAGCACTTCTGTTTTCACTTTCATCCAGTTCATGTTTAGTCCTAACACTCACACCCACATCATATTCATCTTAGAATTCGATCAAAAGTTCTCACAACCCAGTATTCACCGTCATGTGTGATATCACATTCATTGTTGAGTTCACTCCCTTTCATCAAGTTCGATCAAAAAAGATCTCACAGTTTAGTATTCACACTCACACTCCTTATTGCATTCATCAGTGAGTTCACTCACACTTGTAAGATTCAAATAAAAGCTTTCACAACCCTGCATTCACATTTACTCGCACTTAAAGCCACATTGATACATTCCCTCTTTCTAACATTTCACGCTCACTTACACTCAGTGTCACATTCACACTCACACTCAATGTCACATTCACACTCACGCTCAATATCACATTCACACTCATTCGCACTCGATAAATGGGCATTCACACAAGGTGTGTTCCCTCTTTCACACATTCACACGCATTTGCTCTTCTTTTCTAGGCCGGGCAAACATGGAGGAAGAGGATTCAGATGAGGGCGAAGACGACAGCGACTTTGAGGAGGAAGAACTCGAGAGTGATGAAGATGAAATTGATGAGGATGGAGCCGAATATTTGGAAAGACTAGAGAGTGCGGTATGTAATCTGAATAGTAGAGCTCTTTAAATTTGTCTTTGCAATGATATTGTAGTAGCACATGCATTGCTTGTGCAGTATTGTTACAAAATCATTGCCAGAGCAACCAAATACTTCTCTATAGTGGATGAAAATATTAGGTTGCCTGCATAAAGTTTTGTTAAGTTGACAGGTGTACTTATCAGTTGAAAGTAGAAACCCTAGACAATGTTACAAGTACTGTAAGTGTGGATATTCTCGCGTGACAAATTTTTTGCGCTCGGCTGGATAAGAAGAGTTTCATGTGTTTTTAATTCCGTGGTGTCAAGATATCAACTACAGGAACATATGGCAAGCAGAAATATTCGCGTGCTTTTATTTTCGCACTAGTTTCTGATTGCGCGAAATGCGCGAAAATTTCAACACCGCGAAAATTTCCACTCTTACAGTACATGGCTGTCAAGTATAACTTTTTTGCCGTTGTTGTTGACAATAGCAATTGTGTTTTGTAGTGAATTGACTCGGGGGGGGGGGGGGGGGGATGCACGTTTTGTCTCTAAACCATTTGGCCACATGTGACTGGTGAGAGTCAACTCCACTGGCTTGGTACTAACATTGAGATCAGTGATAAAGCTATAAAACAATTTGTTAGAGCGATTATCGAATCCATCCAAGCTAGGCCAGCCTTCAGAGTCCACAAAGTCCCACACTACTGGATCTTCATTTGCTCCTCCAAGGGGGGAGGTTATGTTTTCATTACCATTGGTTTGTTTGTTTGTTTGTCCGTGTGCAAAGTAACTCAGAAAGTTGCGCACAGATTTGGATGAAACTTGCAAGAAAGGATGAGAATGACACAAGGAAGAGATGATTAAATTTTGGTAGTGATCCCAAATTTTTTATTGATTTTATGAAGGATTTTTGATATTTTGGCAGGTAGGGTCAATGACCTTGGGAGTTCAAGCTGCACATTTTTGAAGTTTTCATATGTGCACTAAAGTGCGCTCTCTAGTATCTGCTAGGGTAAGGCGCGCTGCGCAGCTGAGGGTTTTTGACGCAACAAAGGCTTTTGTATTGGGAAATCAAGCAATTTTTCTGCATGCATACTATGGGTGGATATCACTGATCTCTGTGGAAGAGCAAGATCATTGGTGAAAAGTAGCTGCTAGGCGGAGGTGGTTGCGCTCTCTTGAGTGCTTTTCTAGTTACAGCTGAATTTTTATACCTGTTCAGAACAAGTCCTTAAAGAGAGGAGAGAGATGGAGATGGTAGGAGTGGAAGAGAAGGAGGGTTGAAAACTCTGGTGTCATTTCTTTCCTTCCCAGGCTGCTGACAGAGAGGATGATGAAGACGATGAGGTGTATGAGGAGACGGCGCTGGAAGGATACAACACCCCTCTCGATGACGAGGACACGACCACGGACGAGTACGTCATCTTCAAGAGCATCATGCAGAGTGAGTGGCTCCATTTGTTAACCCTTCCCCTGCTGACTTCATTCACGCTACTGTGGGCATTTCATGAGTATAGCTTCCAGGTGTAATGAGGAGGGTTAATTGTTTGTGTGTCACTTTTCCACGGTGTAATTCTTCTGTGGTCCACGGTGTAAAACTTCCATGTACCACAGTAAACCTCCAGTCACAGTGTAAATCTCCTGTGTGCCACAGTAAACCTCCAGTCACAGTGTAAATCTCCTGTGTGCCACAGTAAACCTCCAGTCACAGTGTAAATCTCCTGTGTGCCACAGTAAACCTCCAGTCACAGTGTAAATCTCCTGTGTGCCACAGTAAACCTCCAGTCACAGTGTAAATCTCCTGTATGCCACAGTAAACCTCCAGTCACAGTGTAAATCTCCTGTGTGCCACAGTAAACCTCCAGTCACAGTGTAAATCTCCTGTGTGCCACAGTAAACCTCCAGTCACACTGTAAATCTCCTGTGTGCCACAGTAAACCTCCAGTCACAGTGTAAATCTCCTGTGTGCCACAGTAAACCTCCAGTCACACTGTAAATCTCCTGTGTGCCACAGTAAACCTCCAGTCACAGTGTAAATCTCCTGTGTGCCACAGTAAACCTCCAGTCACAGTGTAAATCTCCTGTGTGCCACAGTAAACCTCCAGTCACACTGTAAATCTCCTGTGTGCCACAGTAAACCTCCAGTCACACTGTAAATCTCCTGTGTGCTACTATAAACTTCCCGTCACAGTGTAAATCTCTCCTGTGTGCCACAGTAAACCTCCAGTCACAGTGTAAATCTCCTGTATGCCACAGTAAACCTCCAGTCACAGTGTAAATCTCCTGTGTGCCACAGTAAACCTCCAGTCACAGTGTAAATCTCCTGTGTGCCACAGTAAACCTCCAGTCACAGTGTAAATCTGTGTGCCACAGTAAACCTCCAGTCACAGTGTAATTCTCCCGTGTGCCACAGTGTTAACATTTCTGCCATGGTGTATATCTCACGTGTGCCGTAACATAAACCCCCCGTGTGCCAAATTACTGTATACGCTATATATTTCGCGGGGGTTTTATTTCGCGAATTTCGCGAGTCGGGAGCTATTCGCGAAATTAACAACATGCGAAAATATTACCTTCCAAAATGAATCCCTTGCCTTAATGATACGAACATTTCAGTACTAGTATACCATGTCACGGCTTACCGTACAGACCATACTGGCTAAGCTTGTTTACGCACGTCCACGTCTACTTACGAATACTGTAGAGAGCCAATCCATTATCGCAAGGGGACCACTCGTCAGAAATCTAGCGTGATGGACTTAACCACTTCAAAAATGTTGAATTCTAACCTACTAGTTCGCAGAGTTTGGTAAGTTTTTTTCATGCAGTGTATAACTAGTATCATTCTTATTTGCTAGTAAGTTGAAAATTCACACTTTCTTTGGCACTTCATATTTTCTCTGGTCCCCCAATCGCGAATTTAACCACTCGCGAAAATGTGTGACAGCGGAAATTTGCAAAAATTTATGTACGCGAAAATTATAGCATATACAGTATATAGAGACCACAGCACATGACCACCCACAGAAAACATTCTTTTTTTCAAAGCTATAATTTACTTTCAAAGAAATGTTTATGCTAGGAATGCAGTACAGCAAAGTTGTTACAAAAGAGAGAAATTTGTAAGCACTTGCGTGTTCAAGCAAAATATGATACGTACACTGTAGGCAAGCTGTTGACTGAGTTGGGCATGACAATGTGGCACACAAGCATTAAGTAAACAAAAGTAATTTGGCTTCCATGTGAATATGTGACCCGCTAAAACAAAATGATGCTAAAGTCGGGCGAGGTCAATTATTTGAAAATTGCATGGCATAATTTCCTACTCTTTCTGCTTTAAATTGATATATAACACATCTTATTTAAAAAATCGGCTGCGGAGATATTGATGTTTAAAAGAGAGCATGTCGAGACGTCTGGGAAATCACTGTTTTGAGAAAAGCACCCTAAAAGTTTTCCTTGCGACGCAATTGCGATCAAGGGACACGCAAGTCAGTTTTCACCTCTGGACAATAGAAGGCAAGCCCTAGCAACTCCCGAAATGCTCATTCAAGCACAGCGTCGGCGGTCTCCTCACCGACCAATCAGTGACCAGGATGCCAGGAGAAGCGGCTGGGCATTGCGCACCCCGCCTGCACGCACCAATCGACTGGGCAGTGTGTGAGCTTCACGCTTCGGTTAGCGGCAAGCAGCAAGCTGACCAATGAGATCACTCTGGTCGTTGTTAGGGGCGGAGCCTATCTGTGGCGCTCAATCCAAATTTTGGAACCAGTTTCTGCTTCGTTGAAATGCCAAAAAACATGGCCCAGAAAAATGCTATTTTTTGGTCTTTCCTTTCACCATTTTGCTTCAAAATTTCGACAGATGATAGAAGATATGTCAGACTACAATAATATGTCAAAATCAGAAAATCGTAAGTTTTGACCAATTTTAATGCTCTGACTTCAAACTCGATTTTCACGGCTTCGACCGTGCGCGACTTTAGGACCCTTTTGTTGTAGCGGGTCACATATGAACTTTGGGAGGATGGTACAGGGAGGAAAATATGGTATTTGTGATCCATTGATGAAACGATGGTTTTGTGTTCTGCCTATGGCTAGATATCCAAATGACGGACACGGAGTGGTACGGCGCCCTCACGAGTCAACTGACCATGGAGCAGCAGCAGCAACTTAACGACATCGTCGTCCTTGCCGACCAGCGAAAGGCTGCAGCAGGTAAGCTTGAGAAACTGAAGTGTCTGTTCCTCTTTAAGAATCCCCTCTGGAAAGACCTAACTAAGTAACCCTTTAGCAACCAAAGATTCCGTACATAATGGCCTATTGTTCCCTAGAAGGTACAATATTGCTCTCATTTCGACAACTTTCTACATTATGTAGAATTGCTCACTGCATGTTTATTTTTGTCTATTTTAAGTTATGTTTATGTGAAAGCCTATCATAAAGACTTTACCAAGAGACTGGTGTGTCACAGAAGGAATTCTGACATACTTTTGTTGACCTCTGACCGTTTTCAAATTGCATTATTATATATTCTATTAGAAAACAATAAAAGTGGTAAAACATAAAACTATGTATAAGTGGACGGGCATGGATGTAGGGCAACCTGTCGATCAGTTGCAATAAAATCAAATAGACAGAAGAATTTCATGAATTTGAAGGGCAATTTGTCAATCAGTTGCAATGTGAATATGTTGCCTGGCACATTGGAGGACCAAAGACCCTGACTTTTCATATTTCTGTGACGGTGATATTGTTCATAAATTTAATGAATAGGTCTTGCCTGAAAATGACAGGGAAAGCAGGCAGACACACACAGAAGGAAAAGAAGAAGTAAAAAAAGAAAGAAAGAAAGAAAAAAGGATGCAGAAAGCCGGGTTGAATTTTACTTTCTATGAGAACTTGCAAAACAGATTGCTATTGTCAATGATGAGAAGATGATACCAACAATGATGATAGTGATGATAATAATGATGATGATGATAATGATGAAGATTAAGATAATGATGATAATGATGATGATGATGATGGTGATATGGATGATGGTGAAAGTGATGTTAGTGAAATTGGTGCTTGATAATGATATGGCTGAAGACCATGGTAATGGCAGTGGCAATGGTGAAGAGGACAATGATGACGATGGGGATAATATTGCTGTGATTTCTAATAAACCTTCTCTCTTAACACATATAGCCACTCTCATTAATATATACCTCTCTATCTCCTGTTTTCTCTCTTTGAATTTTTCCCCTTCAGAATCTAAACGGATTGAGCAGGAGGGAGGCTACAAGTTCCCCAACCCCACAGTACCTTCCACCTTCCACTTTGGGGGCGAGATGGGATCATGAGCTGCTGCCACACTGTGCCGAGCATTTTTCATTTTCTTCCTACCATCCACTATCATGTATATTTTCATAACTGTAAGAGGAGGGTTGATAAGAGATACCTGTGGAGCCTGAAAAGTGACTCAGCTTGATACGCGGCCAACCTTGCAACGAGTCTTATAGGGGTTCTCTGTTTTTACTTGGGAGAGGGAGCAAGGTAAAACCTGGCTTGCTCGGTCTGTTCATCTGCGAGCCGTCTGACGTCAGCATTTTTTTTTTTCCAGCGAGACTCAGATGACAGTAATCTGGAGCAAAATTTACAGAAGACGTATATCTCTTATCATGATACTCGACCACATCTTTCAGACATTAGGATGCCATGAAGTTTTATACTATGTGATATCATTCTTAGGGAACTATTTTGGATTAGAGATATTGGCTCTAGGCACTGCAAAGATGAGTGGATGTACTTGCCCATAATGAGTATGATTGTAGAGTAGAAGTGGCAGGAGGTTGCTTAAAGTTGCTGAACTTTTTTTTCTTTTTTCGGAGGGAGGGGGGAGGGGGAGGGGGCTGTGAGACATAAGTTGTTTTGTTCTTACGAGGGAAAAATTATGTTGACCTCCATCCTGCTGTAGATATTAATCGATGCCTCATTGTGTTTTGATGTAGTGTGTGAAAACCCTCGGACATTCTTCATTTCAGCTTGGACTGCTGTAGATAAAGCGTACCTGCAGATGTTGCATGCCACCTCATGACGTGTTCAAGGGATATCTGCCTCCTCACAAACAATGGAGAAGAGAAGAACAGAGGCGAAGCATCCTGCAGTGCTTTTTCCTCTTCTTGTTGCCGGGTGCAGCACGTTTGCCAAATTCTATGTTTGTCAAGTACTGTTCATCGACATCGCAGTCGGGGGAATCGGTTTTGGCGTTCAGCTGCACGGGAGGATTCTGCTCTCATGTAGTCTGATATGGTGTTCACTGAAAAGATCCTCATATCTTTGCTGTCTCTCAAACAGCCATAGAATGGCAAAGTAACTGTGAGCTCTTCATCGAATTAGGTGTCTTGGGGAATGAGATGTAAAGAGAGCGGTAGAGGGTTGCTACAGGTGCTTCTAAAGTGTCGAGAATTAGGCATTGTCCAAAAGCTTGTTCTGTGATGTTTTCGGCGAAAATGACAGGTCTTCGAATATGAGAAATGTGATTTTCTTCATGGAGGTGACACAAAAGGCTATCTACTTTCGTACTGAGGGCCCAGAAATTTTCAAATATGGAGCAAATTGGGGCTGAAAGGCAGAAATTGACGATGGGGCCTCCCTGGCATGATGCTCTTACAAACTGCCCCGCTTCGGTAACATGTTTGCCGAAGAATTTTTGCGCAGATGTCAGCTGACGGATATCAGGATCTCAAATTCCTGGTACTGAATGTGCATTATACGCAATCCCCCAATGCTGCGGCTGGCCAGATGACTTATGACCATTAATTGGCGACCTCAAAGGAGTTGGCTTACGAAAGAGGTAAAAATTGAAGACGTAGTCATGGCAAACTGTTAGATCCAGAACAAGTCTTGCATGCATGTTGAAGCGGTATGCTTCAAAGTTGTACGTTGTGTCTTGTATAGGATAATACCTTTCGTCTGTCATGAAAGATTAGTGCAAGACTTTGCGCAAGCACAAAATATGGATTGCAATTTGAAAATTCTCCCGAATAAAGAAAATAAAAATGATAAAGAGTAAAAATAGTTCGTGAGTCATGAAGCGTTTCACATGAATTTTGCAATTGTTTGATTACAGGTATATGTTTCCACTGATATGTTCAATGCTGTGGTTTACATAAACGACCAAGCAAAACTAAGACACATTAGATCACCGTACGTGGCCGATGTTTGCATGTGTTGATGTGACAGTCTCTTATAAAGCAATGGAATTCAGGATTTTAGCTGCATTGGAGTGTGTTAGAGATTGTAATATATGTCTGTATAAGTTTGAGCACTTTAATTTCCAGCATCATTGCAGAGATTTTTAAACATTTTTTTCTTAATACTTGATGATGTAATAAACTATATGGTACTTCGTAATTTGTCACAGTATTTTGCCTTAAATGCCCTTGTAAGGTTCCATATTGTATGTTAATTAAGTAGTGGCTGTGAAGTTTAGTTACATGTACGTACATTCATGATCCAAATACGTCTTCGTGTAACAGTTTAAAAAAGAACACCCTTTATGATTACATCTCTCGTCTTTTCAAGAAGCCAGTAGGCACAGTCACACTATGTGAAACTATGCTGGTTTTACAACCCGGTATTTTGCTTCACATAGTTTAGGCAGAGTGACCGCTAACTTCTCGAGAAGTGACCAGCGAAACTTCCTGCATGCACTTGGGAAGTTTCTCGCTTCTCGCAAAACTATGCATAGCTTTGTGCAGTGTGAGCGGCGGGTGAAACTTTGTGACGCCATAATAGATCCATTCATTTTGTTTACGCACATTGTGGATTCTTTAGTGCGCTGTTGTGCATTTGCATTTTTTTTTTCCTGCAAAAAGCCGACAGTACAAGCAGTTTCATATCACGGAAACCACACAAAGTTTTATCTGTAGTGTGACTGCATACCCGAACTTCTAGAAGTTATCTGGAAGCAAACTATGCTTCTTCGTGTAGTATGACTGCGGCTAATGAGATTCCCTTGAGGACAATATGTCGACAAATACAGTATTAAAAGTTGAAAGTCGCAGTTGTCAAACTTATTTTTAACAGTTTTTGTAATCACTTGCCTTGACATCTTGTACCCATTGCCTGAGTGCTCAAGAGAATTTTTGATGAGGATTCTTTTTCCTTTCCCCGGGATTCAGTGAAATGTTGTGGGTGGACAGGTAAAGTCAGTAAAGCGTGAGGGGCTTTAGCAAATCATTTATGCCACAGGTAATTATACAATCGTACTTGCTGTCAGCAAAGTCATCTGTATGAAGTCCTCTGGTTGTACACAATTATCATTTTGATAGGGATATGGAGTTTTATAATAGTCCCACTGTTTGCCTTTTCCATCTGATATTGAGATTGCGTCAACAAGGTGCAGGTCATCGACCTCTCACTGTACTTTCTTAACATGCATTTGACAAAGAGGTGTATCGAAGTACTCCTGTAACCACTGATATATGAAAACTGAATCCTTTTACATAAAAGAATATGGAATAAGTCTAGATTGATCAAGTTTGGAAAAGGCCAAAGACAAAACTTTAATTTTGAGCAAAAAGGTTCCTTCAGTTTTTTTGTAACAATGGAGCAAATTAAAGTACATTGCATTACGACAGAAGATACACCCATATCATGTTATTGTATCAATTTTTTTTTTTCAATTTTATTTTTTAATGGAGCAGGTGAATTTACAGCTTCGTCGCAAGCTTTCCCAAATATGTTTTAATGAATTTGAGTAATACTGGATGAATCGTTCAGCCAGCCTTCTGAAAAAAGAAAAAAAAAAAAGGAATACACCCCTGAACCCATTAAAGACTAGTCCAGGGTATACTCACACAGGTATCTTTGGGAAATGCTTGATAAGGCAAAATTAGTTCGTCCTGAATGGTTTATGCGATGAAGTGAAGAGAATGACAAGTCGCATGTGGTGGCCCTGGAGGTAAAAGCCATGGGAGATGAGGAAGACAGATCCATGAGATATCCTAAGTGCCATTTTGCAAAAACAAAAGACCCTTTGAGCTTTCTATTTGATGCCATTCATGACTTACTGGCATCATGGAAAGCTTTTGTGAGGTGACCTCGCGATAAGAGGAGGCATACACTGTTGTTGGCTCCTCACACACCCTAGCTTGGCAATCTGAAATTTCCTGGATTGCATTTGAAGAACTTAAGCTACATTGTGGAAGTTTCTTTTCCCTTTTATGTTTCGCACTTGCCGATTGCTCGTTATTGTAAAAGTGAAATGGAATTTATTGTTTGATCCACGGTTTGTCTGCCTTTAAGTTTGCCTCCTTTTGAAACACGATAACACAACCATGGAAAGTGCCTTTGTGTAATGTGTACATATTGTCTTGAGGTGATTATGTACAGATGCACTGCAAGATAAAGGAACAAAAAAGGCATTCCTCACAAAATAACAATGTCAGTACAGAGTTGATGTGTGGCCTGAAAAATTGTCAACTTTTTAACGGATTCACCAGAAGCCTCTCTCCAGCTCTTCTTTGAATGAAGTGGCTGTCATAGTGGCAGTAATGTTTATTATGGCCTTTAGGCTGAAACTAAATGTACGTTTTCTCCAACAATGCCCCAACAGCAAGTTTGCATAATCCCTGGAATAGCTCTTTAATGACTTTTGCATTATAGGCCTTTGGAGTTTGTTGTAAAACAAGAGACAAAAGTTGATCTGACATGCAAAGGAGTTGAGTTGTCAGCCTGTTCCGTTGACATTTTGTTGACTTCTGCGAAGTTGGCCCCCAGATGGTGCTCGAGGGTTCACACTCCTGGAAGATGTGTTTAAACCCCTTGTGTGCTTCAAGTGTTGATTGCATAGAAAACCCCATAGTGTTGGACACACAGTCCAAAAGTCCTTGGCTAGAAAGTGTTAATCATCCTTTTAATCTCTTCGTGAAAGGGTGGACGATGTTGGCTTGTCCTTCGCAGGCTAAAAATCAGGTCTTCTCTTCTCATACATTGTACCATGTGAATTGGTGATGGGTGTATTTATAATGTCTTAACCTTCTCTTCCTAGCTGTTGTAATGCCCAGAGATAGTAAGCATGGCAAATCATTTCTGGTGGCTCAGAATCTATCCCGTGTAGAGTCTCTGAAACTGATATGTAATGACGAAAACTGGTAGCACGTATTGTTATTGACCTTTTTGAATAATCTGATGCAAAATTCTAGGTTCACATTGATACAATGAACTCTACAGTATCCCCACGACCTCACACACATGATTGCATGCTCAGAAACCCAGTTACTGAATCTCTCTAACACTGCATGAGGCTCTGTGGAAAGTGAGAAAAGTCTTTGTGACCTAGCAAGAAAATGTGAAAATCTCCCTGATGTTCGAAATAATATTTCGTTGTACATGTACTGAGATAAACTGTAACACGCAGGTGTCTTTCTAATTGTTCTGTTGAACCTCTGTGGTTTTGATGAGGGCATGTTATTAGCATCCCTGGATACCTAGGGCATTGGTATTTAACTCGCCTACAAATCCTTTGAACTTCGACTGAACTGTTACGGGGGCGATGCATGTAATCACAAACACTTAATGCCATCTTTGCATAATTCCTTGTTGCATTCCTTGTGAAATTACTCTGTGAATTTAAGAAAACAGATTTAGGGGATTTTCCATGACCCCCTACAGGGTAAGTTTGCAATGGATAGCAATCGTACTGAGGCCATTGTGATATAGATTTGCATCTAATAAAATACTAAATGTGTACATTGTCATCTCGTTGAAGAGTTAAGACATTTGCGTAATCGGACCCGATCTGAAACGTTAGCTACGCGTGTATTCTCACTTAATATATCAGTCCATCATTAGATCAACAATAAAGAATTCATGTTATAAATATGTAGATATAGACTGTATATGTTCATTGCATGGGCGCACACACGTAAACACACACTTTTGCACATTTGAAAGCAATAAGCCAGTCGCATAGATTATCAATGTTAAAAAGATGTACAAATGTTCAGTTCTGCTCACATGTAATCTTCTACCCCCTTTTGTTTATGATCCTGTCCCCTTCTGTTACGATCTGCCTCGGACATACAGTGTACATGTAATTGTTGTTGCTACTAAAAGTACGGCAGACTTCTTACAACCTTTGACCCTTGACCCTGGGGACTCACAAGAGGAGACTGACCTCATCCAGGTGCTGGCTTTGAAGATTGAATACAGTCTAGACGTGATACATGGTTGATAAAATGAACTTCTGGAATGAAATGAAAAATGGCTTGATAATACTATATGTGTATTTTTTTAAAATGCCTCTACTGTCTATTTATGGTTTTGAGGCATATTGAATAGTGTAACAGTTTAATTTTATTTTAACTACTGCTATTATCACTCTTACTACTTCTTTTTCTTCTTTATCATTAATTCTTTCAAAGTTTCATCTGAGTAAATGCCGGGTTGGCCCTTTAAAGTCAGGCTGCTGCATGTTGCGAGCATTTCAGACAGTTTGGGTTGAGAAGTAGATGTTAGTATGGTGTAATATGAACAAAAGCAAATAGTATGTGATCTATGGTGATCTTTGTTATAATATGTAACTGCAATTTTTTTTTTTTTTCGTATTAGTGTAGACTTTTCATAGCAGAGCCTGATTTTAAAGATGGAAACCTGCCTGAGTAATCTTTCATTTCTCCCACAGTACATATATTAGCATAAATTATTCCATGCCTGTAATGTGTATGACCAAATATTTATGGTACTGTCCCAGTTAGAAAAAAACAGAATAGTACCAAGAAACGTGTGAAACATGAAAAAAAAAAAAAAAAAACTTTTCAAAAGCGACCTCTTCCCTTCAAAACTTTCAATAATTCTAAATGATGCTGAGAAGTGTAAAGCATCAAGCAATGGAAACTGCCAAAATGATACTAAATAAAAAATGAACAAAAATGAGCATTTATGATATTGTGCGCATGATCTTTTTCGTTTGTTTTTCTGAAGGGGGGATTGCATTTCATTGGTTTTGTATAGAAACTTACATTGGCAGCTTTAATGGAGAGGTATTCGAAAAAAAGAGTAAGCTTTTGGACATCGTACAAGCTTCACTAAATGTCCTTAGTAGTGCAAAGGAGTGGAGGTATTTGGAACCTTGGCATTAATGAAAATGTTTGATTTTACTATATTTGATGATTACAGTTGTTTGTCATGGACAGCATGCGAGAGATTTTTATATTGTGAAATAAAAAGAAAAACCCAATTGTCACTTTCATCGCCAACGTAGTGGATTTTCATATTAAATGGTTGTTTGTTTGTTTGTCTTTGTGTTTGTCTGCTAGTTGTGATGCTTATGTGTTGCATAAACGTATTATGGTGATAAGCACAATCAGGGTATGCAATCACATGGGTTTCTCACTTTATAACTGTTGTAACTTCTAAAAGAATGCACCAACTGACTTCAAAATTCACATGCCGCATGCTCAGACATCAATAATCACATGTGGTAATACAATAGCTACTTGCTTGTCATTTACTCTTAATTACTGAAGATTAATTACCAAAAAGTCCCCCCAAACCCATAAATAATGCATTTGAAAAAAGGTGTTTTACAACTTACGTAAAATCAAGATTTGAGGTCTGAATTTTAAGTCTACCCCTATGTGTTTGATATCAAATTAACAGATTTTTTTCCTGGCATTGCTTGCATGCAATAAAAACAGTGGTTCTTTCTGCTGGAGAAAGTTAAAAGATCTGAAGTCCCGTCATGGTAGGAGTGTAATGCTGGCTTATTTCTGTGACATTGTGACCTTTTAACCCATGCTGTACAGGTATACATGTACATGCAGAAACAGCTTATTATTATTATTATTATTTTTTTTTTTTTTGCTTTTCCTAAAAGTACTGAAGATACACTACCATATGGTGTGCTGTTTGCCAATAATTAATGTTCAGCCAGTTTTGAGTTTTGAGCCATTTTCAAATGCTGCGGAAAATAAGTGCAGCCGCTTTTTAGTATTTTCAGTGAGGTACAATGTATATCCTAATTTGACGACTTAAAAGAATCTTTTCCCCTGTTACGCATTTTTGCATACCCTGATTGTGCTATTGACCATTAGTTATGTGAGCCAGTCCGTACATGTATAGTTCCATTTTGTGCATGAGCAGAAAAAAAGGTAGGTCATTCTGGCCTCGTGGTCTACATAAATGTTAATTCTTCGGTCAAACATGAACTCCATAATTCAACGTCGGGCAAGCTCATCGTTGGTGAGCGTTAGATCTGCGACGCAAAAGCTAAGACGACGTTGATTAGGCAAAAAATGGTGTTCTGCACATATAGCATACGCGAGTAGCAGGTGTTGCCATTGTCCCACCCAGGAGGCTGCGTCGTCTTAGCGTTCGCGTCACAGATGCAAAGCTGGCTTTACTTACGTTGCTTTCAGACAGGTGGCGTGCCTCTTAACCGAATTAGAGAGAGAGAGAGAGAGAGAGAGAGAGAGAGAGAGAGAGAGAGAGAGAGAGAGAAAGTACATTTTTATTAACGTGCAGATAAGCTAACTACGAACTAGCTTGTATAAAAAGTAAAAAATCACGTAAGACGAAGGACCTTCTCTAGTCTCGTTGGATTCGACAGGGAGATGTTAACCCGTTACCTACGCGAACCTGATGACCTATGCACTAAGTCTGTGGGGATCTTAGAATTCAGTATGGAACGGGTCAAGCGGAGTGGAATCTCTTATTAATTTGTGCAAGATTGTGCGCAGGTTCTATAGCATGACACCCAGTGCTTAGCACTTCTCTGAATAGTCTTTTGGGGATAATAAAGTTACTCGTAATTGTACGGAGCAAATCTCTTTTTCTTCATATCTTCTTGTCATTAATACCTCAGGATTGAAAAACAAAAACAAAAACAAAACAAAACAAACCCAGAATATAATACAGGGTATTTGAATCGTATAAAAACCTACACCTTATACCATCAAGCGCGCATTTCTGCGTAATTTTGTTCACGTTTCGGCACTTTTGATAACTCTTTCGGATTGTATAATTGGCTAATGCGTGTTTCTGCGCGTTAAGTAGCATTTTACACTTGGTATTTTTTTTTTTTTTTCGTTTTTGTTTGTTTTGTTCGCGTGCCCTGTTCTCTGCACACTAAATAATTGCTGACGGAAATATTGAAAGGTACAGCGAACTGCTGCTCGCCGGGCTCGTTGTAAACGGTGAAGAGTGCATACAGTATAATGTACCTTCCGTCTGTAATTATACCCCCGCCAAACGAAGTTTGAAGGGGGGTATGATAGGAATCAGCGGACGGTCGGTCGGGCGGTCGGTCCGTTGCAAATCTTGCGTCGCGAACTACTTCCTCAGTTTTCAACCGATTCCCATAAAACTTGGCACAGATGTGTGCCTTGGGTTGTAGATGTGCAAGACATATTTTTTGACAGTACCCAAATGTACGTTGCCATGGTAACGGCATATTATGGGCAGAAATGGGTACAAATCTTGCGTCGCGAACTCCTCCCACAGTTTTTGATCATTTTTTTATGAAATTAGGTACAGCTGTTCATCTGAACATGTTAATGTGCAAGACACATATTTCCGCAATGGCAAAAAGTGCGTTGCCATGGTAACGGCATGTTATTGGTAAAATATAGGGCAAAATGCTTCATGGCAAAACTGCTTCATCAGTGTTCTTCCAATTCTCATGGAATTCATATTGAATGTTTGTCTTAGGATATAGGTCAGCATGACACATTTCTTGACAGTGACAAAAAGTATGTTGCCATGGTAACAGCTCACATATTATTATGAGCCAAAATGATGGAAAATTTTGTGTTGCAAACTACTTCCTCAGTTTTTGCCCAATTTCCATGAAACTTGGTACAGATGTGTGCCTTTGGTTGTAGATGTGCAAGACGCATTTTTTGACAGTACCCGAAAGTACGTTGCCATGGTAACGGCATATTAATGGTAGAAGATCAAAGAAAGATCTTGCGGATTTAACTACTTCCTCAGTTTTTTGACCAAAGCTTATGAAATGTGGCACACACCTTGATCTTGGTAGGAAGATGTGCAAGACATATTTTTCAGACGTGTCGGAAGCTGCGTTGCCATGGTAACGGCATATAAATGGCAGAAGATCAAGGAAAGATCTTGCGGATTGAACTACATCTGTATTCGACTGAAGCTCATGAAATGTGGCACACACATTGGTCTTGGTGGGAAGATGTGCAAGACATATTTTTTGGACGTGTCGGAAGCTGCGTTGCCATGGTAACGGCATATTAATGGTGGAAGATCAAGGAAAGATCTTGTGGATTGAACTACTTCCTCAGTTTTTGACAAAAGCTTATGAAATGTGGCACACACAATAGTCTTGGTGGGAAGATATGCAAGACATATTTTTCGGACGTGTCGGAAGCTGCGTTGCCATGGTAACGGCATTTAAATGGCAGAAGATCAAGGAAAGATCGTTCCTTGGGTAAGACTGTCGTCACGGGGCGGGGGTATTAATCACCTTAAGTGATATTTCTAGTTACCGTCTCCCACTAACTTGTCACATGTTTGATTCTGTTGTTGTTGTTTTTAAAATCTGTACTTGCACATTGTGCACTTTGTGACTTTTTAATGTTTTCTTTTTGCGTTCGTTTGTAATACTTATTTCGTGTGTGTGTGTGTGTGTGTGTGTGTGTTTTTAGTTGCATTCTCTTCATTGTATGATTTCTATGTTCTTGTTATTTCACGGCCTTGCTGAAAAAACAGATTATAGCTGATACACGTGCTTTTTACCGTGGTTAAATGAATGAACTCAACTCAAACTCAACTCAACCTTCTACGGAGTACGGATATACAGACGAGAGATTCTCATTACTTCTCCCGTTCCAACACCTCCATGATTCGACAGAGGCAAGGCGGACTTTATTTTAAAACATGGGCAGTGGACATGTCTGTATCGGCTATGTGGTATGGGGCTACCTGAAAAACGTAAAATACCTGACGGTGTGACAACGCAAAACCAAAGGATTGTTTACGTGAGATACTTATTTAGATGAGATATGGAGACAATCTCGGGGCAGGACCCCCGAAAGGCGTGGGTGTTGTTCTTGTTTATTTAAAGCTAGTTTTAAAGCTAGTCTGCGCATATAACATGCCAATACGCCTTTAACACAAAGCGCTCATGTCGTTGAGGATGCCTTTGCAAGAAAGGCATGCGTATACAAAACTTGAAATCATGAAGCCCCTTATCATAATCATCAGCAAGTCGATTCATGACCACGGCCATGACCACGGTCCACTCTAGTGTATCAACTCACGTCTCCTGCAAGCAACAGTATAGGCACTCAAACCAAGTCCCACACGTCGCAGGATTAAAACAAATTCATTATAACCCACAGAAGAAAACAACAACAACAACAACAACAGCAGCAGCAGCAGCAAAACAACCAAGCAACCAAACTACATGTTCGATATAAAAACACAACAGATAAAGAAATACGTGTATCGTCCGGAACAAAATGGAAAGATAACATGCGTGATGATGAATGAAGGAAACGGAATTCGAGGGAGGCAGGGGAGGTGTAATAGATAGAAAAGATAGAAAAGATAGGAAACTAAGAAACTAATAACCTAATCAAGAAAAGACAAGGATGGTCTCTGAATTGAGAAGTTAAGGACACGTAAGGCAAATGGCTGCAAAGCTGGAGGGATGCGACACGGCATGAATTGGCGCCAAAAACACGTTCGGACTGTAACAAACGCGACTTCATTAAACGTTTTTCTTCTTCTTCTTCTTCTTTTTATATGTCTCTTGGTACATACACTCATATATTTTAATCCAGAAGATACAATATATTGCATCATATTCGCCAAAAGTCGGACAATCATGTCATGTAAGTGCCTAAAACGGATTTAGTTTCAATTGCTGCGTGTTCGCACAGTCGAGATCCATACAATGGGTCACGAATGTTTGTCGTATAAACTAAGCTGTCTTCCCCATTTTAAAATGGCTGACAACATCAATATAATATTCCTCCGTTTCTCGCTATTGGTGAAAGAGAAATGTAATTTTCCTTACATAAGGAACAAAATTAATGATAAAAATGATTTGAAATAATGAAGATCACAATCAGAGACAATCAAAAGAAAAGCTGTAGTTCTCTTAAAAGGTGATATGACGCAAGGCCACCGCACACTAAACGACTTTCGGTCGCACGACTGACCGACTCTGGATCTGTTGTAAACAAGCGTGTTTATTCTGAGGTTATTGTGATTTATTTTGGATCCAAAGTCCGGTCAGTCTGGCGACCAAAAGTCTATAGTGTGCGGAGGCCTTTACTTGCACTTTGAAATAACAATGTGGAACAAAAACGTGCACGTAGCAGCAAAACAATGAAACACGTGGCTACGGTTGTCATCTCTTGATCACACAGCGCAGCTCAATAGAGTATACCGAAGCTATGACGTCATAATCTTTCGCTATAGCTTCAAGGTGGAACCAGGCGCGCCCATAAACTCATACCTGCCAACATTTCAAGATGAAATATCTTACTCGTGGATTGCAAAAATCCCATTTTATATGCAAACTGAAGTTAAAAATCTTACTTTCAGTCAAATCTTCAGAAATACACATGAAAGGTATATCTAAATATATATATTTTTTAAATCTTATTGCTTTGACAGAAAATCTGATTTTGCTATTTTTAATGTAAAAAATCTTACTGAATCTGATAAAATCTTATTAGTTGGCAAGTATGTAAACTGTCTGGACAGGTGAGGTTGTTTCGAACATGTTTCCATGGAGATGAATGGCTATGGAAACACCCTGGTGCTCTGTAGCTGAAAAGAACACGTTCTCTATTTTCTTTACAGATAGGGGAAGATGCATCACATTCAGTTACTAAAGATAAAAGGTGTTGTTCAAACGAGCGGAGACTGCAAAAATATAAATCTATCTCCTCAACCCTCAGAAGAGCTGTGTGATGAATACGTAGGTGTACAAGCAAGTATATAAAATTGAAAGGTCAGGGCTGGTACGTGAAGAAATAAGCACATCATGCCCTTTCACTGAGCATGTATGTAAGAACTAAATCAATTCATGATAACAAGAAAGCAGAAATACATGTCAAAATACAACCACCTCATCCAAGAAAGTTCGAAAGTAAGTAACAAAAGAAATAGTTAAATGAAAGTGGAATACATTTTGTAAGGCAATGTGTCCTTCCAAAAACGAATGAAAACGTTGGGATATTTAATGTAAAGCGTTATCACCACCACAGCAGGTCACAGTCGGAAAAAAAAAATAATACGACTATGCTGGTGGAAAAATTTATAATTGCCATTGTATGAAGTTACACAATGCCACGTTGTACTTGTCATAGTTACGAATCTGATTTAATGTAATATTCTTTTTTTTTTTTCACTAATTCATACACGCCTAAATATCAACCTCATTTAACCTCATCTAAACTGCAGAGTAGCGTAAATATATTTTGCGTACAACTAATCTTAAACTATTTCAGTGGCAGGTATTTGACGAAACAATACTTCCATAGAAAGCCTAGAACTTGGGAGAAATATAATAAAACCTAAATCAGAAAATCAATGTTTACACATGGAATCCGCACAAAATGAACTGTGGTTTTTAGCGATTTCTTTACGGATTACAATACATAATACTTTATACATAGGCTAATACATGTGCGAAGAATAAGCCTTTTAGTACTTCGACAAATTCATAAGACCATCATGAAGAGACTGTCCTGGTCGTGAAACAGTTGCCACACTATTTAACATATACATTGATTATAAACTTTCCCTGGCTAATGCCAATGCTCGTAGGTCATTACGTAACATAATACATGTACGTTTATAATTTCCTTGGGATGGTTATTCACGTGACCTTTCTTTTGTCTCGTTCTTACGGATGAAATGGAAAAATTCTTTTTACGTATAATTATTGTCGAAATATTAACTGAGAAAGGAAGGTGTAATATACAAACTGGAAAAACAACAACAACAGAAAAAACGGTCTCTCGCGCACTTTGAATAGAGCATAAACACCATGATGTACCTGTTTTTTGTCAGTTAGAATGACCAGTTTGCTAAAAACATAATTCAAACTAGTGGATATTTCTTCCGTCCTGACATAGTACAACTTAGTAAACAAGGAAACAACAAGTGAACAAGGAAGACGCGGCCGCTACTTGAGCGTGCCGCATGTTCAAATCCGAAAAACCTCGCGTCCTGGCAAAAACGAGAACGGTTCTTGGCCAAAGTAGCGTCCGGTCCACTGAACTAGAAACGTGTTTCTAGTTCAGTGGTCCGGTCCCGATGTTGGACACGACTGAGCAGTCAGCCAATCAGCGATCCTGCCGCTACGGCTCCATCCACACAGAAAAGCGAATCTGCTTGAGATGCACAAGAAATGGGGATGGCAGTCCGAGTGCGGGGAATGTCAAAGCCGATAATTTGCTTCGGCCTTCTCTCGGCCTTCCAGTCGGGTAGCGAAAGTGCCCTACTACGTCCTCTCACTACGCTTTTCGAGGGACGGCAATTCCAAACGAAAGAGTGGTTGTTTCCTTGCGGTCTGTCCTTTATCAAAAGCACAGAAGAAAGACTGATAAGAAATTATAATGTACTACAAAGCAAATTGAAACAACGAAAACAACGCTTATAACTTCAATTCTGACATTACATGGTATTACTATTCTGAGAGATAACGGAAGTAATCAGAGCTTTAATCATGACAAACTGACTTTGGACTTATCCGTGATTGCACTCATGAATATTGGGAACCCAATTTTTCAAGGCCAAAAGTGTTTTGATAAACTCAATTATTATTACATCTGATACTACGGCGAGGTTGACTGTTTTTATATAAGTCTTTATTATCAAAGTCCCTCCCAGAACCGGTCTTCTCTTGCGTTGACCAGGTTGTCCGTGATGGCCCTGTCCACGGAGGGCCTGGAACTCTCGGAGAACTGCGGATGCCACCAGTGGAGCACCTCCATCCGTATTACCGGGTCCAGGGACACCGTAACGAGACTAGACGGGACGCCGGTACCACGCCGGTCCAACCGCCCGAACACCAGCTTCAACCGATGGTACCGCATGTCCGCACCGACACAGACGGACGAACGCACGAGCTGTAGGCCCATGATGCGCGCCAGCGGCACGTCCTGAAAGCTAGCGCAGTGTATGCGCATAATACAGTCGCGACCGTCCGGATTCTCGTGTAGCGCGGGCTGGGAGTGCCCCATCGTACCCGCGGGTATCTTGCAGGGCTTGGCACAATCCCGCATTTTCAGAAAGTGGGTAAAATGTCCGCCAAGCCTCCCGCGCGACCACCAGGTGTAGAGACAGGTGTAGTTCGTGGCGGCCTCCGGAGAATACTTGCCGTCGCCAACGGGAGAGAGGTTATTGAGGGCCGTCTTGTACGGTTCATGGGTGTGGTACAAGGCTTTTATTACCGTGGCACGGAGACCTGCGACCCGTTTTACCGAGGAAGGTCGTAGATAAGAAGGTAACTGAACCGATTGGTTGACGCATCTGTTGCAATGAAGATAGACACAAGAACGTTACCATTGGTATACATGCGGTTTACTTCAAGAAATACAGGTTAAAAAAAAGCGCCGCATTCTCCGCTATATCCCGATCCGAGGATCGATTCATGTAATTATACATAATGAAATAATTATGTATAACATGTATGCGGAGTACCGCGACCGACCGGGCCGCGAATTTTTATTACATGTATTTTTCAAATCTAAAAGATCATTATCACTTTTGGATCGATTGTACAATATTTTCCTCAAACTTTCACTGATGCGTTCTACTAAATATTGCTGCTTTTAATCAATCCACATTAATATTTGGGCTTTGGTTCTCTTGAAATCTGCGTAGCCATACTTCAATCGGGTGTAAGGCATTTGCCATTCGTATTGTTTTAATTATTCAAAAGCACAACAACGGACGGTATTGAATAATAGAAAGCTTCTTGTCGGAATATAACAAAAACAGAAATTGCCTGCATAATTTCATGCAGTCATATAATGTTAGAAGTTTCCTTTCTCAACATGACGAACTTTTTCTCTTTTTCATTCTTCTCTTATTTTTTTCAAGAATTTCCAAGGTCAATGGCATCGAGATATTACGCTTGCAAGCGAAACAGCGGTTCACCTTCACGTTTCAAACACAATATCTATAGGACTAAAAATAACGACAAACCCACACACATTACCGTTCAACGAACAGGCCGTGAATGTTTCAAAGTTCTCATTCATTTTACTGAATAATCGCCACATCCTTGGTTTCCTTTAGTAATGGGTATCACGTGGGAAATTGTAACGTGTTGCTGCTTAAGAAAGCAATGCACGGTCACGTTGCTAGATCTCAGTAATAAATTGGTCTGTCCCTGGAGGCACTGCCAATTTGAATTACGCATTCGCATCGATACCAATGTAGAAATTGTACTACCCTGGGCTAAGTGCAGTAACATTTCGCTCACAAAAACAAAACGAAATACTATGAAAAAAAAAATACACCTACGAAGAAGAGCGAATGTACATTTTCAGTTCTAAAAGACAAGTCTGTATTGTTACACATAATTTAACTTGATTTGCTTTGAAGCGGAGCAGTAGGGAAATTCCCCTTGGTACGCTGCCTGACGTCAAACCGGATGATGGACAATTGAAAACATGACCTTCACCTTCTTTTATACCCACGCCGACTTTTACTCAGTGCATAATGTTTTTTCTTCTTTTCTTTCTTTTTATATATAAGATGGGAGTGTTCTCCAAGCTGAACAAAAGGTACACGGTATAGTCTGAGACAGAATTGAATAGATGTTGTATGAGGAAGATGCTAAGTTGCTGATCAACTGTCTCTTGCGACTTATTCTCAGAGGTATTGTATGTGCAAATGAATGTGCAAAATCGTAACAAATGTATCGTATCATTATTGCATATACACGCACACACACACACCACATAAATATCGCATAATATCATAATAATTACATTAAAATTAATGATGATGATACCAATAATTATCATTATAATAATAAATGACATTCATGCAATGCTTACGGACCTATGGGTGTTTCTCAGCGTATTGATACAGAACAGCATGAGAGAATCAAAATACAGAATATAATTACAATATTGTGATATGCTTCATATTACATGACATATTCATACATTAAAGAAATACGTCAGTACTTGCTGCAGAACACTGTTTCTTGTCTATTTTAAATCAAATCTTCTCTCTCTCTCTCTCTCTCTTTGACAAACTGATGTCAAGTAACGACTATTCTTCATTTTTACTATTTCTTTAGTTCCACAGCTGTTCCTCATCTATTCAGATATTAAGATAACTCTACAATTATTTTTAAATTTGTGGGGAGAAACAATGCTCTACAAATAAAACTGTCTGGCATGGTCTCATTTATTATGCTAGGAAATAAAACTAAATTCATAGTACATGTGTATAGTGACAACAAAAAGTGCTACCATACATGAAGTGTTAAGTTTCAGCTCATCAGGAAAGGGCGTACAATCTATATCAAAAAATCATTGTAAACTCTTAACAACAGCCCTTGCACAATGATAGTTCACGACTATAACAAGGTAAAATGACATTGTAAACTTGTCTAAAAATATCTAATGAGCAGTAATAGTTCAAATAAAGGACACCTCATTGATATGAACTTCCACTAAAAGTGCTGACAAATCTTGTATGCAAATAGAATTTCGAGTGGGCACACATTGAGCTTAAAAAATGATGCGGAGGTGTCTGAAACATAAAGCTCCTAAAAGATTTTCTTTTCTTTTTACAGCATTAAAATATTTCTGCTTTACATAAACACTTGTCTATTTTGTCACAAGAACAGCAAATTAAGATCAGCCTTGCCCATCATACCTTGAGCCTGCCAATTTTCAAGAGATACCATTTGGTATATTAACTATTGTGTGAGAGTAACAAAGATTTCTACATAGTTGCTGTATGGTCCGAGTTGAAGATAACACCGAGACAGGTAAAATCACATTGAATAGCGCATGTAAAGCAGAAATACAGAAACATATTATGCAAAGCCAAATCCTTGCCTTAAATAAGCATCTTCATGTTTTCAATCCATTGTGGCTGATGTTACCAGACTTATGCCTTGCCTAAATGATGTTTTTTTTTTTTTTTTTTGTCGCACTCTGTAAATAAAATGAATGGCGTTAGAAAGGAAAGAGTCTTGTGTGAGTTCATTATTTTTTATGTTTACTGTTTTGTTTTCTTATTTTTTTCAAGAGAGTTCAGTTTACCTTGTAATTGTATCATTCTCTTGTAAAGAATTGAGTGTTTGATCCTCGTCTCACAAAAATACAGGCAATTCCCATTATAAGTAAATCCTTGTGACTAACAGTTTCCTTCTGTAGTATCAAAACTTTGTTACAGCTGAACAAAACAGTATATAATACATACAAATAAAGTGTATAAGAATAAAATGAAATGAACCCTTATCATGAATAAAGGTCACTACATAACGTGTATGCAAGACATTTGTAGATATACAATCTGTAGATAAACTAATAGACTGATAAATAGACTTCTTAGACTGAAAGATAGATCTTCTTTTGCTTTCCTTTCTTTTCATAAACAATTGAAGTTTGTTCTCTTGCTATTGGTCTTCTACAGCAGCATTGACTGCTCAATGGAGTTACATGTAGTCGTCTGTTTTGCTGTTTAACAAAACAAACTAGAGAGGCACTCTGAGAGCGCAGACCTCCGCCAGGCATGCAGCTCACTTCCACCACTGATTTTGTTCTTCCTTGTAGATATCAGTGATTTCCACCCATACATACTTATAGCATGCTGAAAGTGTTTATAGTGTGCTGAAAGTCGCCCGATTTCCCAATATAGAAGCCTTTGTTACGTCATAAACCCTCAGCTGCAGGGCGCGCCTCGCCCTAGCAGAAACTAGAGCACGCACTTTAGTGCGCGCATGCAAACCTCAAATACGCGCAGCCTGAACTCCCAAGTTCATTGACCCTACCTGCCAAAATATCAAAAATCCTTCATAAATTCCCCACAAATTCTCGGATCACTACCAAAAGTTAGTCGTTTGGTACTTGTGTCATTTTCAACCTTTCCTGCAAGTTTCATCCCAATCGGTTCACTACTTTTTGAGTTATTTTGCACACGGACAAACTAACTAACGAACGAACGAACACACAAACCAACGGTAACGAAAACATAACCTCCTCCCTTGGTGGAGGTAATAATGATTTCAAGTTATCTACTGTACTAGTGATGGATAATCACAATCTGAGTCTTTGAGCTCAAGCGCAAATGTGGTACAATGATCACAAATTTTTAGGAGAAGTCATGCTTTCATTTCATGTCATATGCATATAAGTTGATCATCCACAGGATGTACGAGCAAAATTTCTGTCTCCCCACAATCAAAATGTAATAATTCGTAGTAAGAACAATTTGTTAAGAATGACGGTGATTGCAATGGCCGGTGCATGAACTCTGCTGGCATCTGTGAGGTGGGCTATTAAAAATCATTCTTACTTTCTTTATGGATTTATATTTATATTGCTGGCTGAGTGATTAACTGTAAGATATCATAAAACCCTTCATTATCAAACCTTCCCAGGTATTTTTAGCCTGCCTTTGTTTCAGTGAAATTTAATCCAGAGCCAACTTTACTGGTAATCCTCTCATGGCTGTGTTGTAAGCTGGAACTCGTCAAGTTATCAGTGGCATTCAGGCGACTCCTATTAAAACTTGTCAGAGTAATCCTACGTAATCTTAACGCAGTGACATTGGAAACATACTGACAATCATGCTGTCAAGAAGACTGAGTGATATAAATCCTTCAGATTTACGACGCAATTCTAGGGCAGCAGTGAAGATGTCATCCTGTCCCATGGCCCTGTACTGCAGTACATAGCCTTTTGTCAAGGCCCTTTACCTCGTTGTACGACGTGTGTCGGTGAGCGAAAGGGAGCTAACGAAGCAGGCTCAGCAGAGTTGGACAGTCCTTGAGGGCCTTTTGAGATCTGATTGACATCCTCATGTTAGCCCTTTAAAGTACCAACTTTTGCTCACCGAACTGGGGAGCAAAAATCAAACAACCTGCATGGCTGTCTGCTCAAGCCCAATTTGCATAGATGGTGACTGCCTGCCACAGACCTCCACTGGTGGTCAGTGATGCATGTGAACAGGCCAAACAACGGCAAGATGAAGGATGTGGGAAGTAAGCCTTTCTATTGGTGGACCAGAGCCCCTTCATATGACTATTCAGCAGGGTTCATGTGCCATGAATAATATGTGAAGCAGATCATAAAAGGTCCTCGCGCTGACACGCTCACTGCGCCCGCATTACTTCTCTCGCCAGTTATAGCCATTATACAGCGAGTGGGCCTTGACAAAAGGCTAGTACTCTAGAGGCTATTGATACAGTGTCGTTGTTGTTGTTGTATTTGAGGTGCGTCATTTACATATGAATACATTGTATTTGCGCCTTCATATGCATATCATTATTTTACATACAATCAATTTCTCAAAAAATAAACTTAACACTTCATAATTATTTTCATGTGCACTATGTGTCTGCTGTCAGTGGTGCAAGTAGAAGTCTTGGTGCAGACTCCTTTACAGCCCACAAGGGTTTGTGCTAACTGCTTGCAAACTGGGGGGGGGGGGGGGGGGGGGGAGGGGTGACAAAGAGATTGTCCGACACCCACCTGTGGTAAAGCTTCCTCCAGAAAGTTGCGGTTCTCGTAGCCCAGTGGGCGTCCCTGCACAAAGTGGCAAACGTGCCGATATCTGTCGGCTGGATGTAATTTGCCAGGACAAACCACAGGTCTGAGGGATAGACTACGCCCTCGTCAACAGCAGTCTGAGCTGAACGCTTTTTCTTTGAACCTGAAAACAAATTAAAAGGACAGCCATAAAAAAAAAAAAAAATAGATAAAATGAAATAAAACATACAACACTACAGGGAAAAAAATGATTCCAATTCCTGAGGCTACAGACACAATGACAGACCTCGAACTAACACTTGATTTATTCTGAAAAGAATGATTTCTTTGCTAAAATCTGAAGGACATATCATGGGGTGAGAATGACATGAACGTTTTCAAAAGTTGCCAAAAAACCCAGTGTTCAAGACAACTTTTGCCACACCCTTCTCATTCTCAACCAAAGATATAAAGTATGAAAAAGCAAAGAAACAAACAGTTACACTTAGCTTTAGAATTACACCTTATTTCAGTTCCAATGAACAAAGAAAAGTCATCTTCATCTTCTAATTTTCCTGAACATGTAAGTGCAAATTTGCATGTGCACTCAGGAGCAGCAATGCGCTTTAAGTCTAGCAAGAAAGTTGTCATGGCATGATAGGGGTTACGGTAATTAGGTAAGCTCTACTTTCCAGCTAACTATGGTCTCTAGAGCGGTATCAATATATTAATCAAACAAAGCACAATACAGTTTTATTTTTGCTACATACTGCATGCGTTACACTTGAAAAAGATGCACATGGCTTAAAAAAAAAAGATGCACATTATCTTGACAAGATAAGAAGCACAGATATAAAATGAATACAGAAATGATATGTTACCTGACACTGCTTTATCCACACTTGTAGCGCAACTACACGTTTGGAAGAATTATTGAATTACGACAATTTTTTTTTTTTTTTTTAAGCAAGTACTGCAAGCCTGGTGCCTGGGCACATATCACTTGCCCAATCAGTCAACAGCTTGCGAACTTTGCATATTTTACTCAAGCTCTCAACATCTATTACATTTCATTTCATAGTATTTTCTCTCATGAAAAGTTTGTATCGTTCTATCTATTTTGAGTACTTGTGTATTCACACGCTTATTACCTCTGCCAAGGGAGGATGTTATGTTTTCATTACAGTTGGTTTGTTTGTCCACGTGCATAATAACAAGGTTGTGAACGGATTTGGACGAAACTTGCAGGAAAGGTTGAGAATGACACAAGGAACAGATGATTAAATTTTGGTAGTGACCTGGAAATTTGTATGGATTTTTATGAAGGATTTACAATATTTATGTAGGTAGAGTCAATGAACTTGAGAGTACAAGCTGTGCATTTTCTATGTTTTCATACACGCACTAAAGTGTATGCTCTAGTTTCTGCTAGGGAAAGGCGTGCTTTGCAGCTAAGGGTTTATGATGTAACAAAGGCCTCTATATTGGGAAATCGTACGACTTTCTGCACGCATACATACATCATCGCTGGAATGCAGTGTTTGGCAGAGATCTGGGATCTCACAGTGCTTTTCTACTTTGCAACAGTCATACTGCATTTTTGTCCTAAATGAAATAAGTGACACAAATGACATGAAATAAAGATGAACGAGCTGTACTTTATACCTCTTTTATGTACAGCCTTTTTCGTGTTGCCTTCTTCTTCTTGCTCATCAAATGAATCGTCAAGGTGAAGATTGGATCCCTCTGTCCCACCCTCAAGATCGTAGTCGAAGTCATCGTCCCAGTCCTTCTCGTCCCAGTTCAAATCATTGTCATCGTCCCGCTGGTCACTTTTTCCCTTCATCTCGCCCGATTCCTCTTCCTCCATGACTAACTTTCTCATTCCCTGGGGTTGCGTTTGTGTGGATAGCTCAGGAAGGAGTTGCACTTTCAAGATTCAGGCAATATAAGAAAAAGAAATAGGAAAACAAATCAATTTAAATATTTATATCAATCTGAGTGTTCATTAACCTATTTCAATCTACAATGATTACCAATTCTAGGGAGCTTTAATCATTAAGGTTTCTTCTTCTTTTTTCTTTTTTTTCATGCATGTCGGACAAAGGAAGTAGTCACCTTCTCAAGCTGATGTGCAAATCACATACATTTAACTGCTTACATGATTCTGTTGTAGGAACTTTCTGAACAACAGTTTTTAAGCAAACATTTACTTACAGATCAATTTCCTATTAAAATCTATGAGACTGCTCATTCATCGCTACTTGTTACACATATTAATCTAGCATAGTTGGAAAGTGCACACTCATCTAATATCTATTTCTAGATACAATCATTTTTTTCCCCAAAAAAATTATTACAAGATGGAATTCTCATATAATATTCATTGTTTCGTTTGGGTATCAGTTTCCTATCTTCCCTGTTTATAATGATACAGACAGAAAGTTGTATTCCAGTGGAGACAGTCTTAGAGTCAGATATTATTATCTAAAAAGTTGAAAGATTAGCTTTTAAAAGTCAGTTTGTCTGAAGACAGGCTAGTAACAAAGATCAATTTCATCCATCATAAGTTAGTTGTTTGAAATGAAGAAAAAAACTAGTAAACAATCAAGGAAAATCTCAACAAAGAATAAAGAAACTTGGCGTGTTTGTAAAAGCAAGGAAGTTGCCATGTTGCACTTTGTAAGGATGTCATCCTACAACACCTTGCCTAGCTTTGACTGAACATGTAACAAGAAGCGACTCACTTTTGTTATACTGGAGTTTGCTTGCCTTCTTCCTAATCCGTGTTGGAAGCTTCGCAGCGGGATTGTCTGCAAAGTCGGTGATTCTTATGTCTTGAGTTTGACACAGGAAAAAAAAGCAAACATAGAAAAATTTAACCTTGACAGTCAGTCCTTTGTGTCAGAACTATAATGAATAATGCTACGAAAACAAAAAGGAAAAGAAAAAAGCTTTCCAATTCTGCTCTCCACACATCACTTTATGCATTCAAGGTGTTAGATGTAGATTAATGATAACATGGCGATGTTGGTAGGGCCAAGAGATCTTTAGAACTGGACTTTTTTTCTTTAATCAAGAATGTACAATATTGACCATAATGGGTGAAGCAAGACATTAAATCTGGTATTTGAAGGATACACATGTTTTTGGCAGGTGATCCCATAAAAAACAAGAGACCCGCGGGTCTAGCGCTCACCTGAGTATCGCAAGTTCACCTTTCACGTAGTCACTAATCTAAATTATTCACAGCTCTACCAAAATTTGACCAGGCACTCTCAAGTAGAAGATGAAAATGTACAATAAGGTCCCATTTTTTTAAAGATTCCTTAATTTGGGGGGATTGGGGCCCCCTGGGGCCCTCTGGGTGGGGCATGGTGCTCATTTTGATAAATTGTGATCCTGATCCCCTAGGGATGCTACTTGCCAAGTTTGACGAAAATCCATCATGAGGTTTTCAGGAAGAAGATGAAAATGTACAATTTAGGCCCCCATTTGGACCTTCCCAACCACCCCCCCCCCCCTCCCGAGGGGCACCCCTGGATCTCCTATGAACAAACTTGAAACTACAGTCATTAATGTACTCACTCATAGTATTATCTTAGCTCTATAACTTCTGATACTAGAGAAGATTTTAAAAGATTCCTTCATTTTGGGGGTGTGGGCCCCCTGGGGGCCCCCTGGGTGGGGCATGGTGCCCATTTTAACAAATTGAGATCCTAACCCCTTAGGGATGCTACCTGCCAAGTTTGGTGAAAATGGGTCATGGGGTTCTCAAGAAGATAAAAATGTACAATTTAGGCCCCATTAGGATCCCTCCTCACCCCCCTCCCCTGGGTCCCAAGGGGGGCACCCCTGATTCTGCCATGAACAAACTTGAAAATACAGTCATTAATGTACAAACTCATAGTATTAACTTAGCTCTATCACTTATGGTTCTAGAGAAGAAGATTTTTACAGATTCCTTAACGACGCACGACGCACGACGCACGACGGACGCCGGACGAAGGGCGATCGCAATAGCTCACTTGAGCCTTTGGCTCAGGTGAGCTAAAAAGGGTGCAGATCCAATATAGTGAAATGTTTTGAAACTTGCTTCCCTATTTAATTTCCCTATATGTAAAAGCAGTTTAATCTATGCACGTCTTTTACTTCATACAAAGCATACATAATTTAATGATGACTAGAGTATTATAGGTGTCCTCAGTAGAATATTTACTGTCCAAAAGTGATTCCATTATACAATGTAAATGCATTCCACTGATCTCCATTCACCATGTCTTTTAAAGACTCTTTATGCATCAAATGATATGCATACATACTGGTGGTGACAGGATATTTGCTCCTGTCCAGCTGTGACAATAACCGCACCAGCCACCCCAACACGTACTACTACACGTAGTTACAATGCCTCGGGGTTACTGTGACAATTGCAGCAGTATTATTTTTATTCTCAATTATTTATTCCGGTATTGTGTCAAACCACTTTTACTAATACTCCACACATAGTTTGGATAATGTACAGTAATGTATGAACTCAGTGGTGTACCGGTATCAGAAGTTGACTTGCAAGAATACTTAAGTATGACAATAATTAGAATCTATCTTCCACTGTTATTTCCTTTGCTGTAGCTTTCGGGTTGGTATCAAACACCAATGGCTTTATTAAAGGACGAAGGTCACGTCATTGCCATTGCCATTTGGTGACACTCAGGGACCTGATTTGAATCTTCTTTGTAGTAAAATATCTAGTCTACAGGCACCACCATGACCACAGCACAGTCTGGATCTTCCGATCAATTAACTCTTAACGTGCCATGGTCGCCGAACGGCGACCTTAGTCCTGACGTGCCATGGTCGCCGATCGGCGACTAAAAAGAGCGTGAAAAACATTGGTCATTTAAGTTCTTGTGGTACCATAATTTGTCACACCAAGAAACTGCCACTAATATGTACTGGTAGCTGATTAGCATAGCCATTGTTTCCGCTAAAAATATGAGTATACTTACATAGGAAAATTTTGAGTAAATACATGTTTTTTGCAGCTAGATGTATTTTTTTCGCGTCGGGAAAATCTGCAGTGAGCGCATCCTCTGCGAGCTGTGCATAGACCTAAATTCTCATTGATAAACCACGCGTGTGTATGCTACTTAATCTGCGTGTGTTGTCTATGCATTTCCACTCGCATTGTTCTGCTTGGGTGCTCTCCAGCGGGAGCGGCTTTCATTTTGTCCCTCAAAGTGGGTGAAGCTTTCGTTCATCGGTCAAGTCTTTCATCCTTTTGTCTTGATGAACTTCACTAATCATCCTCATGCTAGGATATACGAAGGAAGAACACGCTTTTGTTCTTGTCTATGCACATGTATAGTAGACGGAAAGTAGACCTGTAACAAAGGCCTGCCGATTTCAATAGAGTGCACCCGCCCACAGTCCGCATAGACAAAAGAAGGATTAGTCGGTGCTTCCTTCTCAAGTGGACAAAAGACACTATTCCAGGACCCGGGATTTACTTTATTGTTTCAAATACAAGATCTGGGACTAAAGGACTCAGATTGGGGAATGAATTACCGAGGCAAAAAAAGAAATTGAAAAGACAAATTGAACTGCCAATATCTTTGTAATTATACAACTCTAGAAGACAATTTTGTTATCATTCAAAAGAGGAGATGTAGCTCTAAAACTTTCTCACAGAGTCAAGGGAGCGTTCTATTGAAGAAAAACCACGAATGACTCTTTCTTTCCATACTACACAAAAATTTCTAACAATTTTTTGATGATATCAATTATTTCTGCAATATTTCAGGTTGAGATAGATATTACACCAAACTGACCGCATGGCACTAAAGACCAATTGTTTCTTGATATATGTTGTGTAGACCTCAATTCAAAACAGTCATTAGTTTCAAAGATATGGCAGTTTTAAATTACATTGCCACTAAAGTTTGCGAACTTTCTGGCGTTGAGTAAAAACGTCTGGCACGTTAGGGGTTTGGGGTCTGGCACATTAAGAGTTAAACAGTTACGGTACACATAAAAACAGTTTCTTCTGACAAAACAATACTCAGTGGAATCAGCTGGCAAAATATAAAACTGAATGATCATTTTTCTTTTTTCTTTTTTTAAATGAATAAAAACCTTCTCCTCAGATGCTATTCAGGATTTCAGCTCAGTCTGTGCTTTCTTCAAGAACCGCCGGACCCTTCTTCATTTATGCTGGTTAATTTTAATATTTGACATTCCCTGGAAAGTGTCTATTATAGTGTGGTACAGTAGTCCTGTAACAGTAATTACAATATCTAGGCCTAGACCTAGCCTAGTAGCAATACCAGTGCAGTAGTAAAATTGTTACTGCAGATAACGATTGCCCAACAGCTGAACAGTCAGCCATTATTGGTTGAAATGGTGCAATAGCCGGCCGCTTACATCATATGCAATATATGGGACTTAACTACGGGTCATTTCCTACAGACCTGCTTCATAAAGGTAGCCCGACTGAGACAGTCGATCACGAGAACTCTTATCGTTTCCTGTCCGGGCTTTAGGTCGCCGCCGAGGCATACTACCTTGGAACTCCTCTCAGACATGGCATGTCATATATGAAGCACTAGAGTAAAGTCAGGCAAGAACGTGTCACTTTCAATTTATGGGTTCTAAAACTTCACACATACGACACACAGCACAGAGCTAGAAGCACATGAACGCGATGGGCAAAGCGCCAGCACCGCCGCCGTACAACTTAGTACACCTACACGTACGGTCCTGTGGTACGGTCGCGCCTGAGGTTTAGAGTGTTAGGAGAGAGGCTCTGGCTGGCAGCTTGGGATGGGGTGGAAACTGGCACCAGGGGGAGGCCAACTGGGCTGGATGGACGGGGTGTGTGTTGGGGTGGGAGGGGTAAGATGAGGGGTTGGCTAACTGTTTGTTTGTTTTGTCGTGTACGTGAATGCATATTATTTCAATACTCTATCTCACAGAATGTGTTACTGTATCAGTAGATCCTATTTTTGTGCTCTGGTTGTCTTTTTCGTTGGTTGATGATGTTTTTGGTTATCGCTTTCCTTATTATTCTCATCATTTGGATCCTATGCCTACTGATCATTATAATCATTACAGGCCTAATACTGTCCTCATCACGATAAATTATCATTATTGTAACAGCAACTATTTCAGAACACACAATTTCCAGCACCAGCATTAACACTTTAGGCCTACTTCAATTAAAAATCTTTGTAATTTCATCATTGCCTTGCATGGAATTTCTCTCCCCCTCTCGACCAACTCTAATTGATCCAGAATGGCGTTCGACCCGTAAACGGTATAAAACGGGAAAAGATTATGAGAGGAGTAGGCCCTATACAATACAAACAAGAAGAATACTGACGAAAAAAAAAATAGAAGAAGAAGAAGAAAAGGATAATAATGGTCACTCCTGAAGACGATGATACCGTGATGATGGCGCTGGATACTATAAGCCTGAAGAGGACAAACTGAGGAACGGTGAGAAGAATAAGGAGAAGACGAGGAACTGGGGGAAAAAGAAACTATGCTGGTAAAGTGCGAGACGACAGCACACCTCTTCAACTGCTCTCCCATTCCCGCGATGTTATATTAACACCAGACCCATACTCATAATGATCATTGCGGTGAGATTCTTTATTTTGTCTAGCTACTTGTAGTTCTATATACTCAACGAGCTATCACGACATCCTCGAGTAGCAAGACAAGAGACAATTAAGAAACGCAAACACTCATTAATTCGCTCCAAGGAAAATGTCGTGATTTTAAGTACCTCTTCTCTAAGAATCAATTTTTGATTGAATCGGTCTGTTCCAAGTAATGGCATAATAAAGTGAAAGGGACCTGGTTGCAGAATTTAGTTCAGGGACAACTATGAATTACTTTTCCTTTTCATTGTCTGTCTGGTAAATAAATAAAATGGTTCAAAACTTCACAAAGGAGTGGTTTGATGCGAAAAAAAATTGCTTTGTAAAAAAAAAAACTCATAGATTTTGTATAAATGTTGAGTAATAGACCTTATACTTCATCAGGTTATTATTTGGTTGAGGGAGGGAGAGGAAGAGGGAAGGAGGAAGGGAGAGTTAGAGAAGGAGGTAGTGATAGACAGTCAGGGGAGGGGGGGGGGGATAACTGGATGTCTAACAAAAATGAAAATTGCAGTCATGATTATCCGCGAAATAATCAATCAAAAGTCAACAGCGAAACCGGATTTATATAAGCTTGATTTCATTCATTCAAAAAGGCGAACAAAGAACAGCATCTTAATTCCCTTATTGTTCCTTCTAAAGATTATTTTTATGACATATAATTTGGTTAATCATCGCATGCTGTCTGATACTGAGGCTAAAGCAATAATTTTATGTCATGATATCCAAAATGTGCGTATAATTAACCTATAGCAAGTACATCGGATGGCTTTTAAAATCCAGGATTGATACCACTTCAGCTCAAATCTAGAATAAGTTCACAAAGTATTAGGGGAACGTGGGGCAGGATGGGTCACATTTCACTAAAATGTGCTTTATTTCAAATACTACGTCACAAACTTCCACATGAAACAGGATTTACAAAGACTGTGTCAAGGCAACACCATCACACGTAATATCATCTTAATTGCCTACTTTTATTTTACGTAATAGCCATCTCAAAATAGTCAAATCCGTCCCATTCTGCCCCACATATTACGTGGGGCACGATGGGACAAACAATGAGGACGCATATTTCCGTGTTCCACTTGAAACGGTCGCTCTTTCTTTTGTAATACCGGACCATTCTGAAACAGAAAAAAAAAGAATAAAACATATACTTTAAACTTATCAAATATGATGGGGCAAGATGGGACACCCGCCCATCCTGCCCCGAGGTGGATGTCCCATCCTGCCCCATGCACACACACACACACTTTCTAAGCTCTTACACAATACATGCAATGACATACAGTCTGTTGTAATAGTGGACCAGATTCAATGATGAACAGAGGACATAGTTGTTTAACGATAAAATGAACAACTTTAATCCACTATCACAAACTAGCGTCATGTAATGACTGCTATTCTGACCGTATCACTCAAATATAGAATACATAGAATATGCGTACACTTGTGATAAATGTAGTGCGCTCATAATAACACAACATCCCCCTCCTTCTGAAAAGATACAATGACGAATATTTTTAAACTGCACTTGTACATATGGAAACATTCACATTGATCTTCCAAGTATTATAAATGTGAATCTCTGACACAAAATGCTGAAAAATGGAGGAAGCTTGTTTGAGATTTGCATAGATACGTTGAATTACAATCAGGCAGGCAAATGAAATCTATTCTACTTGAAACAGCTGGTCTCACAAATGCAATGTACCAGAAATTCCTTTTATCAGTATAAGTTTTTACATTTCTCATATATACTGAACAAATCTCGACATATCTGGTATCGAAAGATAAGACGAATAAAACGATAACGTTATTCAAACTCATTGTCACAAAATGCATGCAGTTTAACACCAGCATATTTACAAATAATTTCACGTATATCTTCGTGATATCTTTAATTGTATAAGACAGGAACAATTACATTCATATGGAATGTGTATATAGTATATGTAATAGAAACAGAATGATTTAGCATTTGAGTTTGTACTCAGATTATCATCAACACAGGAAATAATTTATATATGCTTGTATGTTTGTTGTTTTTTTAACATTCAGTTGAGATTAACTTTTGTATGTGAAATTAGTGAACAGCTACATCATAGTTTCAATACACAAATGTGATTAACAGTAATACACAGATATAGCATGCAACAAACATTTTGATAAATGTAGCATATATCGTAGTTGTTATGGTTCCTGACTTAAATTTCAAATATTGTCTTGTGAAATCAAATGATGTGTATCACTTGGTTACACAAATGTGCTGTAAATAAATCTACACTAAACATAATGAATGAATATACTATTTACACTGACAATGCTGCTAGTTTATCTTCCAGCATTGCATTACTCTTGGTACCGCGATGGGGGTCTGACTTCACGTCCATATCGCGTTATGTACCGGGTAGAGACTGATTTCCTTTCAGATTGTCTTTGTCTTCTGTCTGGATGTTGTCTCCTTTCCTCACTCCTGTCGTCGTCTTCGAAGTGAACCCGTTTTGGAACTGTTGGCTTCGTTCCGGTTGGCATCTCTCTCAGGTGAGATCTATTTCTCCTCAAGATGCTACCGTTGGGAGTTGCTACTTCGTAGGATCTTGGTTCCTGACGTACTTTGCTCACTTCGGCTGGAAGCCAAGTGTTGTCTTTGGGATTCAGAACTCTCACTTTCTGTCCAACGTGCAGAGGCGGTAAATCTCTACCTCCATGCAAGTCGTGATTGTGTTTCATGTTCTCCTGTCTCTGAAACAACAAATCAGGCGTAGACGATTGTCTGGTCAGGTGGTGACTTGGAAGTGTTGTCCTGATTGGTCTTCCAAAGAGTAATTCAGCAGGTGATGGTAGGTTGGAGTCGATTGGTGTGGCACGAAAATGTAGTAGTGCTGTCTGGATGTCTTGTCCAGTTCTGGTACACTTGGTCATGATTCCTTTCACAGTTTGTACCATGCGTTCAGCGAGTCCGTTGGATCTTGGATATCGCGGAGACGATGTAATGTGATCAATTGACCATTTCTCACACATCTCTTGGAATGGTCTTCCAACGAATTGTGGACCATTGTCTGATATCAGAGTTGCTGGTGGTCCAAAAAGACTGAAGATACCACTCAGTATGTTTGCGACTGCCGCACTGGATGTATCCTTCAACTTGCGAACGATTGGATACTTTGAATGGTAGTCGGTCACCAACAGGTATTCTTCCTTGTTGAAAGTAAACAAGTCAGTTCCAAGCTTCGTCCACGGCGAAGTTGGTATGTCGTGAGGTTGCAAGGGTTCTCTTTGTTGCTTGACCTGATTTTCTTGGCAGGCGCAGCAATTCTTTGAGATTTGCTCAATGTCTTTATTGATGTTCGGCCAATACACGGTTTCCCTTGCTAGTCTGCGGGTACGTTCAATACCTTGATGACCCTGATGAAGTTGATTCAGGATGTCTTGTCTGAGGTCTGTGGGAATGATGACTTGATTGCCTTTGAAAAGTACACCATCTGATACTCCGATTTCATCGCGGTATGGCCAAAATGTTCTGACCTCTCTAGGTACTTCCTTGATTGTGTCTGGCCAACCATTCGTGACGATTTGCCACAGAGCTCGCAAGGTAGGATCTCTCGACGTCTCTTGTTGCGGCTCATTTCTCTTCTTTTGTCCAAAGAAGATAAGGTCAATCTGTGATATGTCGATTTCCTCACAGATCTCTTCCACATTGACATCAAGGGGAACGTCTTGATTCTTTCTTGGATTAGGCATTCTGCTCAAAGCATCTGATATGATCATCGATTTGCCTGGCTTGTACTTGACATCATAGTCATAGCCTTGAATTTTGATGAGAAGTCTCTGCAAACGTGGTGGCGCACATCTCAGTGGCTTTCTGGTGATCATCTCTAAGGGTTTGTGATCAGTTTGGACAGTGAACTGGTTTCCGAACAGGTATGTGTGGAAACGTTGTATTCCAAACACGAGGGCTAGCGTTTCTCTCTCTATGTTGGAGTAGTTAGCTTGTGACGATGAGAGAGACTTTGAAGCAAATGCGACAGGTTTGCCTTCTTGCATCAAACAAGCTCCTAGGCCTTTTGATGATGCGTCGACTTCTAGGATCGTTGTCTTCCTTGGATCATAGTACTGCAAACAAGATTCTGCAGAGATCGCTTTCTTGAGTTCGTTGAAGGCATGTTGATGATCGTCTTGCCATGTGAATGGCACATCTCTCTTCAGTAGTTCACGTAAGGGTGATGCCTTTTCAGAGAAGTTGGCGATGTGTGGAGCGAGATAGTTAAGAAGACCAAGGCACTTCTGTAGATCTTCTTTGTCTTGAGGTGTTGGCATGGCATGAATGTCTTCAATCTTCTGTGGATCACGGCGGATGCCATCTCTGGTATATACAGAGCCGAAGAAGTTGATGCTGTCAGTTTTGATGATACACTTCTTACTGTTGAAGACAAGCCCTTCTCTTTGGGCAACTTCCATCAGTCTATGGAGGTTTTTGTCATGCTCTGCCTCGGTACGTCCAACAACTGCAATATCATCAGCGATACAGATGCATCCATCTACTTGACCAACGATACGGTCCATGTGTTGCTGGAACAAGTCTTGGCTGACAGAAAGTCCGAAAGGTAGGCGTGTATAGCAGTATCTGCCAAATGGAGTACGAAAAGTTGTCAGCTCCTGGGATTCTTTGGATAGGTGAACAGACCAATATCCGGATTTCGCGTCGAGCTTAGAGAAATACTTTGCTCCGGAGAAAGCTGGGTTGACCTCTTCAAGAGTCGGAATCTTGTGGGGACATCGTTTGAGATTCTGGTTTAATCTCCTGGGATCTAGGCATACTCTCAAGGATCCATCTTTCTTGAGAACTGTAGTAATCGAACTGCACCAGTCGGTGTGATGGTCGATTTGTCTGATGATGCCTTGCTTCTCCATTGAGTCAAGCTCAGCCTTGAGTTTGTCTTTGATGTGGACGCTGCACTTTCTTGGAGCATCAATGGTGGGAACAGCTCCTTCTTTGACATGTAGTGTTGCTTCTCCACGAAAGTTACCAATACGATCAAACTGTTGCGGATAGAGCACTTGCAGGTCCTTGACAGATTTCAACGGAGACGGTCTGTTAGTTGGACTACGACTCTGAGGGTGCATCTCATGGATTGTTACCACGTGTAACTCACTGCACATAGGTAGTCCAATTATCACTGGTCCTGAGACATCGACCACGTAGAAAAGTTGATCTCTCCACTCGGAGTCTTTGTACTTGCACGTGATCTGAAGGGTGCCCAAACAATGTATCGGGGAACCGTTGTATGCGGTAAGACGTGCTGAAGTCGGGTGTACAACTGCTTGCCACCTGCTTCCATACATGGCCTTGATTGTCCGTAGAGGGAGTGTATTTCCACTCGCTCCGGTATCGACCTTTGCATGTAAGATGTGTTGTCCACGTTTGCTGGGACAGATAATTCCAATCTTCACGAATGCTTCTTTCTGATGCACAGAATCGATAGATGCGTCTATGTCATTTCCCAGTACGATAGTGTTAAATTCCTCAAAATCTTCCTGGGTTTCTCCTTCTGGCTCTTTGGAGAATTCGGCTACATTTTGTTTGGTTGGCTGCCTGGTGGGTGTCTTCTGTCTTCGTGGTGAAAAACTGCGGTTACCACCTTGGCGTCCTCTGCTTGGACTTCGTCCTCGAAGCACTTTTCCGTGTTTTGTCTTTCTGCAGCATTTAGCCCAGTGTCCTTTGGAACCACATGCTTTGCAAATGTCTCTGTAGGCTGGACACTTTCGTGGTGGATGATTCAAATTACAGTTACCACACTTCTTGCGTCTATCTTGGTTATGTGATAGAGCATCTACGTTGCTTGCGGAGGAGTCGATCGAACGAAGACACTGTTTGCCTACGGCTATGGCTTCGTATTTCCTGCCTTCATCAAGGAGGTTTGCTATCTTGTAGCCTTTGGGTTGGTCTAGAAGATCTGTCTGGAACGCCTCGATAGGTGTAGACGCAATGACTAGCTCTGTCACGCGTTCTGAGAGCTCATTTTCGGTAAAGTCACACTCTTTGGCTTTACTCCGGCATCTATTTACAAATTCGTCGATAGTTTCATTTGCGTGTTGACGATATCGCATCAGCTCCAGTCTGTGGATGCGAAAATTTAGCTTGACCTTCAGCTGACCTTCAAGAGTAGACCACAACATTGCAGGTTTTTCTTGATCCTCACTGGATAAACCGGATGCGTTAATTCTACGCAAACCTTCATTTCCTACTGCAATTTTGATTTTGATTGCTTGCTTCTTTGGGTCTTGGACATCGTTGTCTTGGAAGCATAACTCCATGCGTTGATTGAATAACTTGAATTCTTCCGGCACATCAGCACTATTCCAATTCATTTCTGGATACTTTGCCATCGTGCGTTTTGATTTAGATTGAGTTGGAGATACAAATGATACAATGCTTGATATCAACGTCACACTGTGCAAACTTATACGGCTGAATGGTTACAGATATAGTTTACAAAGTAAACAAATCAAGAATAGTTTGGAAACACAGAAATATATGACACAAAGTCACTCCTGATATACATGTATCAATAATGTACACTCTCCAAAATACATCGAAACATGTCTAGATGTCAATATTACCACAGTAATACACAGATGCATATGAATATGTCAAAACATTCATGTACACAAATAACGAATGTATGTAATTGTCCACACGCAAGTGTTCAAATGTCTGAGATAGTTTACTGAATTGTACTAATTCTCATCTCTTTTATCTGGTTGCATATGGATTCACTCTCAGTCTGGATCGTGCCGTGTCTTGATTGTCCGTCCTCGCTACGTTGTACATGTAGCTTGCAGGGTAGATGAACTGCGATAACGGGAAACTGCGTATGCTCTGTCAGAAATATCCTTCCGCTGAGTGATGGTCCAGGTAGAAGCAATGATGTCGCAATACACGTTGCTATGCCGATAAGATAAACACATTTCTGGCCAGTCCAGGATAATACGCGTCTATCTGCGTCTTCTATTGTTATGTCAACAATGGATGTCAATGGATACGGTGCGCTCAGGTAATGCGAACTTGGTCTATTGTTACGTCAACAATGGAAGTCCTTGAATGAAACGCTCGGGTATTGCGCGTACTTGGATACGGTGCGCGTCGATAATGCTTGTTTACAGAACTGCAACTGTCCAATGTGGCGAATGTCAGGGACGAAAATGTTGTGACAACATTTTGTACGAGCTACACAGATATCTAACGATGTAGAAACGAATATAGAATGCTCTGCAAAGCGTTCATCAATCCGATGATATGTATTCGTATCGTTATTTGTTGATGAGCAGCATGGATGATAAGATAATCGGTGTATTCACGCACAGTGTTACTCACAAGACGAGTCGTTAAGCTAGTCCATGCACATATCTGCAGTAGACGTAGACGTGTTGTGCGCAGTGTCCTCTCGGGCGGTTTCAGCACAAGTCACTCATGATGAATTTCCCTAAGAAAACTTTAGTTCCGTGCTGATTTGGCATAAATCCGTGTCGGCACCGCTGCCACCATGTTGTAATAGTGGACCAGATTCAATGATGAACAGAGGACATAGTTGTTTAACGATAAAATGAACAACTTTAATCCACTATCACAAACTAGCGTCATGTAATGACTGCTACTCTGACCGTATCACTCAAATATAGAATACATAGAATATGCGTACACTTGTGATAAATGTAGTGCGCTCATAATAACACAACACAGTCTGCCTACATTTTGGGAAATAAACTTGATGTATATACTATAAAAACCACACGATATCAACGTTCTACCTTACTTCATATCATGCCAGGGATACTATACATTTCTTAACTGCAGAAATTCTGCCGTCATCGATATCAATTTTTGCATTTGTCCACCAAAGTTCAAGAGAATCTCAGCTTCACAGAGCGTAAAGATGGCTTCCTGACAGCGTGCTTGTTATCAGTGCAGATTATAGTGCCCTCTGATGCAGAGACTCCAACCCCAAGCACCTTCTGATCTGGAGATTCTCCCGCCTGAAACCCTTAGCAAACGGGAGACTCCAACTTGATGTGTGCGAAGCGCGAAATTCCCAGGGTTCTAGATGCTCTCTGGTGCTATCTAAGGCTTACTTTTTCAACATACGATAGAAATAAGTAAGAAATCCTTTCCAACAGGAGACAAAGAGCCAGGGGGGGAGAAATTAAATCTCAAACGGGAGAACGGGAGATTTTGCAAATATGGGTTTTTGGCGGGAGATCTCCCGTCGAAAACGGGAGAGTTGGAGTCTCTGCTGATGCTTACTTAAATAGTTATCGCATTTTCCCATCCTGCCCCATGTGCATCTTACCCCACCTTCCCCTACATGTAGCTGTAATATACAAATAATCATATCGTGCACTGAAAGCATAGTTGAAATTATGGACTACAGGGAAACAGAACGAATACATAATACTGTCACAAATGTACATTGTAGTTTTCCTCAAACAAATCTTTTAAGAAACAATATTACATGACGTTTTTAATTCTAAAATCATCTCTCTGGCCTTGTGGCGGCGTTTATCTACATCGCAGCATAAGCGACCATGCAGTGTATCGTGAATGAATTGAAATGCGGATCCAGAGGGGGCGCACCGGCCGCGAACCCCATCTTAAAATATTGTTTTTTTTAATCAAAACAGAAGAAATAGAAAAAAATGGGGGTCGTGCATCCCCTTTAATTTTCTAAAGGCGCCTCCCCTTTACAGAATTCCTGGATTCGCCCCTATACAAAATTATATAAAGGGCGGATCCAGGAATATGAGACATAATATAGGGCCTATAAAAACCAACACGTCAATCTTTGCGCCTTTGAATCTAAGAGGAGAGAGAGAGAGAGAGAGAGAGAGGGAGGGGAGAGAGAGGGAGAGAGAGAGAGGGTGCGGGGGGGGGGGGGGAGAAAGATTGTAAACGAAACTTGTTTTATCTAAAATCTGCTGGCCTTCGTTTCCAATATACAAGACACTTGTATCTACGTGACACGTCTTTCGCTGGCTGAGTACATACTAGGAAGACGATCGTTTTCCTGTAACATTTTTTTTTTTTTTGTAATCAATCATCCATTTGATAATGACCTCCTTATAATCGCAATGTATATTTCTTTGATATTGTTATCTATGCCGGCTTAATAAAGGTTTCCCCCAGCGTAATTAAGTTTTCGCGGAATATACTAGTTGAGAGAAAAGTTGAGAGAAAAAGCTCCTATGGTAGATAACCCTCTTATCAATAGGAGCGGATGGTGTCATTGATCGCGGTGGATATCAATGACGTCATAAATTATACAACCTGCGTACGTAAAAGCCTTGCTCTAACAATGATAGCTACTCCAGTGGTATTAATAAGCTCGATTCAAACCTGTTGATTACGACACAACATTACACATACCACTTCCTTTTTACCTGTATAGCTTGTGGTGGGGAGAAGAATTTAACTCTTTATGTGCCACGTTCGCACCTCCGACTCAGTCGACGGCGTGCCAACTTCGCATATTCTGCTCAACAAACAAAGCCGCCAAGACCGATCGATAAACCGCTAATTACTGCTAATCCCGCGGCACAATGAAAGCGTTTCTCGTGCTTTTGTTCCTCTCATATACGGCTTGCATTCTATGTGGTGATCGACTATCAAGCGATGTTCCCAACTAGATTTACTCGTACATTCTATGTTTCTGTCACGGTTTAATGTGCAAAAGCCATGCCTTTATAGTAATGTAGCAACTGGTCATTAAAAGAAAAAAATGAAAATAGAGTCGGCATACAATCTTATATCGAAACAAAGCTTGGCATTCCTCTTTAACTTTGCCTACTATTACGCCCATCTTAACAGAAATTTGTAGAAGTTATACAAATTGGAAAAACAGAATTCTTTCTCAAAGCATGACTACCTTCGTGTCTCAGAATAACGTGGCAGACAGGGGGTTTCCACCATGGCACATAAAGAGTTAAAGAGTATCTCTATAGCTTGTGTGCTTGCTATGTGTAATATCATTGAATAATTATATACAATTGAGGTGTACTTTCCACCTCCAAACCCCATCCATGACCCCCCCCCCCAAAAAAAAAAAAAAAAAAAAAAGGTATGACTTGAATGGAAGCAGCAATATTAGGAGAATACATCAGTAGAAGTGTGGAGAAAATCAAACAATCAATTCAAATGTTATGATTTTTTTCTAAGTTTCAGTGCAGAAATCGCTGAATAAGAAGACTACCACAGTTCATGATGTCAGATATAGTCGACAATCATCTTATTTTTTTTCTTTTCTTGTTTATTTTTATTTGTATAATCATGTTTTTGATTTTTGTAATTTTAAATTTCTCTTTTCTAGCAAAACGAAAGAGAACACGACTTATCTCTTTCAGAAATCAGGGGGAATGATGTAACCCTTATATCGACAGTTATAACAAGTCGAATGAATGTGCACTTTTAATGAGAAGAGAAATATTGTGCGATTATCCTTAAATACACTTTCTTCAAAATTCAAAATGCGACCCAAATAATCGCGTGTGACTCTGAATGTGAGTCGTTTTATACCGCTATTACACTAAAGTCTCCAAGCCCTCCTAATGCTTGACAGGAGATCGAAAGTTGATAGAACAGGTGCACGTCACGAGTTCGACACCCACGAATCATACAGCCCACGAATCATACAGCCCACGAGTCATACTGCCCATGAGTCATATAGCCCACGAATCACACATCGCATGAGTTCGATAGTGATCAAGGCCCACTAGACCGACACATATTAAAGCCGCTCACTAGACCGACACATGTTAAAGCCACGTATTGTCATGTAATCTATAGTTGGATGTTTTTTTTTTTTTTCCTGTAAAGTGTCGAACTCGTTAGGCTTATTTGCTTACCGTCGAACTCATGGGCTGTATGTCGGTCTCGTGGGATGATCCCGATAGAACAAGTTTTTCATACTGACCTTGAGGATCATTTTTATGGACATTGCCCTTTTTGTTTTGTTAGCGGCATGGAAGTGATCAATTCTCATAGGAAGGTGTTCAGCTAGAGTGGTCTATAAGCATGTTGTCAAGCTGTTTTTATACTGAATGTTGTAATTTCATGCTTTTGACAAAATCAACGCATTAAAGGGTTATGCAATGATAATTGCATGCTTTCGATGAAGGTAATAGCCTGAACATTATAGATATTTCATGTGCTGTTTATTGATATCTTGGCTTCTGCGTGTGAAGTTGTGAGATCATGTTCTTTAAAACGGTTGGCCTTTGAATGCATGGACGCATTGATTGTGGTTAATGTTGGGGTGTTGTCTTTTTTCATGTTTGGTGTCATCACAGAAGTAAATGCTGTTTGTGTTGTTTGGATGCACTGCTCACTGTTCATGCATGTTTTTTTTTTTTAATCCCATTACATATTTCTTGAAAAAAAAAAGCATTGAATACATTAACATAGAATGGACATAATATTATCATTGTGATAATTATCATTGTGAGGGGATGCATTTCAGAACAACAATGACAAAATAAACGTACTAAATTAATAGTAAAGCTGATGAACACAACATTTTTTGCGTGTTTGTCTGTTTGTGTTTGTTGTGTGTGTGTATGTGTGTTTGTGAGGGTGTTTGTGTTGGGGGGGGGGGCGAGTCGGTGGTGTTTGGATCGTGCATTTCCGATCGTTTTCTTAAAAAAACACTACAACAACCAAGGTTAGTAAGTTCCATTGTCTCCCACTCAACTCCTTCTGCGAAAATCTACTCAAAACTGAGTTCACGATGTATAGCAATTGATTACATGGAAATGAAATTGAACGTCCAATAAACAGCCTCAATTTGATTTACGCATGAATCGGAATGCACAAGTAGGAAATGCGATGCTCACATCCGGAAATGATGCGTGATTTGATTTTTCAAAAAAGGCAGGAAAAGCGCCACCAAGTGACATTGATAGAGAGGAGTCTCAATTTGAAAGCCGAAACATGTTCGCGGACGTGAGTTGTGTGAAGTTGAATGCACATTCAGGAATAGGAATGGAAAAAGTACGAAACTGACCTTGAAAACCTATATTACACAGTAGATGCTCTTTTTAAGTAACTGACGGGATAGATACGTTTTAGCGATAATTCATTTAAGGATAATATAAGTCTATAAATAGGAGAGCGATTCTCATTTTCTCGTAACTTACGGACGGAAGAAAAATAGGTACACTGCTTTTGCACTCGATCCGTCCTTTTTCTCCGTTTGATTTTTTTTCCCGCTACGATGTAAAAGACAAAGAGCTCAAAACAAGATATTCTTTTTGTTGCTCTTCTCTACGGCATGTTAACCTTTTCAGTGTCAATGAGTGAAATGTGCACTAATTTTGTACACTATATAGTTTACCTACAGACTGGAAAAGAATGTGACAGGCATGAGGTTAAAGCACATGGCCGGCGGAACCGTGGGGGCCGTGGGGGCTCGGTCCCCCACACTTTTTGTGCACCATACAAAGGAATACATAAGGTGTCATCACTTTGGGCCCCCACACTTTTTTTTTAACCCGGAAGTACGTAAGTGGCACTAAATATTTCCACTGAAGACCTTTTTTTATTTTTTATTTTTTATTTTTTTGCTTGTCAGCTGAAAAATTCCGGAAATTGAAGGAGAGAGATGAGTTGTTAGCTCATGAAACCCGGAAGTGGGCCCCCACACTTTTGAAAACGCTCCGCTATGGAATGAACACATAAAGTTTATCGGCAGTAATGTAATTCAGATGCTTGTTGACTTGTGCTGATTCAGGATACCCTCAACATCACTTGACGTAGAGAAGAGAATATTTTAAAAGTGCAATGCAGATTATGATATTTTTCAAATGTTTTCCTTTAGATTATTTGGATACGCCCACACACATATCTGTCAATTTTTGCTAAAGTTCTTAATTTACTTTCCCCTCGGCAACGCATAACTTGCATGTTTCCATGTTGCTATAGATTTTCCAGGCCAAATGTCGCTTTATTAGAGTAAGAACCGCTTTTTGTAATTCAAATGTCAACATGGGAATCAACATGTACACTTTAACTCTTAACGTGCCATGGTCGCCGAACGGCGACCTTAGTCCTGACGTGTCATGGTCGCCGATCGGCAACTAAGAAGAGCAAGAAAAGCATTGATCATTTAAGTTCTTCTGGTACCGTAACGCGTTACACCAAGAAACTGCCAATGATATGTAGTTGTGGTTAGTTGACTAGCATAGCCATCGTTTCCACTAAAATATGGGCATGCTTACATTGGAAATTTTTGAGTAAATACATGATTTTTCAGCTGGATGTTTTCGCGTCGGGAAAATCCGCAGCGAGCGCACCCTCTGCGAAATGTGTATGGATCAAAAGTCTCATTGGTGAACCACTTGTGTGTATGCTATTGAATCTGCGTGTACTGTCTATGCGATTCCACTCGCATTGTTCCGCTTGGACGCTGTCCTGCGGGAAGCTGCTTTGATTTTGTCCCTCAAAGAGGGTCAGCTTTCGTTCGTCGGTCAAGTCTTTCATCCTTTTGTTTTGGTGAACGTCACTAATCGTCTCCACGCCATAGCATAGGAATTGCGTGCGGACAAAGGCCTGCCGATTTCAAGAGAGTATCCCCCCCCCCCCTTACCCGCCCGTGGTCCGCTAAGACAAAAGGAGGATTAGTAGGTTCTTCCATCTCAAGTTGACAAAAGACACTCTTGAAGGGCGCGGGACAATTACTTTAGTTTCAAATACAGGATCTGGGACTAAAGGACTCGGATTTGGGAATAAATTACTGAGGCAGAAAGAGAAATTGCTAAGACAAAATAAACGGCTAGTATCTTTGAAATCATACAATTCTCGAAGGCAATTTTGTTATCATTTATTTTGAAAGAGGAGAT